>NC_090837.1:98111269-98446269 GCF_028021215.1 Eschrichtius robustus
GGAGGTGTCCCCTCCAGACAATTGCAAAAATTGAGGTTTTGATGGGTCCTGTTGGTTGATGCATTGTTTGTATCTTTTCAGCGCTCGTTGAATTTTTGTCCGGTAGTTCTATCAGTTACTGAGGGGTGGGGGTTGTGGAAGTCCCCAAGTACAACTGTGGGTTTGTTTATTTCCGTTCGGCTCTACTGTTGCTCTACCAGCAACGAAGACCCAACATAGCCAATAAATAAATAAATAAATAAATAAATAAATAAATAAATAAATAAAATTTTAAAAATAAATGAATAAGCATTCATGTGGTAGCCCTGTCCTACTTGGAAAGTTCAGGGACAATTTGGGTCTCAAGTAAAGGTTCTGTCCTGGCTTTCTGGGCTCTGTTATATCAACAGGTCTTCATGGGTCACTTGCCTTAGGTCTTCAGATTTAGTAAATTAAGAACTAAATTTTGTTTAGCAAGGAGTTGAAAATCAATTTTTTTTTTTCCTCTTAACAAACAGACTTGTCTGTTTTGGAGGCCATGCTTTTCTACCCAGGTGTAGCTGTTATGTTTTCTTTCTCTACAGGCCCTTTGATGTTAAACATGAGGGTTATTTAAGGCTCTTAAAATGTATTTTTAACATTGTCATCTGCATGTATCATTTTACTTAGTACCAATAATTGTTCATTTGAACAACTTTTGCTCAATCTCAGTTAACTGACACCTACTCTTTGGATAAAATAATCACTGCAGATATCTCCATCTAAACACTCAAAGTACGGTTGGTTAGGCATGACACTTTTAGTTGATTGCCCAAAAGGGACACATTAGTTTTGACCCACTGAAGCTCTTCTGTCATTCTCTGTAGTGAGCACCACCCATTTTAAAGATGATTATCCATCATTGGGGATTTAATATGTGTTTACCGGGAAAGGGCAAAACTGTCTGGTCTATTGGGAGAATCAACTGGACTTATGTAAAATTCCATGATGACACAGAGAATTCTGTAAAATACCTTGAGGTTTGGTACTGTTTAAGTAATTTCTGTCCTCTTGTGTATTTATTTTATGAATGTATTAAATGTAAATACTTCCTGTCTTTAGAATTATATTCTAATGCTTTTTGCTTTATTACTGCTTATTATAAAATTTCTATAATTGCACTAAATTTCATTTTAAAATTGATGTGACAATTATTATTTAAACAATAAAGCCCTGGATGAACTAATGTATTCCATCCCCCTTAAGAGTATTCAATGCTCATCCTATTGTTATTACTTCGAAGACAGTGCACTATTTTCTTATTGGGTAAAGGCACCGGGTCGATGTTCCTTGTTGTGGAATCAGAAAATGATTTCTGAAAGCAGCATGTGTGTCCTCGAAGTCCTAAACCAGAGTCCTAGGAGAAAAGCACTCCCAGGACAGTCATATGGTCACTAGTTCACAACTTACTCCTCAAATCACCACCTGTCTTTGAAAACAGCAAATTCCAGGTCAGGCCACCATGAATTGGCAAAAGAGAGTTAGTATAAGAAAATTTGCAACTCATAGCTAATCAGGTTTTAATTAATCCAAGCAAAGTCTTATTTCCTAAAATGTTCTAGTTTATTAGATTTAGCTCTTCCCTGAAAAAATAATTAATCTAAGAAGTAATTGCCCTTATAGACCAATTGACTTAGGCTGTCTCCAACTAAAATTAATCAAAATGAAGACTGAGCTGCAGCGTTGGCAGAAAGATGGCTTGGTGATCTGGGCTGCATTGAGTCTTCATGTAATTCTATAATACACAGAGATATTATAAGTCACCTAAACAGTATTTATGACCAGAAAAGTCATTAAGTCTTTTCATTTGTACTTGCACTAACTGGGTAGTGCACTTCCATGCAGGTATACAGTGGAGACAGAAACATAATGCTTTTCCATTTGTGCCAGCTATACTGAACACCATATCTCTAAAAAAAAAAAGAACTGCTTTTCCCCTCTTACAGGCATTCTATGTTTAAACATTTCCTTAAATATGCTGATTGAATTCTGGATTTGTTTCCGCTTCATCCAATTATTTGGTGAAAATCCAAAACTCTGCAAGGATTAATCCATAAATCTGGCTATCCATGCTGCCAAAGCAAAGATGATGTTTGCATAATAATTCAGGGACTTAGACAATTTTAAATGCCAGACCAGTAGATCTTATTTTAAAAATATCCAGGGGCTTTTGTGAGTTATCGAGCTTAGTTATAAAGGATGCCATAAAATGGGATTCATATATACTTTATAACTTATGTGATAAATGGATTAACATTGCTTAGCATTTATTGGTTCTTTCAATATAATGAAATAGTGTGGTTCTACTACAATATATCATTTTGCTGAGTCACATTGGTGCCCTGATCAGAGAGAATTGCTGGAAGTGTGAGAGGCAAATGGGAATTAAACCATTACTGTGGATTGTTTCACATAGTCTGATGGAAACTAAACTTGACGTGCTGAAAACAAAATTTATTTCCTCTCAGTCTCACGTTCCATCCTGTTTCCTCCATGGAGTCCTGATTTAGGTGGGAAGCATCAAAATGGAAGTTAAAATTCCCAAGACAGAACCTAAAATGCACTTAAAATTTTTTTTTTTATTGTTAACCTACATTTAAAAATTTTTTAAATTTCTAATAGACTTTATTTTTCAGAGCTGTTTTGCGTTTCCAGACAAATTGTGCAGAAAGTGCCAAGTTCCCACGCCCACCCTCTCCTGTCCCCGCAGTTCATCCTATTATTAACATCTTGCCCGTGGAGAACCAGAAGCCTGCGGAGAACTGCCAGGGGACAGCCAGACTGAGATGCTAGCTCACGGCTCCTTGGAGGGCCCTGCGTGGTGGAACCTTGTTCCCTGCAGAGGCCATCGGCTCCTCATCGCTCCCTTGGACTGTCCTTCTTCCTTCACTGCTTCCCCCTTTCTCAAATCCCACTCCTGTCCTTTGCACGTGCTATTCTTCCTGCCTGGAACCCTGCACCCCTCTTCTCCTGCAGGGACCAGCCCCTCTCCCGCCCACACCCCTGGACAGACCACAGAAATGCAGGTCTCAGGTGAAAGATGATTTCCGCAGGGAATGGTTTCCTGATGTCTTCTCAGCAGCGTCCCTCTGTTTCGTGGTCTTGTGACAACTTGTGCTTTTCCTCTGGAGAATTTATCACAATCCATGGAAACGGCCCGTGGGAGGGAGTCTGTCCTGTCTCCTGCTCTGTCCATCTCATCACAAAGCAGATGATCAATAATTATCTAACAAATGGGCAAACAGCCTTCAACCTGATTCCCTCCTGCCAGCCGTGTCCTCAGCAGGACCACACTCTCTACCACGGCCAGAACGGCGGACTTAGGAGGCAGGTCTGTCCCCCTACTCCCCTCCCTTGGATTCCTCGGGACATCTCTGCTGCCCTTCTCCAGAGAGGCCCGGTGGCTGTCACCGTCTCCCCCGAACCCCCCGACCCCGGTGTCCTCACTCGACTGGGTGGACCTTCTCCTCATGCATCTGCGCGGCGTTTCGCTGCAGGTCTCTGGAAACTTAATTTCCAGGTGATCCTCTGTTGTGTGGCCCCTCTGTGCTGATGCTGTGCTCCAGCCACTGGGGTTGGCTGGTGCCAGATGCTTTTTGAAAGGAGTTTACATATCTTATTTCATCCTCGTAACAGCTCTATGTGCTACGTGCTGTGTCACAATCCCAATTTCCCTGAGAAAACCCCTGGGAATAGGAAAGTTCAGAAAGTTGAGGAAGGTCACTTTCTGGTTCCAGGCAGAGCTGGGATTTGAAATGAGCATCTGGCCAGAGGAGAGATGGCAGAGGAGATATCTCCACTTTTATTCCACAGGATGGCTCCCCTTTAACCAGGGGTAAAAATGAGAACGAGTAAATAATAGGATAATCATGACAAGGGCATAAACAGAAAAATTTTAATTCCAAGCAAAAGCAGCTGAGGAAATTGTTTTTTGATGATTTCCTTTTCCCAAGAAAAGAAGTTTATATTTCAGAAAACACTTATTTTTTAAATAAATTTATTTATTTTATTTATTTATTTTTGGCTGCACCGGGTCTTCATTGCTGCACGCGGGTTTTCTCTAGTTGTGGCGAGTGAGGGCTACTCTTCGTTGCGGTGCGCAGGCTTCTCATTGCGGTGGCTTCTCTTGTTGCAGAGCATGGGCTCTAGGTGCACGGGCTTCAGCAGTTGTGGCACACGGGCTTCAGCAGTTTTGGCACGTGGGCTCAGTAGTTGTGGCCTGCGGGCTCTAGAGTGCAGGTTCAGTAGTTGTGGCACATGGGCTTAGTTGCTCCGCGGCATGTGGGATCTTCCCAGACCAGGGCTCGAACCTGTGTCCCCTATATTGGCAGACAGATTCCTAGCCACTGCACCATCAGGGAAGCCCCCAGAAAACACTTATTTGATAGAAGAATTATCCTGGGACTGTCAATTATTTCATGATAATTTCCCAAAGATAAGGTTGTTTATAACTTTGGTTTCCTAGCATAGAGGTTGGACCTCACAGCCTTATAAGGTCTCGTCCTGATTTGTGACTTTGCCAGACAAACCCAAATTTCGTCATTCTTTTCCCAGTCTAAAAGCTAACAACTAGCATATAGAATCCTAGTTTTCAGAGTGTATTCTCTAGATGTCGCTTAGGATGGAAAAACCTGTCAATATCATACAGCTGGTAAGGGCGCTTAACGGAAAGGTGCAGATGGGAGCATTCTGTGTTGTTAATCAATAACTACACATGCAGAGAGACTTTTCTTTGAGCTATGGCTTTAAACTAAAGGAGAGATGCTAGCAGTAGTTACCATGGTAACCAAAGTCAACTTTATCCCAAACTTCCCCCTGACTTCCTCTGTAAAAAAATGGTTCTGGGTAAGATTTTTTCATTTAACTTAACTTTCAAGGAAATGTTAAGATTTAAAGGGCCCTGAAGTTTCTTTGGGTGGAAAAAACGTTCTGGAGACCAGGTAGAGGTGGCCCCTGTTTCTGACAGGAAGCTGGTGTGGGCTCTTATTACTGGGGGTGCTGGCCCAGCAGCGTGGAGGAGACTGTCCAGAGCAGGCAGTCCAAGCTGCAAAGTGGACACATAGCTGTAAAGTCAGTGCAACAGTTGAAAATCAGTATTGCAACATGCCAACCCCATAGTTAAACACCGCAAGTGCACACAAACCAAATTGCTGGTTGAGGAGAAAATTAGAGAAGTGATAATCTCCTATTTTTTCTAAAGGGTCTGGGTCCAGTGTCTGATTCCAAGACAATCTTGTCTTCTTTGACATCATGTCATCTCCCTCAGGACATACAATTCAGTGCCTCCACAGCAAATCCTACAAGCTGAAGTGAATCACCAGCCAGTTTCCCATAAACATTTAAAAAATCATAATCTCCATTTTTGAATTTCCTTTCTTCCTCCCTCCCCTTCCTTCCCCTCCCCTCCCCTCTTCTTCCCTCCCCTCCTCTCCCCTCCCCTTCCTTCCCTTCCCCTTCCCTCCTTCCTTCCTTCCTTCCCTTCCCCTTCCTTCCTTCCTTCCTTCTGAGGGCTGTGTCTCTGGTGGCCTCCCTATCCTTCGGTCCTCAGCTGACTTCACTATTTCTGTGAAATCATAGTTCTTACGATCACATGAACATATTTCTTTATTTGTTATTTTTCCCCTTGACATTGGTGAGAACCTCGATTGCTTCTTAGCCTTGATTTTAGCTGAGCTGCCAGATTTCCGGTGAAGGATTTGTTTTGCTGTGCTTTTCTCCGGGTTTCATGTTTTATTCTCCACCCTCAATAAACAGCTCAGAAGCAGACTGGACAGTCACGGCTTAGCCTGGGAGGGAAGGACCAAGACAGGCTTGGTGGAGACAGAGAGAAAGGGGGAATTCTGAGATCCTCTGCTTCTAACTTTCTCGGGAGAGTCCCACAATTTCTTCATGCGTCTGCCTCGGGTCAGGAAGGCTAACTGTGAACAAAGGAGCAAGGATGGCGCTGCAGCCTTCCCTCCAGCCTCTGCCCGTCGCCAGCCTGGCCCAGGGAGCCCGGGGGTGTGTGCACACAGAGAACGCCCCCCTCAGTGATGATCCCCACTTACCTTTACTGACAGCCGCTCTAGTCTTAGTTTGCATTTTTTAAAGCCTTGGTATAACAAGGAGCGGTGTCCTCATTTTAAATTAAACACAGATCACTTTACTGAACCCCTGGCACCCACCTACATGTCTTTCATTTTGATTTAGTTAGACTTCCGCTTCACGGAAAAGACTGACATGAATTTGCCTGAAGAGGTAGAATAGTAGCATCAGGACAGAGTAGGAACTGGCTCTGAATTAATTTTGAAATGTGCTGTCTTCATAAACTGTTTTTAATTTATTTGAAAGGCTCTCATATTTTCAGGTGTACTTTATATTTAATAATGGAGTTACTAGGACAGCATATGTCTTATGAGGATGCTTATTCTTGGGTTTTCAGCCATGTAAATGCAGACTGATCAATGATACCTTTATTTTTCAAAATGAATTTAAATTATATGAAATGTACCAAACCATTGATTAGAAATCCTGAGATGAACTCCAGGGTAAATTTTTTTTTCTTTTCTCTAGGCCTTTATATTACAATGATTTTTAAAAATTGAAGTATAATTAATTTACAATATTGTGTTAGTTTCAGGTGTACAGCAAAGAAATTCAGTTATACAAATACAGACATATTTTTTTTCAGATTCTTTTCCCTTATAGGTTATTAAAAAATATTGAGTAGAGTTCCCTGTGCTGTACAGTACGTCCTTGTTGGTTATCTGTTTTCTATGCAGTAGTGTGTATCTGCTAATCCTAAACTCCTAATTTATACCCCTTCTTTCCCCTTTGGTAACCATAAGTTTGTTTTCTCTGTCTGTGGGTCTATTTCTGTTTTGTAAATAAGTTCATTTGTATCATTGTTTTAGATTCCACATATAAGCAAAATCATATGATACTTGTCTTTCTCTGTCTGGCTTACTTTACTTAGTATGATCATCTCCAGGTCCATCCATATTGCTGCAAGGAAATTACCATCAATTTTGAAGTCCTCTGACACTCTCCCTTCCTATGTAACCAGAAGCCTAAACTATCTTCCTTTGGCTTTTCTTTACGGTATATGTAAACATATTTTTTAACAGAAAGAAAAGAAAAAGCTAATTGTTAATTACTGTGGTTAATCCATTCTCTGCACAGTGTTCCATCCCAGCTGGACGTGCCTTTTGTCCTGAATTTTGCTCTCGTGGGCTTCTCTGGGCCCACCTCCTGGTGCACGTGAGCAAGACTTTCCATATTTTGTACCTGGGAGTCGGATCTCCGCTCACGGGCTGTGAACATTCGCAGCTTCACTGTACTAACACACTGACATCCACGCTGCTTTTACAGATTTGCACACCCACCAGATATGAGCTTTGCTGTCTCCATGTTTCTCCCCATTTTAATTGCTGCCCATCTTTTGAGTGGCAAACTGAGTTTGAAAATATTTAAAAATTTTAAAGCAGATACTACATTAGTAACACATTCATGTGATGCTTAGATCAAAATAGCATTCTAAAAAATATACTAAAAATTACTCATTGTTTTTCTGGAACTTGACTTAAACTTGGTATCTTGTATTTTATCTGACAATCCCAAATGCAAACATTATCGTATGCTAAATTTCTGACTGTGTTACCAAATCTCTGATCTATTTCACATTTCCTATTCTGGTCCTTTGTTGGCTGTCTGTGTACCCGATGGACACGTTTTCATCATCCTGCTATTTTATGTTCTATTTTAATGTCCGGTAGGAAGAGTCACCCCTCAGTCTCCCACCCACACCCCTCGTGAGAGTTCTCCGCTTTAACTTATTTATTTTTCCACATAAAGTGTAGAATCAGAAATTAAAATAAAAACCTACAGGTACGTGTATTAGGATCTTGTTAGATGTATCCAGTTATTCAGGAAGGACTGACATTGTGGTGATGTGGAATATCATGTCTGAGAACAGGGTTTGTCCTTCTCTGTGTTTAAATCTACTTTCACGTCTTTGATGTTTTTCTAAACTTCTATTAATGTGTTTTCCCCCCGATTTTGGTTAGGATCATCCTGAGGTACTTTTTCCTTTTCTTTTTTGCTGTTTCTGTCAGCAGCATTATCTCTTCCATTGCACCTTCTATGATGTTATGGTTCTAATTGATTGTCCCAAGCGGTAAATAAAGCGTATTGATTTCTGCACTTTCCTTCTGTCCTGCAGCCTTACGGATTCACTTATTCTTTGTAGTTGTTTTTCAGTGGATTCTTTTGGATAGTGTCTGCATAAATATCATCCGCCAATAGGGGTATATTTACTTCTTATTTTCTGATTTTTGTCCATCCACGTTCTTTCTATGCCTAATTGCTTTAGTAAATGCTTGCAGTAAATATTAATGGGGATGATGGCTGCCCTTGCCTTTTTCCTGGGTTGAGTGGAAATATTTCCTTTGATTCCACGGGAAGTCTCTGGCTTTTAAGTTGCTGCATATATATAAAAGTGGAATTCAATAGTTCCTTTGATATTTAAATTTTTTAATCAAGAAATGTTGTGTTTTGTCAAAAACCTTTTCAACCTCAACAGAGATGATCATATAATTTTTGTTCTTAGCTCTAATATGAGTGATGCAGCAAGATTGTTAGTGCCCTGCATCCCTAGAATAAACTCCTTTTGATCAGGACATAATTTTCTCTAAAGCACTTGAGGATGCTACTCGCCACTGTGACATCAGGGTCCTGTGGGCGGGGCGGTATCACAGACCCACACACAGTTCAAGGGCTCCTGTGAGGCCGCTACTGCCCTGGGACTCTTAGAACCCGGCCAGGTTCCAGAGGTCTCTGCCCTCTCTCATTTTCAGAAAGCGCGTTATTACTGCTGCTTTCTGGTAGCAGCCAAGGCCCACAGGCATCTTCTATCCCCTCTTCCCTCTGGATCTTGACCCGATTAAGGGACCCCGTCCTCAGAGACCCCCTGGAGGTACCGCTCTCTGGGTGCGTGTGGTCTTGAGAATTTCGGAAATCCCCTGCCCCTTCTTGACCCCTTTGGAGTGTCCCCAGGCTTCCTTGGGGATTTATGAACACACACTTGGTCTCTTTGTTTTTGGTAGCTCTTACGCGTATGTAATTTAGAGTTTACATAAACTCTAATTCTAGAGTTAGAGATTTTATGTCTTTTTAAGTTTCACGATGCTGGGTTGTTGGGTTTCCCCTGTGTCCTCTTTGCTGCTCTGTGAGGTGAGAGAAGTGAGTGGATTCTTCATGATGCCTCCCCCGTGTTTCTGGGGGAGGCACTGAGATGGCGTTTCCAGGGAGGCCTCTCTGGTGATGTGTTGATCGCCTGTGTCAGGGGGTGGGTGGAGGCTGCCGCATCCTCCCCAGGCCGGCCGGAGGCTGTTCAAGGATTCTGTCTGAGTGCGTGAGCCCTGGGAGAGGCTAGGACACTTCTGCCCTCCCCGAGAGTCAAGGAGAGGGGTCTGGGGGGAGACGGTGGGGCTGGCTCCCTGTGGGCAGGCGGGCCTGGCCCCTTTTCTGATCAGACTGACCCACACACGTACCTGCCTCACGTGCTCAGCTCTCTTCTGGATTAAAATTCTGTAGCTTACCGCTTAATCTTCATCAGTCACGCTCCCGAATCACAGATACCCACTACCTGCCTTGCGACTCCTGCTTCTTCGCTCCTACAATTTTGTGAGATCCGTTAATTCTGTTACTCTGGTTTGTTTTAGAGAACTATCTCCTCAAGTACTCATTAGGCAAATATCTACTTTTGTATGATTTGAAAGGGATTCGGGTTTTCCCCTTGGCTAGGCAAACACATCAAGTTGTTTTTTTCTTATGAACGACTGAGAATCGGGTTCATGTGATGCTCTAGTTCTCATGGGTTTTGCGGTGCAGCTCACACACCACGCACGCTGGTGACGACGCAGTGTGGTCTAAATGTCAAAGTCATCCCGCCGGGGGTGTCAGGGCCTCTCTCGTTACCGGTTCCTGGCTGAACCCGTGAGAATAGTCATTTTCAATCTGTGATTCCCAGTGTGTCGTTCAGCAGGGCTCAGAATATTGTCCTCATAACACACCTCATTAGGAGTGAAGGGAACATTTTCATCTTCTCTGTACTATTGAGTTGGAGTTATTTATCTGCACAGTTTTTGTGTTAGATTCATCAAGATTCAAACTGTGTTGTGAATAGAACTTAGGCAGGCAGGATGAAAAAGAGAAGATGGCACTTCTTTTTTCCTTCTTTTTTTTTTTCTGCATAAAGAGGAAATTATATAAAATTTGAAGTGAGATTTTTATTCATTGTCATTTGCCTAACTTTACAACATGGTACCCATAGTAATAGGACAAGGTCTACTGCAAAGTGCATATTTGGCAAATTCCAGTGTTTCTAACAAGATCAAGATAACTTTATGTATTTTTCCAGAAAATTTACTGATTTCTTTAACTTAGACATTCACATTATATTAGTTTTATTTCCGTTTATATTCAGTATTCAGAGGTTATAGGGGAACCTCCATGTTATGTCACATTCCGTGTTATAAGTGGCGCTAGGAAGAACGAATGCTCATTTCTCCTGAGTGCTAAGCTGTCCCAGACACCAAATTAGATAAATCAGAGGAAGTGTACAGAAAACCTGAATATATGTGGTAACAAAGAGTCATCATTTGTACGTTATTACATGTTGACCTTTTAGATAATAGACATTTTATTTATCAAAGTATTTAAAAAATTTTTGGAAATATGAATTAATTCTTTTTACATAGTAAGATATACAATTTGTATTAAAGATGTAATTAATAGTAATGGGATGAAAGGTCAAACTTAAACAATGATTCATAATAATAAAATACTTTTTAGTAACCTTGAAATAGTACTTAAATGTGACATAGCTATAAAACAGGAATCATGCACTTCTATGCTCGCATGGCATTAAATGACCTTATAAGCTGGTGTTTCTGGAAGGGACCTAAGAGGTCCTCTAGCTCAAGAGTCCAGCTGGTAAAGGAACACCAATGTTCCTGAGAGCTCATGCATTCTCGGTTAGAGCATTTCCAATTATAGAGCCGTCACTGTCTTCAAAGCCACATGCTCTACTGAGCGGCTCTAAGGTTTAGACAGTTATCACGCCTCACTGTAGTTTTGATTTGCACATGAGTCCATTTAAAAAGTTTATTTCTTATGTTGCCACTGATGCTAGCGCTTCTAAGAGAGACCTTGTGAGTGCTCCTAGAGGGCACTACCTACCCTCGCGCTGGGAACCAAAGAGCACCTTGCAGATATCGGCTTGTCTGATACACCTCCGAGGTCTGTGTTATTCCTCTTTCAGAGGTCGAGACATAAATGATAAGAAATACATTCAGAGTTTCTCCATTTCACACTAAGAGTGAATGAGACCAGAACATCCAGATGAAAAGTGAAAGCACATTTTCCCCCGATTTCCGTAAACAACCCAGTTTACAGACTAGCACCATCTGGGTTGTTCTAAAACCAGTATCCGTATTTGAAGTAAAGAAATATGCTCGGTTTCCCTTCTTGATGAACAAATCCTCAGTTATAACGATGGCCGAGAAACCTATTCATCTTGTTTTGAGCACCAACTAAAGCAGTAACGTGAGGATAAATTCCATAAGGAGTGCCTGAAGGATTCATCTGACAACTGATTTCACAAGTCTGCTGTCTTGATTTCCATCATCAGGATGAGGAGGTTTCCCCTCCTGCAAAGGGCGAGGGAAGGAAACTAGGGTGAATCCAAGTCTGAAAGCAAAGGAAAGCTATTTAGTGATGTCTGTTCCCTTCGGAGATTCACAGAAGGTTCAAGTGTTTATGTTGTTAATAGTTGAATTTATAAATAACTAGTCTGCATGCAGAGTTTGCTGCGGACACAGTTTTAATGAGGACAGAGTGTGGCGTTTTGATTGCGTTTCCTGCTTTCCTTCCTTTCTTCCGCGCTCTGGTACCATCACATCCACAACGCAGGGTCCCCCGTGAGGCCTGTGGCTGGTCTTATTCCTCCCAGGCTCCATTCCCTGCTAATATGAAAATGGGTTTCGTTAGTCAAGGCCCTAGAATGTATATCTGTACACAGATGGGGAACTGTGCAGGGGACACCTTAAAGCCACAGAGAAATTCTCGCAGTGGGATGTGTCCAGCACAGCACCCCAAATGGCGGGCAGGCTTTCTGGGCCCCAAGTGCTAATGACCGGCCGGCAGTTCTAAGCTGCCTTCCTGTAATGTGTCCACGTCTAGTGCCGGTATCAGCACATGAAATTGAGCATGACTCGATTTTCAAATTTTCATCACTCTTACTGCTGCCCTGGGAAAAAGAGAAAATGGATGTTTGCTTTCAATATCTCATTACTTTCCTCATGTGTGCATATGTTTTTAGACACGGGATTCTTTTTTTTTTTTTTTTTTTTGAGGTTTCTTAACATTTTTTGCCTTTTAATTAATTTATTTATTTTTAATTGAAGTATAGTTGATTTACAAAGTTGTGTTCATTTCTGCTACATGGCAAAGGTATTCAGTTATACATATATATACATTCTCCTTTATATTCTTTTCCATTATGGTTTATCACAGGATATTGAATATAGGTCCCTGTGCTATACAGTAGGACC
The DNA here is from genome assembly GCF_028021215.1 of Eschrichtius robustus. NCBI lineage: Eukaryota > Metazoa > Chordata > Mammalia > Artiodactyla > Eschrichtiidae > Eschrichtius > Eschrichtius robustus. The sequence goes on from NC_090837.1 coordinate 98,123,881, forward strand.
TTGTGGTTTATCCATCCTATATATGCCAGTTTGCATCTGCTAACCCCAAACTCCCAATCCATCCCCCCCACGCCCCGGGCAACCCCAAGTCTGTCCTCTATGTCTGTGAGTCTGTGTCTGTTTCGTAGATACGTTCGTTTGTTAGACACGGGGTTCTGACGTGTCTTTGCAGACATTGTGCTGTGAATGGGGTCGTGATCGGGAACAACAGGTGGAGGCACAGCCCTGGGAAGACTCGCTCATCAGCCTGAAAATGTCCGTTCTCCTCAGGTTGCCGGCGCCCCAGGAAACCCCTCATCCGGATGAACTTGAGTAGTTGACCATTTGTAACATCTCTAATCAATGTGTAAAGAACAGTAAAGCATGTGTTTATCAGCCATGGCTGACCTCATCTCCTGACTGATGTTAGAAAATCATCTCCAATCCCCACAGAGGTCCTAAGCATCTCTGAATACAAAGTCCTGATTACACAGATTCAGAGGGTCATATTCTAAAGTGCCTTTGTAGACATTCTGGTGTCACAATTTCTCTGTCCTTTAAATTCTCAGGCCTACTCAGCTGGCCAACCTATGAAATGAAAATGAAGTTGAAGTTGAATTCTTGACTATCTACTCTATTTAATATCTGTATTTGGGCCTGTTTTTAAGGCCCTGTTTTGCAGGCTTATATAAGAACAGAAAAAGGGGTCTTTTACCCAAGGATCTTGTGGTATATTTGGGTAAATAAGGCATAAACTTATGAAACATTGAGAAGACAGGTCCTGTAAAGGAATATGCAATAACGAGGAAGACTCAGTACATGGAATCCGAGGGTTGAATTCAGACAGAGGCTGAAATGTTCTGTCACTTGTTCTCCATCCTGACGGAGGAAGTCTCTCTCAGGCGGTAGGATGGACCAGGGGCTCGCAGGATGATGGAGGGAGGACCAAGACAGTCCAGACAGACAGGTTGAAGGCCCAGACAGTTCCACTTACCCAGCTCAGGGCGTGTCTGGCTGTCTGGTCCAAGGGGACACGTCTGAAACACTTTACAGGTGATCCTCTGTTGATGCATCTACATCTATTATAAAACACAGAGCCGTGCATCAGTGAACACTTCAGTGAGGTGGGCCTGTTTTATCCAACAGGATGTGTTCTGTCTTTCTCAGCCCTTTCTAATTGTGAGTATAAAATCTGACAAACTGCAACAATTCAGGTTCTCTGTAGCAATACGGTTGGTCACCTGGGTAAATCTTTTCCCTTTGTGGATGGAAGCCCCTGCATGCGGGTTGGAAAGTTAGGCTCCAACTTCTCCAGGAGGACAATCGACAGAAATCTTCTGCCACGGAATCTATCTGTTCTCTCCCAGGGGTTGATTTATTCAAGAATTCGTTTATTCGCTATGGACACATGGATATTTATGTTATCCGATGGATTATACTACAGTACAGTTATATTCCAGGACTACTTTATATCATTATTGCTCTAATTGGCTTTGGCCACTGGGATCTCTTTCAATTGGCTCCTGTGTCCTGTGACATACCTTCACCGTATTCGGGAGTTTTGTTTTTGTTTGCTCATTGTTGAGCACTTCCCTACTTCCTACAAGATACTTGTGGCTTATCTGGCCTATTTCCTGCCCCAGTCCGAGAATCAGTCACTTCTTCCAGGAGTGCTGGCTCCTTTTATTGGAAAATGGTGTTAGAAACCAAGCCCTGGGTACCAGGTGTGCTCACTGAAGGTGTTGCTTCCAGCCGTTCTCAGCTGGCACGGCAAGGGGAGACCGCAAGTAAACCAACCAGCATACACACTTACCTATAACTATTTCTACTGGCTGCATCTGGATCTGTGTCAAGGTACATGTGTTCACTGAGGTCTCTGGCTCTAATCCAGCACCACGCGGATAATCCTGGCCTCATCCCCTTGCTAATCCGTAACCTCCCTCTGACAGGACAGGGAGAGTCTTGATCCCACCTCTGCCGTGTATTAACTCCCTTGTTCAGCCCCCGTGTGCACGCGTGGCTGGTTCAGAATTATTAACCTGCATCCCCATGGAAACCAGCTGTCAACCAGAGTCGGTGTCTGTGTGCAGAACACTTATCTGTAGTCTTACGGACGTAGCTCATTTCCAAATTGACTTAGGTCAGCACTTTCCCCCAGTGCCTTCAGTGAGGCTGTTTCATACGTTTGTGACACGTTTAGATTCTTTTCGCAACACCAAGCTGCCCTGATTACTTAAAGTGTGTTCTTCTAAACAACGTGTAGTCTGGTCTTGTTTTCTCTGCTTCTTCCTTCTCTAATGCTCCTTTTTTTTCTTTATGCAGATGCAAGTTTCTGACTGATAGTATTTTCCTTCTGTCTGAAGAACTGTCGTTTCTTGGGGAAGCAGGTCTGCAGGCAATGATTTCCTTGTTTTTTGTTTTTGTGATCAGAGAAAGTCTTTTTCCCTTTCATTTTGAAGGATAGTTTTATTCCACGTAGAATTATAGGTTTGGCGTTTCTTTTTTTTCCTTCAATATTTTAAATATTTCACTCTACTTTCTCCTGACTTAAATAGTTTCTAATGAGAAGTCTAGTGTAATTTTTATCCTGCTTCCTCTAGAGTTGAGATTTGTCCTCCCTCTGACTGTTTCAAGATTCTCTCTTTGTCTTCCGTTTTCTGCAATTTGAATACAATATGCCTATATATGGAATCTAGAAAAATGGTACAGATGAACTGGTTTCCAAGGCAGAAATAGAGACACAGATGTAGAGAACAAACGTATGGACACCTAGGGGGAAAGTGGCGGGGGGCGGGTGGTGGTGTGATGAATTGGGCAATTGGGATTGACATGTACACACTAATATGAACAAAATAGATAACTAATAAGAACCTGCTGTATAGCACAGGGAACCCTGTTTCACTTCACTGTACAGTAGAAACTAACACAACATTGTAAAACAACTATACCCCAATATAAAAAAAAAAAGAATACAATATGCCTAGTGTGTGAGGTTTTTATGTGTCTGTTTTTTAATCTTGCTTTGTGTTTTCCAAGATTCCTGGATCTGTGGTTTGGTGTTTGCTATTAATTTTGGGAAGATTTTGGCCATTATTAATTCAAACATTTCTTTGGTCAGTTCTCTTTTTCTATTCTCTTGGTATCCCAACTCTGTCTATCTCAATCCACAGGTCTTGTGTATTCTGTGCTGTGTTTGTTATCTGTTTTGCTTTGTGGTTCAGTTTGGAGAGTGTCTCTCGCCCTATCTGCAATCTCGCTGAGTTGACCTCTGCTGTGTCGGTCTACTCATGAGTCCCCTAAGCTTTCTTCATTTCTCTCACTGAGTTTGGCTTCTCACGTTTTATTCTGATTCTTCCCTAGAGCTCCACTTTCTCTGCTGACAGTACCCATCTGCTGTTGCCTGTGGCCCACTTTTTCCATTAGAGCTCTTAACGTAGTAATCATAGTTCCTTTGAATTCCTTGTATCACAACTCCAACGTCTGTGCCATGTCTGAGTCTGGTTGTGATGTTTACTCATCTCTTGCCTCTTGACATGCCTTGTATTGTTTTGTGAAAGCCAGACGTGTTGTATTGTTTAATAAGAAACGAGGCAAACGGGCCTCAGTGTGAGGGTTTATGTTACTCTGTGTAGGAGTTCTGCGTCCTTGATGTTTGCTGTCACTCGAGGCATCAGAGACCCCAGGGTCCCCCGGTTCCCCGTCTTTCCTGCCCTCTGGGCTGCAGGGTCCTCCAGGCACTCCTCTGCAGGCAGAGTCTGAGTCCTGGGGTCTTTCAGCTGGGATCCACTCCCAGGAGCCCTGCTGGTGTGGAGGTAGGTGTGGCGTGTCCCATATCCGTCCAGTTACAGGTCCTGTTGGAGCCTGCTTCCTGGGGCCGTGGCTTCCATGAGTGTTTCTCCAAAGCTGCAGCGTTTTGTCCTCCTGCCCCAAGTGCATCCCTGGCTGCAGTGTTCCCAGACTGTTCCCTTGACTCCCTCAGCACGTTGACTGTGTTTAAGACACATACCTGGTCCCCTTTAGGAGAGACAGGAAGACTAGGGGACGCTGGGCGAGGGGAGCGCCACCCCCCAGCTGGTATAAGGCTGACACTCTCCTCCCTGTGGAGCGGCTCTTGTGGTGGAGAAGGTTCTGGGTGTGATACAGCATCACTGACCTTCCCCTCCCACTGCCAAGTTCAGGAGGGGATATTTACTGTGAAAACTTGGTGGGGTTCTGGGTGCAAAAGCACAAAAGGGTGAGGTCCCCTAGGTGTGCAGACCCTCGGGCTTCTTGCTTTCGTCCAGCCCCCTTTCACTCTCCAGCACGTCCTCAAAATGACCGTTTTATGTTGACGCTCCAGAGGCTTCTGCCCCAGGCCAGCACATCTCGGCTGTGACCCTGGATGAACCCATCTCTCCAGATTTCTGGGTATGATTTGTCCTGACCTCAGTTCTCAGTTCTGAGGAAAGGGTTTCAGTTTCTCCAGTTGTTTTCTTAGTGTGGGGTTGGGAGTGGAGACTGACAAGCTCTCTAAATGTCAGAGCTTCAGAATTCTTATTTAAGTTGTGTTTATGTTTTGCTTTTAGGATTATGTTAGCCTTATAAAAGGAACAGAAAATGTTCCCAATTTTTCCAAGAGATAAATCCAATTTTGCTTCTGAGGTTGATCTTTAAACTTGAAGTTATGAGGTTATGACCTTAGAAATAATAACACAAGCTTTGGTTATTTGTTGTAATAACATATTCTGATTTGATGATAGGAACTCTAAAATAATCCCACAGTAGATTTAACTGAGGTTTTTTCAATCTACCCTGGATCTCATTTTGTGTTCTAATTTTCTGATAAACTTTTAAATTTTAAAATATTTTTTTAAAATAAATTTATTTGTTTTTATTTTTGGCTGTGTTGGGTCTTTGTTGCTGTGCGTGGGCTTTCTCTAGTTGCAGCGAGCGGGGGCTACTCATCGTTGTGGTGTGCGGCCTTCTCATTGTCATGGCTTCTCTTGTTGCAGAGCACGGGCTCTAGGCGCGTGGGCTTCCGTAGTTGTGGCTCACGGGCTCTAGAGCACAGGCTCAGTAGTTGTGGTGCACGGGCTTAGTTGCTCTGCGGCACGTGGGATCTTCCCGGGCCAGGGCTCGAACCCGTGTCCCCTGCATTGGCAGGCGGATTCTTAACCACTGCGCCACCAGGGAAGCCCAAAACTTTTAAATTTTAAAATATTTGGGCCTAAATTTTAAATTGGATTACCAAACAGACTGTAGGAAAAACTCCAAGGTAATTTTGATAATTGATTCAGAGGAATGAAGCTTAACTTCCTGGAAGGGCATCTTTCTGTTCATTTCATTTACAATCAATTCAATTAAAAAAATACACTAATCTCTACCCTTGAATTATTAATGGAGTCATTTTTTTCATGTAGCTACTATGTGCTGGGCACTGAAGATACAAACATAATTAATATTGTTTCCCTGATCTAAATGAAGGGTAAAAAATAAGAGAGAGGGAGAGAGAGAATGTGAATTAAATTTAAAGTAGTCTGGTCGATGTTATAACTCAAGTGCAGGCTTATCTGAAGAGAAGTCAGGACAGATTTTAGATGGCAACTCCATACTGAGCATTCAGGGGCAACATCCTTGGAGTGGTTTTGCCGGGTATGACTAATAAAGGGATTTTTGTATAAGAAGGGGAAGGAAATGAAAAACAGAAAATACAGTTTCTACAGGCCGGCATGAAACAGCATGATAAATGCGGAGAGTGTGGGTATTGTGGGGAGGCTGGAGCTGGGATTCATGGGAAACAGTGGAGGATGAGAGTGGATAGGCTAAAAGGGGATTATATTATAAATATAATAATAAAGGATTTTTTATGCCCCACCAAGTAATCTGAGTTCTGTCTCCTACACAGGAGAAAACAGGAAATCACGGATGTGCTTTAAATCAGAATAACCTAACCAGACTTGGAGATTAGAAAGATTCCACCTGTAGTGGTAACAAAGATGGGTAGTTCATTTACGGGGAGTGCACTTGGGAAATACTGAAGGCATGAATCTGGGACAATGCAAACACATACAAGTAGGGGATTTACAATCTTCATGAGCAGTTCTAATACGTCGGCAAATAGATTGACCACTGAGCAGCCTGCAACAAGTGTTAAAGGAACAGGGGGAAAAGAGTGTTATCAGAGCACCGAAGTGGGAAGAGAGTTACTCTGTTGGAAACCAGGAAGGAGTCATGCAGAGACCCGTCTCGATGTAATAGAAACGAAGCCCTTTTTTTTTTTTAAAGAGAAAAAGGACTCTGTCACCCCTCCTGTTCTGAGCAGTCCTTCTACGGTTTCCACATTCCTTTAAGGGCTCCATCCAGCGAGTGGGTCAGTAGAGACGGTCTGCAACCAAGGCTGCAGCGCCGGCTCTCCACTGGACCAGCTGGGCTTTCCTCACCGCACAGTGGTCTCAAGGCAACGTGTCAAGATGGACCTCCCAAGAGTGCAAATCTGGCCAGCCCCCGCCTTGAAGACCTCTGTCAACTAAGCTGAAATTATTTCCAAGTGATATATTGTTACTTAAAGAAGCAAATAAGGGAAGATGATGGATAATTTTTTTGTGTGTGCAGGTAAGAAAGAAAGTAAGAAAAACTGTGCGTGTGCTTCCTCTTTTTTACAGAAGGAAGCACAGAAGAGACACAGCCGTAGGAATGAGATTGCTTTCCTATAGGGCAGTGAGTAGAAGGGGTGAGGGGAGTGATACTTCTCTGATTATACCTTTTATGGTTCTGACTTTCAGAACAATTTAATGATTCATATTCCCGAAAAATAAGTAAAATCAACAACTGTGGAAGAAGAAGGAAAAAAACCCAAAATACAACAGAAAGAAATAAGGTTTATGTTTTTCAAACGAATAACATTAACATACTGACGGGTGAGGGAGAAAAATGAATAAAAAACTTTGGAACAAGCTATTTTTGGACAGTGTTTCGACTCTATAAACACAGAAATGTGGCTTGGCAATTATGAAACTACTTTATGTGCTTTTTGGTGTGAGAAAATAAGTAAATAGATGGAGGTCTTGTGGATAAAGTGAGGAAGGTTTCTTCCTGGTGGAGAAGAGGGTTACAAATAAAGAAAAATGCAAAGCTGGAAGAAACCATCTGGCGTTGGGATGGGAGCTATGGATGCAAAGAGAGAGAAAAAGGGATGGAGGGAGGAAGGGAGGGATGGATAGGTATGAAAATAGATGTAGACGTGTGTGTATCTATCTATATCTATTTATATATATTTCCTTTCTCTACTATATGGATCACATCTAGTACCCAGTTCTGATTTGTAAATGACATTGTCCAGTGAGGGTAACCAGGGCTCCTTAGAGATGTGGCTGGTACCGCTACAGGGATAAGGAAAGTATGAGATGAGCCCGAACCACCTGTGACACCAGACAGTAAGGAAACAAATGATGCAGGAGTCCTGCTGGCCAGGCTCCCACTGGCATGATTTAGGACAGTTTGAGTGAGCAAAAAATAAGCTATAGTAATAGGTTATAATAACTCATTGAATAAAAGAAGCAATCACAAAGGCATATTGATATAAACAAATAAATGAATAAATAAATGGCAGAGAAGGAGAAGTGTATTCTCAACAGTAGGAATCCAACTATAAAAAGTAGAAAGACGGGGCTTCCCTGGTGGCGCAGTGGTTGAGAATCTGCCTGCTAATGCAGGGGACACGGGTTCGAGCCCTGGTCTGGGAAGATCCCACATGCCGCGGAGCAACTGAGCCCGTGAGCCACAACTACTGAGCTTGCGCGTCTGGAGCCTGTGCTCCGCAACAAGAGAGGCCACGATAGTGAGAGGCCCGCGCACCGTGATGAAGAGTGGCCCCCACTTGCCGCAACTAGAGAAAGCCCTAGCACAGAAACGAAGACCCAACATAGCAATCAATCAATCAATCAATTAATCAATAAAATAAATCTTTAAAAAAAAAAAAAAAAAAAAGTAGAAAGACGATGAAATTACAATATCATCATTTGGCAGCTACCATAGTAAAATTGTCTTAGGCAAGACCCTTCAACCAATGGTTGTCAAAGTTATCATGCAAGAACAGGGAGGAAAACATGATATCTCTACAGTTACAAAATATCTTCTTCTAAGAATTTATTAGTTACCAAAGACAAAACAGTAACATTGTAGCAGACACTGTCTTGATCAAGTGATCATGGGAGCAAATTAACTTCACCAGTAATGGGACAGGTTGAGACCATGTGCCTTCAGATGCAATGCACTGACAAAACCTCAACATCTCCAAAAATGCACAACCCAAATCCAACCAAGAGAAAACATATAATGAACCAAAATGGAAGGGCTCTTCCAAATAACTGCGCTGCACTCTTTAAAGTGTCTGGGTCCTAAAACTCAAAAAAAGATGCAAGAACTGTTCCAGATAGAGAGTAGGAGATGAAAAAGACACAAGAATGAAGACACCTGGATTCTTTTACACAAAAATTGCAAAACCTGAACTTTGTAAGACCTTACAGGAGGCCCTTATTATGATCCCGTGATAAACCATAATGGAAAAGAATATAAAAAAGAATGTATATCTATATATATATTTATATATATATGTATTTATATATATATATGTATAACTGAGTCACTTTGCTGTGCAGCAGAAAGTAGCACAACACTGTAAGTCAGCTCTACTGCAATTTTAAACAATCGCACATACGTCTCTATGGAGGACGGTTTTTGTTTGGTCAAAGCAGCACAAAAGGGTTTTGCTCCCCATTCAATTAAGACAGAAGCAAACCTTGCTTTCCTTCTCACGTTCAGAGGAGGGAGGACGCCTCCTGGCTCCTTATCCAGCATCTGACTGCACCCTCTTCTCTCCTCCAGGGTCTGGTTTGTTTCCTTTCTCTCTGGTATTTTCATCTTACCCTTTAAACCGACTCCTTTCCCTGAACTTATACACACACTTCAACGTGGTTCATCACTCCACACCCTGTGTGAGCTGCGCCCCTTTACCTGTTTCTTGTCTTGATAAGCACCTCAAGCTTCTGGAAGGACGAGGTGACAGCGTTGGTCTCTCCTTCCCTCTGAGCCATTCACGTTTCAGCCCAGCGCCTTCAGTCTTGGTTTCGGTCCGCAATCCTCCAGTGGTTCTGCAATGACAGCATTTAAAGGTGCCTTTCCGACCACCAAATCCAAAGGACTTACTTCTTTCCCTTCCTGGAATACTTAGGCCATGGCACCAGGCTGTTCTGCATTTCTTCCCAGGTTTCTAATTATTTTACCCACTTTCTTCTGCTGGTTCATCTTTGTGTGAATGCCTCCTAAATAATGATATTGCCCAGGGTCATATTCTGTGCTATTTTTACTTCTAAATACTCTTTTTGAGTGATAGCAATCACTACAATCTCTATGGTGATGGTATCTCCAGCATAGATCAACCTCCTGTATTCTGGATTCGCATCTGAAGAATTGGTTGAGTGGCATGCACCACCAAGTCTGGCTTGAAGGCATGCCCTTCCATCCCAGTCTAGTCAACGTTGTACAGTCTTTCCTCCTCTAAGGGTGCCATCCTCCTTCATCTTAATAGTTCACATCATTAGGCCCTCTTTAAATAGATGATAATATCATCACCTGCATTTGTAATTTTAATCAGCACAGATTTCTGCATTTCAGTAGCTGTAGTTTAATCAAGTTATATTGAGCTCAGTTTTCTTGGTATAAACAAAGCATCGTCCCAAATTCTTTTAGTTGGACATGCATTTTTCATTGATTTTTCAAAACACAGAGATCAGTGTTGATCCACCGAAAGTATCTCATAACCCTAAACTGAATACCATTCTTTCTAAATAAGACTAACCAGGATTAAGGATGGTACTGAGTAAAACAGATTAGTATATGGGAGACTAGACAAGCAAATTTGACATTATACAATACAAAACTCCAGAAAAACACTGAAAATTCTATTAAAGATCTAGAAGTTTGACATTATGCAAAAAATAATCCTCATTCGGTTGTATAAATATCTATATTTATGCATTTACTATGTTAGTGCTGCATCTTTAAAATCATACTTTAAACTATTTTTCTTCTCTCTTGCCTCTGATTTAATTCCCCCTCAAAGCATCATGTGTTTTTAGTGAGAGTTGATGCCATAGGGATCCAAACGGGGTTTCCATCACTGTGTTATAACCACATCTCTCAAATAGATGCAGAGAACACTTTCAAAAAAATGCGAAAAGCAGGAAGGTGTGGACATGGGTAACAAGAGTAAAGCTCAATGCCAAATATGAGAATTAAAAGTGTAACCTTTTTTTTAAAAAAAGAACGTTAATGCTCATTTTAAAACATCATTAGAAAAACGTGGTCGAATTGCTTCATGAAAACTCAGCTAAAATAAAGTGTAATAAAACTCATTGATTCTAATCTTAAATCTCAAAATGATATTTAAGCAAACACAATAGTTTTGAAATGCCAAATTGTCTTGATGATAATAAGCGTATAGCCTGAACGACATTTGGGTTATTTTCTATCCTGTCTGACTGTAAGTCAACCACTTGGGAGCAAACATCTTTCTATTCATTTTCTATCATCTGAAAGTGAATCTTTTTGCTTGATGGACTTATCGCTATTCAATGTGAAAAACTCACCCATATTGATTTGTAAACCCAGCTTTCCCTCAGAACGTGAAATTAGCATGGCTTTCCTGTTTCCTCTCTGGTGGTGCCCTAGTGGGGGGATGAATCAGCGTCAGGCTGGCCATTTAGTCCAGGCCACCTCGGAACAGTGATTACAGGGAACACGGAAGTGCACACAGCTACTCCTCCATTTTGGCAATAATCCCTGCTGTTTTCAATGAACTGGGATGGGAGCAATAATGCTCTCTTGATAAAATGGTTCAGAACAGCCAAGACGGAAAGTACAGCACAAAAGTTGTGTTTTTCACTGCACAGAGCCTGGCCTCTGCAGCCAGACAGAAATGGATTTGTGCATTTATTTCACCACTCATTTTCTGTATAACCTTGAAGATATTCAACTTCCTTTCTCTTGAATGCACTGATCTATCGAACGTGGTTAGCAAATACTGTCCTTGGCAGGATGTTTTGAGGACACAGGGCATCTGGCACATGGAAAGTGCTCTATATACAGTTGTAAAAAATACAAAGTGCAAGAGGGAGGGGATATGGGGATATATGTATATGTATAGCTGATTCACTTTGTTATACAGCAGAAACTAACACAACATTGTAAAGTAATTATACTCCAATAAAGATGTAAAAAAAAAACAAAACAAAGTGCTAAATATGTTCTAAATATGTGGGCGTCTCCCCCTACCCTGGAAGAGACGTGAGCTCTTGTAAGGATGTGTAAAGAAGCGCATTAGGATGTAGATATGACAGAGTTAGGAGTAAAAACACAGGATGCCCACTTAAATTTGAATTTCAGGAAACAATGAGCGGCATTTTTTTTTTTTTTTTTTAGTGTAGGTGCGTCCCATGCTGTGTCTGGGATATACTTATACTAAAAATTATTCATTGTTTTTCTGAGATTCAAATTTAATTGGGTGTTCTGTATCTTATCCAGCAACCCTAGTGGAAGATCAAATTGAAAAATTTATTTTTTCTTTTTTTTTTTTTGGACTATTCTGTGGTCTTATTCTTTTCTCAGTAATATCATGCTGTATTTGGCGAGGGCAGGCAGTGCCGCAAAAAATGAACTGGATTGATGGCTTGAGCATAAAATGCCTCTGGTTATTTGAATATTCCTTGTTTCTCATTTATAAAGTAGGAATGATAGTAATGCCTACTATACAGGTTTGTATATTATTATGGTTAAATAAGTCAATAAATCTAACAGACTTGGAAAAGTGCAAGTACATAAGAATTGCTCAAAATGTTAATTATTACCTTCTTTCATCGATTTTAGTATGTTCACTTTTTTCACATTTTAAGATTCTTACAGTTTAGAATTATCTTTCAACTGATGGCAATTTACAAGTGTTGTTGGCTGAAGGCAGTCATGATGTAGGTACAGGCATGAACTTGATCTGAGCTGTTCACATTGTCATGGCTTCGGTTGACTTATGTGCACTTTTTGAAAAAATGCTTCACTCCTTAGAAGGAGAAAATTCACAGGCATAGCAGGGAATCTCAAAGAAACATGAAAAGAGAAGTTTTTCTCTTAGAAAGAAATTCTCCCAGGCTCAGGGAAAGAGTAAGGAAGGTGAGACTCTCACCGTTAATACTCTTCTGGAACATACAGTGACGTGTATTAGTTCTTGGTGCATTTTCATGAACACAAACCTGAACAATAAAAGAATAGGCTGTTAAGTAGAGTCCTTGAAAACAGGATATGATGAGGTATACACACCCATGTTTATCACAGCGTTATTCACAATAGCCAAGAAAGATATGGGAACAACCCAAATCCCCATCAACCGAAAGGTAGATGAAAAAGATGTAGTACATATACACAATGGAATACTACTCAGCCATGAGAAAGGAGGAAATCCTGCTTGCAATTACATGGATGGACCTTGAGGGGATTAGGCTAAGAGAAAGAAGTCAGACAGAGAAAGTCAAATACTGTATGAGGTCGCTTACATGTGGAATCTAAAAAAGTCAAACTTGTGAAAAATTAGGGTAAAATGGTGATGCGGGCTGACACGAGGGGAGAGGAGAGCCAGGTGCCAGAGTCCAGAGAGGGTCAGGACCCAGCCCTGGAGGGGAGGTCGTGTGGAGGAGGGGAAGCAGCAAACAGCATCCACGTTCTCCGCAAGCAACAAAGTCCACCGTGTTGACGTGAGCCGTGTGACTGAACACATTTGTGTTGTAAATAGATGTTCTCCCTGGACTTACCAACAAGAGGAACACGTTGAGTATGCATGTACATGCGGGAGAAGGAGGAGAGATCGTTATGAAGCATCTGGTAAGGACCAGGTTGGCTCTTTTCACGTCTTTGCAGATGAGGACTTAGACCCAGAAGGACTGAATGACTTCCCAGAGTTAACGCAGCTCCAAGAGCCAATTCATATAATCCTGAAAGCCCGTACTCTCTTCGGTTGCCAAAAGAGGTGAAAAAAGACATCAGAGCATGTAATAGTGGTAACACCTTCTATTGCTTATGAGAAAAAATAAGAACAGAGTAACAGATCTGATGCGGGGATGGAATGAAGACTAATTATGAGCTCGTTTTACGTCTTTGTTTTTTGAATTTATTCTTTTATTTATAGCTGGTGAATTCGCTGTTTAAAATGGCCCCCAAGCCTAGTGCTGAAGCGCGGTCTTGCATTCCGAAGCACAAGAAGGCTGAGATGCACCTCTTGAAGAAAATAAGTGTGTGAGATAAGCTTCCCTTAGGCGTGAGTTACAGCGCTGTTGGCTGTACCAGGTTCCAAACTCTGATGGCGAATCGCTTCATTCATTGACAGTGAACATGACATGAACTCGGGCCACCCAGGGTTTAACGGAGAAGGGAAGTGTGACGAGATGCTGGCGGTCCTGATGCTGGAGATAAGACCTTGCTGTGGGGCCGGGGGCTGCAGGGGGACTTAGCCCATGTCACACAGAGAGAAAGGAGAGAAAGGACTCCTGAACTTGGAGGTGGCCATGATTCACCAGCATCACAGGTGTGTGGAGAAGGGCAGGCAGCTCTGTGTGTCCAGCACGGGGCCCAGGCTGAGTGAAGGGACCAAGCCTGAGTGGGCCCGGCTCAGACGCTGGACCTGCCAGAGAGTCTGAAATGGATTCCGTAGGTGACTGGGGTTATTGAAAGTTTTTGAGCAAGAAAGTGACATGATCCAGTTTGTATGTTAGTGAGATATTTCTGGTAGTAACATGGGAAAGAGATGGAAGAAGGCAAGATTGGCATCTGGGGACCTTTCACTGAATACATCATGCAGGGGCGTGAACACCACGGAAGTGATGGCCAGAAAAGAGACCACGGCCTGGAGTAAGAATCCTAAAATCAGGTTTTCCTCTAAAACACGTACATTCGATGCGACTATTCGATAGCCTGTGCCAATTTAGGACCCGTATCCAGCAAACTCAGCTTCGGGTAAACTTCAGCACTGCTGAGAGGACTGACTCCTACTTGCTTAAAATTCCTTTCTAATCGACAGACGCGCTTCTGAAACCAAAGTGAGCCTTGGACCAAACGGTGCCTCCTGCACTCCCAGGTCCACACCGTAGACCTGGTCATCTTTGAAGCTGCTCTGCACCCGGAACTCACATTCAGGTGTCTTGCTCTCTGACCACCAGCCAAGTTTGCTCAAAAATCCAGCACTTGTACATCTGTTCTTTTTCGTCATCGGGACTTAACATTCATTGACCTTCCTACCATTATCTTCCTCCAGAAGAGCCTGCCTTCATGAGTTCCTTCCATCGACCCTCAAACTCTGCCTTTTACTGACAATATCTGAATCTCTCATCCCATGTTTTCACAGTCTCTCAGCACAGCCCTAACTCTGGATGAATCCAGTCACTGGTCTGTGCTCGAGGGAAGTGGTTCTGTTCAGGTTCAAGGTGGAAGGGGCCTGGGAGCTCTCTGGGGCCTCTTATAAGGACAAGAATCCATTCACCAGGGCTCCATGCTCATGACTGAATCACCTCCCAAAGGCCCCACCTGATAAGACCATTGTTTGGGGGCTTAGGTTTCTCACCTATCAATTTTGGAAGGACAATCAGACTACAACCAGACTGCAGTAATGTTCTTCTAAAAAACCTGAATCTTATTGCACAACTGATTTGTTCAAATCCCTTAAATTATTATCATAGATAGATTATTGCGGATAATTTTCCCTACGTTTACATGCTTTCTCTTAGGTTTGTTTTACATAAATGTGTGTATGAGTGAGTGTCCCTGTGTGTATAGTAGATAGCTATACATGTGCACATGTACATATATGTGCACATCTACATACACATGTAACATACAGCACGTAATACAGCAATAAATGATGTGTAAACAAGATGTTCTGTGGGCTATGTCATGGCACAGTCATTCATAAGCACATGAATGAAAGGTTTGTAAAAGCGTTAAGTATGGGAATAGTTTGAAATTTGAAAATTTATAGGTCGTTAAAAATACATGAATAATGGTAGCTTACTTCAGAGTACTGACTTCAGGATAATTTAGTAAGCAGCCCTACAGCCTTAAATGCAAATTCCAAATATATTTCTTTCCACATGAATTTCATCATCCACCCATTTGTACGTTTATGTGAAAAAGTGGCTCAGGATTCGCCTCAGAGTAATTCATTTCTGCCATTGTTCCTATCGGAGCCTGATTTTATTTGAACCTGCCTGGGGGAGACCAGAATGACCTGAACCTATTGGATGCCTAGAACCTATTGGAGCTCTAGAGCTCGTTCACCACTAAGACATGGTCGTTATGTTGCATCCAGTTACTCTGTTCTGAGATGAATGATCACTAGCTTTGACTTGTCCTTTTTTGGCTGGCTTGGGGCAAAGCCCATCAAAGCAGGTACCATTTGCCCTGTGAGCTGTACCAGCCTCCAGCGACTTCAGGGGCGCTAGATCCAGGGGAGCGACATGAAATAACAGACTCCTGTAAAATGAAGGTATGAATGGAAGGAACCTAAATCCTTCCATCCCTCCCAAGTTAGGCGTGAAGATTAAAAATAGCACAATAGGGTGAGTTAGCAGTTGTCGCTTTGCTGACAGCCATGGTGCCACAAAGTATGAAAAGAGGAGAGCAGAGAGGAGAAAACCAGCAGAATAAAGGTAATTCTGTGCTGGGCACAGACATTCAACAGACCCTGCCTGTCACTGTGAGGACACGTGCTGCTAACGAGGGACTGAGTCATGGATGCCCTTAAGTGGTTCCTGATGGAGAAGACAGCCGAGTATGAAATAATTTTAGAGACGTTTCAGTCAGAAATTTTGGAGAAAAATAATTCTTGGTTATTCAGTGGGCATCACGCTAGTTTTCTATGCTGCAGTCACACATTTGCCACAAACCTTATCTCACAGTTCCGTAGTTTGGAAGCCCGGGCTGTGTTCCTTTCTGCAGGGTCTGGGGGGCAATCTGCCCATTTCTGTTGCTGCAAATTGAGTTCCATGCAGCTGTAGGATGTAGGCATGGTTCTTTGGTTGCTGGTGGCTGGGGCTGCCTTTGGCTTCTGGGGACAGGAGCGCATTTTATGTTTTTCCTAAAGTTCCTTTCCTTGGTCAGTTTGCTTTGGCTTCTGTCTTTAACATGGGCTCTTTTCTCAAATATCTGATGGCATCTGACCGAAGGGTAACGAGATGCAAAGCCTAGGGAGCAAGGTGGGCGTGAGGGGGCGGCCTTCCCTCTGTCCTCACTTGGGTCGCCCACCTGCTGGCATCCATGTCTCGCTGGTGTCCTTGAGTGTCTCCAACAAAGAGCCCTCAGTCGCTTGCTGCGGTGCTGGGTGAGCCGGCTTCCCTCTCCTCGGTCCTCAGGCACCCCGTTCTCCATCCTTGGCTCTGCTAAGCCATTCTTTGGTCTTCCACTCACTTTCTTTCTTCCTGCATCTGGCACCTCTGTCATTGACGATGGTGTTTCTTTTTGGTCCTAATTCTTTTTTATTCGTGGGAGAAGGAAAGGACTATAAAGATGTTTACTTCCACGTCATGAAACCGACCACCACCTTCCTTTTACAGACTTCTGTTTCTACACCCCCGCTTTGCACCCCAAATATTTGCAAATGATTTCACTCCCTCTGTCATTCAAAAACATTTCTTTCCAGCTGGGAAGGTGTGGGTTTGCTCTGAGGGATGGAAGGAGAGTGTACTGATACGTGTTTGTTTATTTTATATGCCATACTTCAGCTCCGCATTTGATAGGTATTTATTCATTTTATCCTCAATGAATTCCATAGAGCGAATATGGTCGTCATCTTGCTTTGTATATCAGAAAACTAAGGATTCAAAAGAAAAATAACGTCTCAGACATTATAAAAGCCACGTCATCACGCTGTCTCCAAACCTGCCTGATCCCCCCTCACGTTCCTGCTCAGCCCCACGTCCTTTACTTTCACCCTCCCCTAATTAAGGGCAAAGAGGAGAAAAGAACAAACATTGTGTGGACCGGCATTTGCCACCTGTTACTGCTGTTCTTAATCAGCACTTTTGTCTCTCTCTGCCTAAATCACTAGCCCAAAGCCCCCCATTTTCAGCTCCCAGTTACTTACTGATTCATACTGGATGGTTACTGATGAAAGACCACACTTTAATCCGTAAATGTTTATAGAATATTTATTACATGGAATGCAGAAACCTAAGTAATGTGGGAAGAACGATTCCTAGCTTCATGTAAAATTTTCATACAGGGATTTAGTGCTAAGAAAATGCCAATCCCTGCCAGGATTTGCCTCTAAACACATTTAAATTACGTACAGAGAGATAAGGTGCTTTGTCCAGTGCAGTTCAATTTCATTACATTATAATCAACGGCTGTGTTTTGTGTACACTTTATTCAACCAAGATGCATATTTAAGCTTCTGTTTAAGCTGCTTCCCCCAGTTCCTTTCCTACTTCCTCTGCAAATTAAATTGTGGGCCTCTGGTTAATGAACAATTGTCTGATGCCAAAGAATACGTCCTTTGACATCCAATTAAAATTGACGTTCACACTGAACAAAGCTCATTATGAAAATGAGTGCCTTTCTTTGCTCTGAATTACACCTTTTTATTAGGATAAATGTAAATTATTTAAATGAGAAAAAAACCCTTAAAACTGTACAGTTAAGCAATCAAGTGAGTCATTTCTTGCCTGACTATAAAATATCTCTGTGAATTCCAATCAAATCAAACTGATTTAACTTACACTATCTTGAGAATTAAATATATGTCTATTGCTTCATTCCTCATAACTTATCAGTATCTTTTCTCATAAATGATCAGCAGTGGTCCTGCTTCAAGTATCTCAGAATTAATGTCTTTGTTTGTGAGCTATTTTAGGATCACTTAAGTTTCGGCTCTAAAGATTAAAAATAATTAACTAAAAGTAATGTAATGAGACGTTACAGCAATTGACAAAACTAAGCAGTTGAGTTTCACTACAATAATTTCTTTTGGTAATTAAGCTTTTAAAATAATCCTTCTGAAAATGTAAAAATTTAAAAGGTACTTTTATCTTTCTTCTTCCTTAAGGACAAAAGAATTTTTAAGGCTCACATTTAATATTTCTGTCAAAGACACATCATATTTTCTAACAGATGATAAATGCACTGTGATAAATTCTATATCTTTGCCAAAGAGCAGGTATTTAATGAATATTTGTTGAGTGGATGAATTAACAAGCAAATGAAATAAGGATCAAAAATTTTATTTCACCAGGAAATAGAACTTTGAAAAATATTTAGGTCTAATTCAAAGAATAGTCTTATTTTTGATTTTATATTTTTTCTAATTTTTTGATGCTATAGATAATAATGGATAAATATTTATAGATGTTTTGGGGATTTAAAAAAGCCTGAAACTAAAAGACATTTTTTAATATACAATCATTTTTCTCTTATGTACTGTTCTTAGGGCAAGGCAGTATCTGTTATTGTTTCCATAGGAACAGTTAGTTTTTGAAAGCCAAAAAGAATGAGAAGAGAGGAAAGCACATGAGGAAAAACAGTCATTCAAAACATGCGTTCACGCCTTCCCAAATACTGATTGGAGCAGTCATTGCATTATTCATCTGCATGAGAAATAATAAACTGAGAATAATTTTCAAAAGAAAATTGCTCAGGGTTTTTTGGGGTTTTTTTTTGCTAAATGGATTTTAGAGTTTTGCAGCTTCCATCTATTCCAGAAATGCCTGGTAAGGGTAGGGTTGATTACTGAGTAGTGTCTGAACATGGGGGCAAAATTAAAACTGAACAGGAATCAAAATGGAGAATCAGGAGCTGTCATGTTATGTCTCTCCATTTAATTGTCATGCGTCTTCCTTCTGTGTGGCCTCTGGAAATGCCCACTGCTTGTCTTGCATTAAGTTCATACTGCTTCCTGGGGAGGATTTCTTGGCTATTTGTACGGCGGTTTGACTTGATTCATGTATTATTCCTTAAAAGGCCACATATATCATGCGTTTGTTAATTATGGAATAAATGGCATTGACCCAGTTTGTATACATACATATTTCAGGCCTCAACAGCCCATAAGGGGGCAGGGTTTGCACCAAAATCTCCAGGTGATGTGACAAAATAGGGCCAACCTTCTGACTAATTGTAAAGTTTGCCTTGTCCGCTTACTACTTTCACAATTTTTCAAAGAGAGATTGGCATCTTCTGACAGAACTTCTGAGAAAGAGATGAAGCTCTTTAGAGAAACTTCAGTTACAATGGTTTGGGGGGAAATAAAAGGGGCCATTGGCGGCTGTCTAAGGTCCCATGCCTATTGTCACAAATGACCACCCCTGGGAGGCTTATCACAGCCAAGTGTGTTTTCTCAGAGTCCTGGAGGTCAGAAGCCTGATCAAGTTGTCGGTAGGGCCACACGCCCCCTGAAGACCCCAGGAAGGCTCCTCCCTGCCTTGTCCAGCATCTGCTGGCTCCTGGGATCCTTGGCTTGTGGGGGCATCACTCCGAGCTCTGCCTCCTTCTTCCCATGGCCTTCTTCCCCCTGCGTCCCCGCGGGTCTCCAATCTCCCTCTCCCAGTAAGGACACCCCCCCATTGGATTTACGGCCCAACCATAACAGCAGGACCTCATCTTAGCTTGATTACAACTGCAAAGACCCTCTTTCCCCATAAGGCCACCTTCACAGGGACCAGGGTTAGACCTGAATGTATCTTTTTGGGGGACACGATTCAAGACACAGAGTGGTGGGTTCAGGTCTTTGGTGAGAGATTGGCTAGAGATTCTGATCCTAAAGAGGCTTGGAGAAGGAAGAGGAAAGGGTGAAGGTGAAGTGAGCAACCTCTTTGCTGTAGCAGGAACAGAGCATCTCCTGCGGGCGTGAGTGATGTGGAGGGCGGCGTAAGCCCTGAGCAATACCCGTGCTGGCCGTGCCCCAAGGTTCTGACAGTTCTTCATTCTCGAACTGCCACGTAGGAAGAGAAGAAATCGTTTGCTCTTGTGAGTGGTGGAATGAATGAATAAAAACTAAGTCAGCGTTTATATTGCTCCATAAATTCTTATGATAATATCAAACGAAGTGGAATGCAGGTAAGGCCAGACCAAGAGCGTACTCTTGTTTTCATTGCTGTCTTCAGTGTGTCTGAATCAAAATCTTGAAGGAAGTCTGGAATTATTAACACTCCGCAGCTTAGGGGCCTGTGAGCTCCCCCTGGCCTGTCAAACCTTGTTTACTCTTCCCTGACTGCCTGTGACCCATCCTTGATGGCTTGGAATCCTTTTCCTTGGGGAGTGAGGAAGAGAAGGAGATGGGCTGAAAATCAGCTCTCCAAATGCTCAGAACCTAGGGGCAGGACAGGAATAAAGACGCAGACGTAGAGAATGGACTTGAGGACACGGGGAGGGGGACGGGGAAGCTGGGACAAAGTGAGAGAGTGGCACTGACATATATACACTACCAAATGTAAAACAGATAGCTAGTGGGAAGCGGCCGCATAGCACAGGGAGATCAGCTCCGTGCTGTGTGACCACCTAGAGGGGTGGGATAGGGAGGGTGGGAGGGAGACGCAAGAGGGAGGAGATATGGGGATATATGTATATGTATAGCTGGTTCACTTTGTTATACAGCAGAACCTAACACACCATCATAAAGCGATTATACTCCAATAAAGATGTTTAAAAAAAAAAAAGCTTGCACTCTCTTCAGGAGTGGGTGAGAATTCCGTCTCCACATCCAGCCGATAGCTGGTAGGTAACAGAGCATGTAAAGGTGCCTGTC
This sequence comes from Eschrichtius robustus, assembly GCF_028021215.1. Taxonomy (NCBI): domain Eukaryota; kingdom Metazoa; phylum Chordata; class Mammalia; order Artiodactyla; family Eschrichtiidae; genus Eschrichtius; species Eschrichtius robustus. Next base: position 98,144,666 of record NC_090837.1, read on the forward strand.
AAATTTTACATTTAATTCGATTTTCTCTGATTAATTTGGAATTGTACAGAAAAATATATTAATTGCCTTTAAGTCTGCTGAATGTCAGCTAATTGGCACGGCTTTCTTTATATATTCTGATCATGTATTAAAATATGCTATTAACATCTCCTATTAATGGTCTATTACTTATCCTTTATCTTATTTTAAGCTGTCATTGGTCACACAGAAACTTTAAATTCTTTTTGATTAGTTTTAATTTTAAAAAATGGGACTCTGTTGAATTTTAGAGAATGTTTTCATTATTATGACAAATTTTTGCATGTATACGTTGACATCCAGCTCCAATTAGACACAGTGGGCACAGTGGGTGTGTCTATTTTATATAGTTTTCATTATTTTAAGCATTTATATCACAGAAGATTTCACAATCCCCCATGTAGAAACCCCCATGTGGCTATTTTTCTCATCAATGATCACATCATAACATATCAGGGTACATACTTACACTGATGTTACTGAGTCTGAATACCTCACATTTTCCCACCACAAATTTACTCTTTTTTTCCCCCCATTTCCATTTTGTAATCTTTGGAGGGAAACCATTATGTGCAGTCCACACTTGTGGAGAATCAGGCTTCACCTCCTCGTGGGAGGAATGTCTGCCTGATTGATTTGGAATTCTTCTACATCTTAACAATATTGAGTCCTCTACTTCATGAGCATGGAATAGCTCTCCACTTATTTAGATGTTTGACTTCTTTCATCAGACTTTTGTAGTTCTCCACAAATAGATCCTGTACCTACTTTGTTAGCTTTATATCTTTGTACTTCATTTTTTGGTGCTGTTGTTAATGACATCTTTAAAATTTTAAATTCTAATTTTTTATTAGATGAATATTTGAATATTTTTGTGATAGCTAAATATACTTAGACATTTTCTTTTCTTTTTCTTCTTTTTTGCTGTTATTCACCATTGTGTCTTCTAGCCTATTTTCGTTTGTATATAGAAAGGCTATTTCTCTATGTCAATTTTATTTTATTTTGTTTAATTGATAAGCTGGTCTTTATTAATTTTTTTTGAATTTTTGAATATTATTTTGTTTATTTTTTTATACAGCAGGTTCTTATTAGTTATCCATTTTATACATATTAGTGTAGAGATGTCAATCCCAATCTCCCAATTCATCTATGTCAATTTTAAAATATGCGACTTTGTGAAATTCTCTTATTTTTGTTAGGGTGTTTCCATAAGAAGTTCAAGTTAGCTTATTTCTTCCTTTCTAATTGCTATGTCTCTGATTGCTTTTTCTTTTCTAATTGCCTTGTCAAACTTGCAAGGAAGCCTCAAGTTTTTTCTCATTAAGAACAATATTGTCTGTGGGTTGAAGCATATTAAAAAAGTATTTCTATTTACTGAATATTTTTAAGACGAATACATGATGAATTTTGCCAACTGTCTTTTTTATATCTATGAAAGTTATATGATTTTCCCTTGCCTCTGTTAATATGATGAATTTTGTTAATGGGCTTTCTAATGCTGAGCCACCTTGTATTTCTTGAATAAACCTCCTTGTTCATGGTGCATCTCTGTTTCAGATTCTTGCATTGAGGTCTCATAAGTGAGGCTGCTCTGTGTTTTCCTTTGTGGTGAAACTGTTTTGTAAAAAAAGTCTTCTGGCCTGCTTTTATTGTCTCTAGAGATTATTTTGTACTTAAGTCTTTTGCTTATAATAATTTTGTATGAGAATTGACTGAGAATGTTTTCTTTTGATTATTTTTTAAGTAAAATTAATTTCCATTTTTCTGAGGGATTGAACCCTCAAAAACTCTAGCCTTGTTTTATTTTTATTTTTTTGGCCATTTTTATGTGGGTTTCAGCATGTGATATCAGATAGGGACTCATAATTTCTGAGATTTTTTTCTCCTCTCTTCTCCTTCCTTTCATCTAGATCTTCCCTTACTGTCTCTGATCTTACTTTTATTGTGAGTGCAAAGTTTTGTCCTAGAAGGTGTCTTTGGTTTTTAGTTTTGATAATGCCTGGGACTCTGAGCCCAAGACAACTTAGTGCCGTTAGAACTTCTGTGGCTCTGCTTGTATGTTCATTAAGAGTTTTGCATCTATCAAAATAGATAAATACAGTGGATATCACAAGTGAAATGACATGTATGAGTACTAAATACTCTGACAAGCGTAAATTTTTGAGATAAGCTAATATAATTGAATTTTGTACCACATTATGAATGAATGTGAAGTCACATAACACCAAGACATCTTGTAAAGTCATGCTGTAAACAATGTAGCAAATGAAAACATACTCATTTTTCTACAGATTTCTGTTAAAACTAAGAGACCCGGTGGAGATCAGGAACCGTAAACTCCTGCTGCCTGTGCCCTGGCTTTGTGTTGGCTTCATGGAGACGTGTGCTCTGCAAGCTGTGTATGCTGCACGTTCTTTTCTTGTTCTTGTCATACTGGATTGTAATTAATACATGATGAAAGAATTTTCTAAAAGAGGAAGAAATCTGAGCCCCAAGTATAACACTTTGCAGGTAGAAAATTAAACATTTATTTTCAAAATGTCTCCAGATGTAATGTTGTTGACATCACATGAGAATGATTTGCCAGGTTTTTATCTAAGTCTTTGGAATTCGTAGCTGCATTCCAGTGAATCTGCAGTCTCCTTTGATTTATTTGGTCTGCCTCGAGTTCTTTGCTTGAAAGCCTTTAATCAGTGTTTAGAGAGGTCTCCATAAATAAAATGTTTATCAGATTCAAGCACTTATGCAAATTAAAATTTTTAAAAATCATTAATATTAAATTATAACAGTCTTATCAAAATTTTCAAGATACATGCACTTCAGCAGAAAATATGAAAAATTCACTGACCAACATGAGTTAGTCACTAAGTTGAGTCAGTCTGTAGTTTATATAATATTTATTTTATTTATATATACCTTGAGAACTGGGATAAGAAAAGAGATTAACAGTATGTTTCTGTATGATTAAAAATATTATATGGTACATGTCAAAGCTTTGAGTTATTATCTTTATAGGGTATTTGAGATATGCTGGATTTTTATGGCAGACTCTTCAATATATTGATTTAATGTGTGTAGTTCACGAGTTTTTACACATTAATAGATAGTGATGTAGACAAATTGTAAACTTTTGATAGGTCAGTGAACTTTTAATCTGTTATCCAAACAAGGACACATTTGAGAGTGAAAAGGAGGCAGATTTACAATTTCTTCTTACAACAGAGGTCAGACAGGTCCTCTGGCCAAACCAGGCTGTGTGGGCAGCCCACTCAGGGATCACACCTTCTTTCTTAAATTCCAAGTCAACCGACAGCTAGAGAGAGGCATAGATGACTTTTCTTTATAATTCTCAAATTCTTCTTAGGAAACACCACAGCTGAGGCCGCAATAACTGTATCTTGTAACAATCGATTTGAGAGATAAAAATAATTCACTTAAAAATGACTCAAAAGTCAAACTAATAAACACGTGAATGATTTACACAAAGTAGGCACAACCCGAGACTTACAGTACAGAGCTCTGGGGCTCTAGAGTCTGTGGCCCTCAGATCAATGGGTAACAGGTGCAGGTACGCGGGTGTTGCCCTCCTTCATCACAGACTCGAGATCCTCAGTAAAAAGAGTCTTAAGGTGTTTTCCCCTTTAATTAGACTTCCTGGTGAGTCTTACTGAGTAATAGGCTCCACCATTAAGGAGTTGGGTCATTTTTTTTTTTTAATGTAAAGTGATGTAAAATGAACTCACAGTTGATTTAAACAAAAAATAATTGTCTTGGATCAAGAAGCTTCATGCCTGCTTTGCTCCAGAGCTAAAATGACATCTTCCTGGCTCGGTTTTCCTCTCTGTCTTTCTGCTCTGCTTTCTGCCCTCTTGTGTCCATCCTCAGACAGGCAGGGGGTGCAGCAGTCAACGGTCAGAGCAACTCCCTCCTGCATCTGTTCAAGTTCAAGAACGTGGAGCAGAGAGTGCCCGTGTGCAGCAGAGTTCAAGCAAAGATGCAGGATTCAGCTTTGCGGGCATCGATTGGCCTGGCTTGGTCATGGGCTGGGCTGTGAACCAACTCCTGTTTAGGTCTTGGTCCCATGTGGACCCACAGAGCTTAGGGTGGGTTAGCCACTGGAATGTGGGAGGGAAACGATCTCGCCAGGGAAACACAGAGACCGCTGACGAAAGTTAAAGCCGGGAAACCGAACACCATCACATGTTCTCCACAGCAGGGACTTCTGTGTACAAACTTGACTCCCTGCAAGTGCCAGGTGGAGGAGAGTGGCGTCTACCACGTGGCAAGGGCTGCTGTCAGCGCTTCCTGTGTGTTCATCAAACAGCCTTTGAATCCAGCGCCGCCGCCAGCCCCACTTTATAGATGAGGAGACCTGGCTACAGAGAATCATCCACTTACCCAAAGTCACAAAAGTGAGGACAAGAACCAGGAGGGAGATGGGTCCCATCCAGAGCCTGTACTGCCCCCGCTGCTTTACTTGCTCAGAATAAGTGCGGAAGCGGGAGGAGAGGGACACGGGGAGACAGAAAGATCTAGGCTGGGAATGTCTGCCAATCTGAGGGGACAGAGTGGAAATGGAATCTACTTTCGTAACAATCTTAGATTTTTGTATTTTCCAACATGTTCAAGAGAATGAGCCTTGCTATAGGAATTATTTGAAATACAGTCTTAAAAATACCATATCAGGTCTTAGCAAATGAAGCACATATGAAGAGTCTATCTATGAAAACACACTGAAACATGAAAAGTCAATTATCTTCGTTCTGCTGACCCGTCCTCAGTAAGTGATGGGTTTTTCTCCTGGTGGTGGCAGTGGATTTGTCCTGGTCCTGTTGACCTGCTTAGAGTTCCCTGGACCTCTCTGCAGCATCTGACAGGTGGCCTTGAAATTCCCTTTCCTTAGCTCCTGTGGTCACACACATTCCAACTTTCTCTTTCATTTTTCTGGCCTTTTCTTCCTCTCTTTTTGTATTGGTTTCTTTTCTTCCCCACACTCCAAGTGTGCCTGCCACATGACTCCGTGTCCTGAGTTTCTTTGTGATCCTTCTTTTCTCAATGATTCTACCAGCTTTTATGGATCCAAGCAGTTCCTGGATCTATATCCATCCAGATTCTATCTCCCGTTCTCTCGCGATCTGTTAAACATTTCTCCTTGAACGCACCATACTCGCCTCATAATTGAAAGCCAAATGGATTTTTTGTCTTCAAACCTGCTGTTTCTCAAGACTCTGTCCCCAAACCTAAAAGCTCAGGAAACTGGGACTTCCCTGGCGGTCCAGTGGTTAAGACTTCACGCTTCCACTTTGGGGGGTGTGGGTTTGATCCCTTGTCTGGGAACTAAGATTCCACAAGCCGCACGGCCAAAAAAGTAAAAAAATAAAAGCTCAGGAAACCCCCTGGGATTTCTCCTTCACCCCCTGTATCTCCTCCTTGTCATCACATTCTCATGGAGTTCGTTTAAAATTTATTTCACTTTCAATGTTACATAATTTCCAGTCGTCCCATTCCGGTCTAACTCTCCATTCCTTCAAACTTAGGTTATTAAACCCATTATTTCTGTCCAGTGTTTTTATTCCTCTCATCCAGTTTATACATTGTAATCTCATTTGTTTTCCTAAAATCTCCTTTTCCTGAATCTCCCCTCTCTTCCCTATACATTTGACCAATACTTGTTCCTTATAGAATAATCTCCAAACTCATCACCTCCTGCCTGGTGCATGCAGTCTGGTCACAATCCATTCTAATAATTTTTTTAAAATTTACTTATTTACTTATTTAATTATTTATTTATTTAATCTATTTATTTTTGGCCACGTTGGGTCTTCGTTGCTGCACGCGGGCTTTCTCTAGTTGCATCGAGTGGAGGCTACTCTTCATTGCGGTGCGCGGGCTTCTCATTGCGGTGGTTTCTCTTGTTGCGGAGCACGGGCTCTAGGCGCACGGGCTTCAGTAGTTGCAGCATGTAGGCTTCAGTAGTTGTGGCTCACGGGCTCTAGAGCGCAGGCTCAGCAGTTGTGGCGAACGGGCTTGGTTGCTCCACGACATGTGGGATCTTCCCGGACCAGGGCTCAAACCCGTGTCCCCTGCATTTGGCAGGCGGATTCTTAACCACTGCGCCACCAGGGAAGCCCCCACAATCCATTCTAAATCTTCTCTTTTTCTCTTTTTTTCAAAACTTACCACTTGACCTCAATTCCCTTCCAAACATTCCAAGCCAAATGGCCGTGGAATATTTCATATAGGTGATTCCTGTTTGTGTTTACTGTACCTTATCTCAACCTCTGGCTCTACACAAATCAGTCCTTTCCTCCTCGGTGACAGTGGCCGTTGCAACCTTCATGAAGAGAACTGTGGATCCAGGAACAACCTGAGGACCTGGGAACAGCCAGGTCTCAGAGCTAATGGCCTTCAGCATCCTCAAACCCAAGACACGTGAGTAGCTGGGTGGGCTCTCATCCCTATCCTCAAGGATGACTTTTCACACTCAAATAACGCTTTACAGAGGCTTCAGAGCTTTCGTTTATCACAGTAACTAGACCAGCCAATTGCAGGTCAGATTTGTGATGGGGTCATGATGTCAGATGGGGCTTACTGAAACCAACAGTCTCCTCTTTACCTTTCCTTCAAGGCTCAAATCCAGTCCTAACACTTCAGTAAAGCTTGACTCCGGTAACCCTACTTACAGACATCCTTTTATCTCTAATCACCAACGTCCCAGCACAGATGCTCTATGTCCGATGTCCACTCTCTCTTCCCATCTTGTAAGCTCCTGGAGGACAATTCCTGTGCTCCTTTTTCTGCAGTCATGTGATACTGCCTGGTTCCCATCAAGCACCCAAATAATACTTCCTGATTAAGTAATTTCGAACTCGTGGGTGGTGGTCATCTTCATTGACCCTGCATCTCTGAACTTCTAGCTTAACAACTCTGTGTCACTTCAGTATATGTAGTGGGTGTCTTGCGCTCTGGCTTTTATATCTGTAAACATTCCCTGGTGTTTGGTGTAATTTTACCATCTATTACTGCACTCAGTTACTTTGTTCATCGGGAATGGGAGCTTTTCTTTTCCTTCCTGGAAGTAAATCCTTATAGTCCTTAGTAGAAAAAAAAATGAAAAACATAGTTATGTCAAAAAAGGCAGAGTGGACACATTTGTGAACTGCAAAGGATGTGGATTCCTTGCTTCTTCTGTAGCAAATTGGAGTGGTCCTAATGTCCTGTGTCATCAGCCAAACGGATGGAAACACTATCATCAAAACCCAAAGCCTTTATCCTCCTTGTGACCAAATGTTCTTTGTGAAATTGCTCTAGCATTTCATCACTGTGGTTATGGCTACATGAAGGTGTGTATTTTGTTATTTCAAAAGGGAAAATGTTTTTGGTCAACATGTCTTATCATTTACTTCACCCCAGTACAATTTCAGCTGAAAAGGAAAATGTAAGTTGGCTAAAAGGAAAGTGGACGGTGTGAGTTTACTTTGATTCTGTCTCAGAAACTATGTGTGTATATTTAATTCTAATGGCTATTTACAGGTCCACGTTTCCTTATCTGCAATTACAAAATCCACAAAGCTTTGACAAATGAAGTTTTTACAGTCAAATCTGTCCTAAACTAATGTGAGACTGGTCATAACCTGGACCTCATGTGTAGAGTGATTATGAGGTACTATCCCAGACCCTACTGATATGTTATGTGATATGAAACAATTCTTAACTCTGAAACACATCTGTTCCCACGAGACTTGGCCAAGGGGTTGTGGACCTGTAATACATAAATATGGCTCGGATAACTCAAAACTTACAGAATGCTATTAAATAGAAAATAAAATATTCTGGTCTTCAACTCCAATCTACTTCTCAGAGGAAACTATCTTTAATATGTCTTTTTACCACTGTAATTATAACTGCCATGTTTATATGCTTTATTTCTTGATTTCAGATCTTATATAATGACTTACTACTGTAAAAGATGAGGAAGGTAATGCACTATGTCTGCATCCAGTTACACCTTTAAATATTTATCTGTATTTCTGTGTCTATTGAAGTAACCAGAAACTCTCAACATCCATAAGAGAAAACAATTAGTGCCCTGTATACTTTATCCTTTATCTATTCTCCATTGACTATTCTTATATAATGTCTGTCACTTGAATCCTTTTTTAAAAATTATCAGTATCTTGACATTTTAATTTTTTTAGTAATTTTGTGCTTGCTTATAAATGATTGCTAAAATAGAAAATCAGTAATGGCATGAACACTATTATGAATATGTAGCGGTATTTAACGATTGAACTGTGTAATGTCATGGCAGCCTTGGAAATCACACCTCAACCAACTAGAGTCATTCCAGAATGTTTCAAGCATCAAGGCCAATGCAGTCTTTATTTCTCTCTCCTTTCTCTCCCTCCTTACCTACCTAACCTTCTATCAATTGACTGCCCCAAATTACAGCATTTCATATTGTTTCACTTATCTATGGACCTTAATTTTCTTACAAAGAATCGTTGGGCATTTTCCCATTATTTTCTAATTACTTTCCTATATAATTGAGAAAATCAGTGTAAATAAGACAACCTTTTAAAAATATCATTTCATTGTTTGGATTGTTTAGTTTGGAATAATTACTCATCTGTAATCCAAAGGATTTATTTTTTGCTCTGTTTGTTTTTTCAAAGCATGTTTGGTTTAAGGTCACTGTTCCTTGGATCTCATGTCTACTTACTTGGATTACTGGGGGTTGTTGGGTAACAACATGCTTTGATTTTTTTTTTATAACTACCAAATGCAAATGATCTAGGATCACTCATGTCTGAAATACACTTTATTGTCCTGAGTGATAGTTTAGCTGGGCATCAAATTGTGGTTTCCAAATCCTTTTCCCCCGTAACCTTAGGAAAAAAGTGCCAATTTCATTTTAAAATGTCTACAGTATAGGGTTTTTCCCCTACATTTGTCATTGTCTTTACAGAATAAAATGCGATTAGTAAAAATTTGACTTGAGAATAAATAGTTCAAGAGATTAAAGCGTGCCACTGCCTTTAGTAAGTCCTCCCAAAGTTTTTCCTAAGACTGAATCATTTTCTATTTCTTTTAGTTTCTTGTTTTTCCTCACTGAATTGCCACGTCCAACTCTCTAACTGCTAATGTACATCACCACATCTAGACACAAAGTAAATTATTTAACTTACTTTTAGAGAAAGAGTATTTTTAAACTCTTTTCTCTATAGGTTTTATATTACTGTATTTTAGTGTTTTTCATTTAACCACTATTTTGTGGAAGTAAACAAAATCCAGGTGCTTCTTATGACGTACCCCACTGGGGACATGGTGTGGTTTGTCCCCTGCTCCTGGCCCAGGGCTCATTTACTTTTGGTCTTAATAACTGAATTAAAAACAGGACAAAATTCCCTTGAAAGACCCTCTGTTAGAAGTCTGTGTGTTTCAGGTAAGCTTCTCAGTTTGGGATTTGCAGAATATTATGATTAAATAAGGGGCAGGGTCCCTTCCTTCCCACTCTCTCCTCTTTCTCTCATGCACACCATCACAGATCACAAACACACACACACACACTCACCCACATAAAGCATTTGGATCTACACTTCCTTCATCCTTTAAATAATCCTCCATCTAAATGCACAATGCATTACTTGCCCAAAAAACCCAGCTGGTACGATTTTTTATTCTGAACTAATTGTTTTGACATCATATAGAAATTGCTAATCAATTCACGTAAAATGTGTAAGTTTCAACTGAAATTTTTTTTTTTTAAAGGTAGATGCTGGAGTATCTATTTATTTTTATTTATTATTTTTTTATGGCTGTGTTGGGTCTTCATTTCTGTGTGAGGGCTTTCTCTAGTTGTGGCAAGCGGGGGCCACTCTTCATCGCGGTGCGTGGGCCTCTCACTATCGCGGCCTCTCTTGTTGCGGAGCACAGGCTCCAGACATGCAGGGTCAGTAATTGTGGCTCACGGGCCCAGCTGCTCTGTGGCATGTGGGATCTTCCCAGACCAGGGCTCGAACCCGTGTCCCCTGCATTAGCAGGCAGATTCTCAACCACTGCGCCACCAGGGAAACCCCTCAACTGAAATTTTAATTTTTGTTTTTGTTTCCATTGTTCCTGTTAGATTCAGTAAAGACAATTTCATAATGTGTTCTAAGCAATTGAATTACCTCTTTGTATATCATGGGATTTGAGATAAAATGGTAACCAAACCACATATTGGAGAATCTCTCATAGCTTAAAATCAGGCAGCAGCAATATGCCATTAAGGTTTTTGCTTTCTCCAACCTTTGCCTTGTGTTACGTGATACATCTTACAGGGCGGTTTTTAGGATAAAATGACAGCAAAGGTAAGAGCACTTAGAAAAATCACCCGCAAAGAGCGATTATGACATCTGTTTATGAAGTTCTTTAGTGAGGCCTACATAGGATAAAATTACCTATTCCCTGTCCTTGACACATAGGAGGTACTTAAATATTTTTTACCTTTCACATCAGTTTCCTGATCAATGCACACTTCGGTTATGGTTGTTATTATTATAATAATATGCGTTATAAGAAGCTTCTATACACAAAAACATGATGTCCCTTTTGTAAAACAGATTTTTAATGATTGGAATGAAAGTGTTTTAATTAATATGAGTCACTGAGAGAAAACCCTAATAAGCTCGGTCTTTGGGGTGGTGGTCTTTGCCGGTATTGGAATGCTGTGGATCTTCTAGTGATTTGCCGAGAATCCAAGCGGGGCCCGGGGGACAGGTGCTGGCTGGCCTTGGGATCTCAGCTCAGGGGTAAACAGTCCCCCAGCGGGGCTCATATGGGCCTCACGCAGACCTTCCCCGTCTGTGACAGCTGCTGCTTCTAAGTGCCTTCCACTCGTTGCCAACGTTAGCAGAAATATTCACAGGGCTTTTTCCTTGGAAAGCTGAACCACAGTGAGAACCCACCATAAACAGACAAACAAACAAACAAACCACAGAACCTCTTAGTGCCCTTATACAACTCTGGTTTCTTTCCAGCATTTTCCTTTCATTTGTCACCTGCACTAACTCTGGGAGCTGGAATCTGCTCCTTCTCCCTTTCACATCCGCTGATGGGCGGCCCTGCCCTGGGAGGGGCATGTGCACGTGGCCCAGCAGCGTCAGCACCCGGCAGGAACATCGATTTCTCGTCCAACGATGTGATTATTTGCAGAATAAGGTGTGTATCCCCCACTGACATGATTCCTTCTGGGGGGAAGAGACTTTTATTTGCAATTGAGCAGAACAAGAGACTCCCTCTGGGAGGGGGCATGAGGGTATCCTCACTTTTTCCAGCTCTGTGTGGGGAGACACCCCCTTCTCAGACTTCAGTCCTTCCTTCCTCTACCCTGTGAAGTAAGGGGCAGCAACAGCAGTAAACATCTAACACCTGGATTAAAAAAAAAAAAGGTGTGGTTGATTCCCAGGGGCTTCACACACTTCACTGTCCTCTGATTCTACATCTGACTGAACTAGGTCCAGTGTTAGGGTACGTTTTACAGAGACACGGGGAAAGTCAGGGGGTAAGGGGGGTAAATGAATTGTCGAGGGAAAGTTCAGGGAGTGAATTATGCAGACAGGAAGTAGGTCCACCATTTCTGACTCTGAGGCTCCCCTTTTCCCACATCCTTGCACCCAGAAGACGAAATCTGCTTGGCTTACAGACCAGTGCAGGTCTCTATGGTTTTTCAAAGGTGCCAAAACTCCTTAGAGTTATCTAAAATTCAAATTCAGGACAACAGATTCCCTGAAGTTCCCCAATGATGGCACATTTGTTTGCCCCATATTTCTTCTCTTTATAGACCTCTTGAGGTCATTCATTTATCCGGCTAGTTATGAAAACCCTCACCAAATCACGTCCTCACCAGCCACAGAGCAGAGACTTGAAGGGAGGTGCTTGGCTGTGCCTGGTTTCCCCGGTAACAGGCATCTATAGCTCTCAGGTGACCCGCACGCTCACATCATCTATTTCCCATCTATTTCGCTTACATCATCTATTTCCCATCTGTTTTGTTTAAAGGAAGGAGGCTCATTGTGAAGAAGAGATGCCACGACCATTAAATCATTAATCCTGTTTCACCCACTAGCGATGGAGTGTTTGCTTTCTACTTTGCTGTGAGGGCAAAACAAATCAAGTTTCTGTTCGGAAACTCCAACTAGAAAGAAGTCACCCTTAGGGGCTGCACTTACAATGAGTTTAGTGTAATATCACTAGAATGTTTTATTTGAACGACTGGCTGAATAATGAAGCCAGTAAGAGAAAATCTGAGGAAACTGAAAAGGATGGCTTTCTTCCTCTGTGTGAAGAGGTTAAGTACCCAGTGGCTTCAATGAATCCATGGGAACATCCTCCGTTCTTTTCACGGAGAATTGTTTTCTCTACATTTTGTTAACCAGGCTGATTCACAGCAACCTATGAAGCCGATGCCTCTTCTGAAATTTCTAGATGGTTAATGTTAATTGTCTTAAACCTTTGGACCCCAGTTACTTTCCACCACAAAAGATAAAAGTAGGAATAATAATTGTTTTAGAAGCAACTTCTCCAACATTCACCCTTATAAGTGGTGGGCAATCCACCATCGTAATTAAGAGTATTTAGCAAGTGTTTACATGTGCATTCTACTATTATTCCAGGTTCTGAGCAGAGATAACTGGAGATGGGTGTCTAGTCTTGTGATACCACAAGATGTACTGACAGCACTAAGCGTGGAAACCCAGGGCAGAGATCAGAAGGGAACTTAATCAATACAGAATGTCTTGTCTGTATTACATTTATCACGCGGTAAATGCTTTTCAGTTAATCAACAGTCTTGTATTGGGGCCTACTCTGTGCAAGACAAAATTCCAAATTTTGTAGGGTAAAGGAAGAAATTTGTTATGGTCTCTGCTCTCAGGAAGCTTATAGCTGACCCTCTTGGAACCAATTTCAGGAGAGAAGGACCCCATGGAAATCATAGTTGGGGTAGAGGGAGGAGAGTTCTTGGCCCTGCGGGTCCAGGCTGGGGGTGAGGGTGGGGAAAGGAAGTCATCAACACTGGAAACCATCGATCACTCCAGGACTTCATCCACTAGGCCGTTTTCTCATTCAACAAATACTTGCTCTTCACCTACTGGGTTTTCAGCACTTTTTGGTCAATGCCTTCAAGATCACTCTCTAATTGATAAGCTTATAAACAATTCAATTTTTAAATAACTTTAATTTTTTGAAACCATGTATTAGTAAAATTGTAAGTAGTGTGCAAATTCAGGAAGTAAAGATCCCTGGGTTTGGGGTGAGAAATGGAATATTTCCTGCCGTATCAGTAAACAAATGATGTCACAGGCATCAGTGCTTGCAGCCCTCCAACGTGATCCGGTGAGCCCCGAGGAAACTCAGGAAGGAAAAAACACCTGCCATCAGCAGCCATCAGACTGCAGCCACTCCCCACAGTGAGCCCTGAGGAAACTCAAGATGTGAAAACACAGGATACTGGCCCCAGAGAGCTGAGGTGCCTATCAAAGGAATGATTTCAGTGAGCCCAGACTCTTGCCTCTTCCCGTACCTAGAAAAGCGCTAAATCCCTTAACTTGGGATAGCTGGTTTTCTTTAATTAACAATAATCCTTTGATGTTCAAACTACCTGCCCTTTGTTGCAAAACTCCTGTATAACCTGTCTCCGCCTTCACCTCCTTGGAGCAGTTCTCTCAGGGTTACTTGAGGTGCTGCCTCCCGGGCTTGAAGTCCTAAAAATCCCCACCGAATAAAACGTAACTCTCAACTTTTAGGTTGTGCATATTTTTTAAGTCGACAGGGGACAGTCAACAAATTAATAAAATAATTGGTGCACTTTTCAAGGAATGGGTAGAAGTGAGCAAACAGAGAGTGTGGAAAAGGTTTACCAGGAATCAAAGCAGTGTCAGCCATCAGCTCAGAGAGGAATCACCATGGGATCTCAACAGAGAGCAATGACCTCATGGGACCCCGAAAGTGTCACCATGAAGTGTAAGAGTGAGAAATAAGGACGGAAAAGAAGCTTGATGCCGGATTGGGGAGGTCATTCCATCATCAAGATCAGTTTGGAAATACTTTGTGAGAAATTGCTAAGTATTTGAAAAAGAAAAGAAATCCTGACGGACTGTTCTATAGGCTTTAGCAGTGTTTTTTATTTGTGAAAGTAATGTCTGGCTGTGTCTGTGAATTGCCTCGGGTGTGCTAAATGACAGAGTCTGATTCAGTCAGTATATGTTCGGTCCAAGACTCTGGATTTCTAACAGCTCCCTGGGTGTATTCTCTGGGTCACCTTACCTGAACTCCAGGTGGAGTGGACAGTCCTCAGGGCTGGATCCACGGGGGAGAATCTTGACTCACAAGGAGGCAGAATGAAGTCTTGGGTAAACCCTGATCTCTGGGACAGACACAGGTGATGAAAGAAGGAAACTGGGTCACACAGACAGACATGGCCCGGAAGAATGTCTCCTGGCTTTGGAAGTAGAGAGGGCCCCTGCTGGTGTGTCTGCCCACCCTGCCACCATCCAGAGCTTGGGGTTCATCCCCATACTTGGGAGGGAGACTTAGAGGAAGCAGAAATAACACAGCTACGATAGGGACCTGGGACAGCTGTCCAAACCAACCATCCCAGCCCATCACTCGAAATGTAAACAGACAGCCAGGACCACCGCTCCATCCACTAAGCAGAAACTTCCTTCCTTCCTCAGTAATCCCCCGCCCCCAGGTCTGCCTTCTCCACTGTTGCCAGAGCTTCTCACACACCAGTTCACAAGTCTCTTCCAGCTTCCACGCCCTTGCTGGCTCCTTTCTGTCTAGAGGGCAAGGTCATCCTTTCTGACAGTATCCCGTGATCGTCACCGTGCATTGCGACCCATCACACCATCCTCTCCTCCTGACCACTGAGCTCCTGGCCACAGCTTCCCGTGCCCTGTTTCAGATGTTTTACTACTGTAGACCTGCGTTCATGACAAAACCCTCTCTGGGCTCCCCTTCCCTCCTGACCTCTCAAAACCGCCACATTTCTTTTCTGAAGGAAACCCCACACACGGATCAGGACCTGGTTCCTGTACCACCCTCTTGTAAAGTCTCCCCGGTCGTCCAGGTCGAACCGCTTACACTGTTTGCCATCCCTCCATAACATTTTAATTTAATAAGATCTTCATTTTCTTTGCACATTCAGAAAAAATTTTTAAATGCATTCAGGAGACTTTATAACATTTTCCAGTTTTTGGTATTTATTTCTCCCTCTTCTAGGTGATGTGAATCTCTCCGAGGCAGAAAAGACTCAATTTATGTATTATTATTATTATTATCATTTTAGCAGCAGTATTATGGTTAAGAGTTTGACATCTGAGAGGCTGAATTCAAAGCAAGGTTTATATCATTGGGAAAATTAATAAAACCACTCTGAGCCTATTTCTTGAGTTTCCTGATCTGCAAAATGGAGTTCGTAATAGGACTTACCCTCCAAGCTTCCACGAGGCTCACATAAGTCTGTCTATAAATGACCTGCTACAGAGTAGCGTTAATAAATATTAACTATTAGTATTAGGATCCCCAATATCTGGTGTGGTGACCTATAGGTGCCCATGAGCTGTTATCTTAGATCAATTGTGTGGAGCTGAGAATTCATTGAAGTGCTGTGGTCACGTAGCCCTAGATTTGATGGTGGGTTATTACAGATGATGAATCAAAGCTCTGAAAGTCTCTTTTACAGTGTTAGGTACATGTGGTTCTTTTCATTTTCTGATTTAAAATGGAAGGAAACAAAAAACAAGAAGAAAATCATGGTAGAGGGAATATCCTGGTAAACTAGTTTAGCTTAAAAGTCAGAGGTCTGGTTAACTGGTTACAGGAATCTGATACTGGAGCAAAGTCAAGTCTGGGAAGGAATTGTCCACTGAAGTTATCGTTAAATTGACACAAAGTTAGGAGGATTTCAAGATGAGGACTGGCATGTCTATAGCAATTTCATATTCCAACACATGTGGGGAATAACCTATAGCATCTATGACAGAAAATGTTTCAGGATGGGATCCGCATTGACGTACTAATACTGTGCCTGGGTCTGTAAACAAGAGACATACGCTATGAAATTCGTGATAATCTTGAGCAGTGCTTCTCAAGCTGGTTGGTTTGGGGATCCCTTTTCACTCTTAAAAATCACTGTGGATCTCAAAGTAAATTTGTGCGTGTGAGTTAACATCAAAAATGACAAAGGCCCTCTAGGTAGATATCATCTACAGAGAAGAGATTAAATAAGATATTTCTTTGCTCCAAACAGAACAAAAATGTACAAGTTTACATTAGGTAAAAGGAAACTTTGAACTGATTCTAAGATGGTCTTAGAGAAAAAGAAGTATTTTCCCTCAAAGAAGTCTGCATTGAACCTATTTTTCTTTTTATTTCTTTATTTGTGTTAAGACATTTTAAAATTTAAATAGGAATTTAACATATGCCTTAGAGAATGAGAAATAAGAATGTACATGCTTTGACTGGGTTGACCGTCTTACCAATGTCAGTGGTAGAAATGTACTAGATGGGATGCAGTCTAGCCGATGAAGCAACTGTCTTAGGAAGGACCACCGCCTGCGTGATGACCCCATACCTGTATAACTGGGTGACTATGTCAGAGCTTCCCCTTTGGATAGAATTCTCTCTCCTATACGGCAATGTGACTTCCTCCCCTGAGCTGGCCACCCCAGGAAAAATAAAACATTTTGATTCATTTATCACTAAGGAAGTAAAGTCTGGTTGCTAGGCATGACTGTTGCCATGGCAGCCACGTTGAGAGGCTGCCTTAGTTATTAAGTTATATTTCCATCTGCAATTAACACTCTCAGCCACGTCTGACATTAGCCGAAACAACAGCTTTGCTGCTGACCAGGATCTCTGCTGTTCATGTGCTGTATTCGCTTTTTCCCTCCCTCTTCTCAATTTGGGACTCCTTGTTGATTAAAAACAACAATAGTTGTTAACTGAACCTTTAATCTATTTCCCGGTACAAAAAAACGCATGTTTTTAATATTACATCTCCTAAACACTAGAGCTTATTATTTCCCGACAAATTCTTAGAATAGAATCTACTTCCCTGAGGGTCTTCCTAATTTTGAGCTGAGTGTGAGTGAGACACTGAAAGCACACACCTGTGGAAGCGGCTTCTACCTGGTCTTTCTGCCCCCATAGTCCTCAACCATCAAAATGTCTTTTCCCAGTGAGTGAATGTTTGGAGTTGGCCATGGCTGGCTGGACTTTCCCATTCACTGGAAAGCTTAGTCCCCATGGAGCCAGTGTTCCCGCCAAGGCCGCTGGGGAACAAACAGAGCTGGTGAAATCTGACTTTTGGTTTTCTTACAACCAATTCTCTGCTCCTACCCTCCGTCTCAGAGCCCTCTGAGCCTCCAAGTTCATCCTCACGTACAACCTTAAACTTGTTAGAACCCTGTACACAGTGAAAGTTCCCTTGCCTCTGCACCTGCTGTTATCAGGTTCTCTATGGGGGGGGCGGGGCGGGGGAAGTTCTGGATAACTCTGTGTATGTAAGGAATTAAGGAGAAAAGAAATAATCCAAATCTTCCTATTTCACCTTGGGGAAAGTTTGACTTGAGCATTTACCGTATATTAAGAAGAAGAACAAAGCCTATTTATCATTGTGCTGGGAAAAAAGAAGGAAGTAGTGAGACCTGCCACTGTCCTCCCACCGACTCACATGTCCCCAGCCCTTCCTGGGCCTGGGCCTCATGTACAGTTGGGGTATTGGCATCCCCATTGGACAGAAAACCTGGATCTAGGCATTCCTATTGGACAGAATGGCCAGAACTCACAGTCACTCCTGGCTCCACCGACCTCAAGGGCTGCCTATGAAAGTGAGAGGTTCTGGCCCTTGTTTCGGAGCTCATCTGTCCAGAAAGACATGCCACCCACCCCAGTTTCCACCTCATGAGCGGGACTTGATCCTTTTTGATTCTCTCAGGACTGTGGCTCTTCAGAATCCATCCCCACGAGATTGTTTCATCAAAAGTTTAAAACTTTGGGTTGTTTTCTTAGTCCTAAGACTTGCTCTAGGGTCTTCAGAATTGTTGAGCATAATAATTATCTGCTTACCTACTACACGTGCCTAAGAAAGCAAAGTTTAGTACTCAAAGACTTGTTAGCAAGATTGATTCTTCTTCTTTTTTTTTTCATAATGTTTGGAATGACTCACACTTTGAACACTGACTCACATTTCTACGGCTCTCCTGACCTTTGGACAAGGTAATCATCACAAAATTCGTAAGGAACTTCAAACGGTAAGCATTAATTCCATTTCACAAACCCGATGCCTAAGACTCAGATAAGAGTAAAGAAAAATTAGAAATACCATTAGTATCATGATACTGATGAATACAGCTAAGTTCAGAGAAGTTAAGAGACTGACCAAATTTCATGCAGTTGTGTTGGAAGCAACACTAGAATTAAGACACTTATGCCAAATGCACAGTTTTCTATGACACTATATATAGTAAAGAGAAATAAAAATATAATTAGTTATTTAGAAAAATAATTGAAGATTTTTCTTGTTTCTATTTTGCTTCAAGTGCTTTTTCTTCTACTAATATCAAATATCACTTATTTTTTCAGAGGCTCCTAACTTTCCTATTTTTTACAATGAACTGTCGATCATATGTCAGAAGAAATTTATTTTGGTGTCTAAGGTAAACTAAGGATTTATGTATTAAGTAATAGATTATTCTCCAACAGCTTATTCAGTTTTGTATCCTTTTCCCATTGGCTTGAAAATACCACTTTACCATACACTAGACAGTTATACGTGTTAAATATAAGCTCTGTGTCTTAGCTTTCTTTTTTTCCTGTTGCGTTGATCCCCCGTCTATGTCTAAACTAGCCCTGCAGCCAAGGCTGTAGCTTCAAACCACAATTTAATGTCTGACTAACCAAACCCATCTTCTCACTAACCTTTTCTAAAACCTGTTGTGATAATTGTTGCTCATATAATTTCATAGTGAACTGTGGAAAGGATTTTTGAAATATCTCTCAAGAATCTTCAATGAAATTGGAATTTATTTCTAAACGAATTTGAGAAGAGTCGCTATATTTTCAACGGTGAAAGCTGTCCACTTAGTAACACTGAATGTGTCTCAATTTTCCGTCTTCTTTTATGTCATTCTTAGATGGCTTCTCTGCATTTTCCCCTACTTTTATGTCCAGGTTGGATCCAAGAAAAATCAAGGTGAGAGTACTGGCCCTTTTACAATAGAAATGTCTCTTGACATTTATTATTTTTTGGGCTTACTTATTTCATCTTTGTTCTGAGACTTTACAAATTCTTCCTCACTATTTCTATGCTTATGAATATAAATTATGTATCCATTTCTATTTCCTGTAGATTTTAAAAAGCACAGTCATTAGAATTCCTTAATAATATTCAAAATCACACTTAAAATAAATCTATTTGAATCTATATTTTTCTTTCAACATGAAAAAATAAGAAACATCATAGCAATGGATTTTTACTAAATAAGAGACGAATATATGCAAAATTTCTCTTCCTCCTAAGCTATCTCATTTCAATTCCTGGTTTGATGGTATTGTTGAGGAATTTTAGTAGTTTTTATCGACATCATCAAAATTTTATCGACATCATGCATACATGAAATGCCCCACACATTTTAATTAACTTGAGTTTTGTTTCAGTTGTATTTGATAGTAATGTTTTTTAAAATAAAATACGTTTTATTAAAGGTTTTGAATAGACTCACTAAATAGATTCAGTACATCGTTACTACGAGTGCATTAATATATACAAAATTTAACTTAGACAAATGTCCGGTATATATACATTTGTCTTCCACTATTCTATTATAAATAGAATATTAATTAAAAGAAAGTTTATAAAGTTTATAAAGGTAATACGTGTACATTGTGAACAGTGAAAATATAATTAAAACAAGCTTGTCTTGTGCATCTGATGGCAGGTTCCCTGGGATGCAGCCACTGCCCTAGGTTTCTTGTGTAGCAGGCCTTGCTCCCCACCCTAGACTATGTAGTGTGTGCTCACAGGTCACCCCCAAAGCCACCAGACTGCACCCATTCTTCCATGCATATCTTTTTTTGCTCAACAATAAGACTTACCCCTTTTCCATATAACTATAATTTTTAAAATTTTTTTATTGGAGTATAGTTGATCTACAATGTTGTGTTAGTTTCAGGTGTACAGCAAGGTGAATCAGTTACGCATATACATATATTACCTCTTTTTTTTTTTTTTTTTAGATTCTTTTCCCATATAGGCCATTACAAGGTAATTATAATTTTAATAGTAATAGATCATCTGAATAGAGGTACCCTGTGTTCAATCCTATCCTTGTGACTGGATAGCTGGAATTTTTTCTAATAGTTTGTTGTTGAGTTTAACATATGAATGAAAAACATTTGTCCTGTTGTTAACTTAAGAGGAATCCATATTCTGTTGTTTTCAGAAAGAGCTGTAAGTTATTTTATTCACCATGAGTGTGTGAGCAGACCAGCTTCCCTGAATGACCTACTTAACTTGTGTCTCACAGGCATAAACGGTAATACTTTAATCATACGTTTCATTAAGTTAGTGACATATATCTCAATTATCGTTTGTCTTACATGTTACTGCAGTTTTTTTTAAAACTGAAGTATAATTGATTCACAATGTTGTTTTCTGCCGTACAGCAGTGATTCAGTTATACATATATATATATTCTTTTTTATATTCTTTTCCATTATAGTTTATTACAGGATATTGAATATAGTTCCCTGTGCTATACACCTTATTGTTTATCTATTCTATATGTAATAGTTTGCATCTACTAACCCCAAACTCCCAGTGCATCCCTCCCAACCCCCTCCCAGTTGGCAACCACAAGTCTGTGCTCTATATCTGTAAGTCTGTTTCTGTTTCATAGACATGTTTGTGTCATATTTTAGATTCCACATATAAGTGATATCATATGGTATTTGTCTTTCTCTTTCTGACTTACTTTCCTTAGTATGATCATCTCCAGGTCCATCCGTGTTGCTGCAAATGGCATTATTTCATTCATTTTTATGGCTGAGTGATATTCCATTGTACATATGCGCCACATCTTCTTTATCCATTCATCTGTCAACGGACATTTAGGTTGCTTCCATGTCCTGACTGCTGTGACTAGTGCTGCTATGAACATGGGGGGCGCATGTACCTTTTCGAATTAGAGTTTTCTCTGGATATATGCCCAGGAATGGGACTGCTGGATCATAAGGTAACTCTACTTTTAGCTTTTTGAGGACTCACCATGCTGTTCTCCATAGTGGCTGCACCAACTTTCCTGGTGTTTTTTCTAGTCCGTCGTGTGTCTTGATTTTGTTCATGTTGTCCTTAAAATGCTGAGGCTTCAATTTACTACCCTTGACTTGTGCATCGCGTTTCCAGTGTTCAGTCAGACAGCTTTCACGTTCAACTTCCCTGTTCTTTGCATTTCTTACTTCAAAAGGATTTCTCAATTGTGTGGATTTTTTTCAATAAAACTTTCCAAATAGGCGAGATGAGACATGACTTCTGGGGCCCTGGCACCTGCAGGTTTCTCCCTCTGCGTTTCCTTGGGGAACTGGGCATAGTTTGCATGAGGCAGAGAGAAGACGTGGTGGGTGGGAGGCATGGTGTTGAGCAGCAGGGGCTCTGGGCCGCCTGGAGAGCAGGGCTGGGTCTGGGAGCTCCATCCTGCCGAGCGCAGGAACTGCTCAAGGCTCTGAGCAGGAGTGCCGCACCTTAGGGTCCAGTGCCGGGAAGACCATTTTTGGCTACCGTGTTTCAGAAAATGCTTAGAATAACTTGAGGATGGAGCAGGGATCACTGGTTGTAAATCTCTTTTATCAGCCCTGAAGGAAAAACCAGAGAGGACAGTGATGTAGAAGATACACAGGGGGCAGGTGAAATACCACGAAGGGAAAAGTCAGCCGCCTCTGATCTGAAGTAGGTTCTTGCCTCTGGTTTTGTGCTGGCTGTTCTGGTTTGTAAGAAATGGGAGCGGGCTGGTGCTTTCTCCCCTAAAGGCTGACCTAGACGGCTTCAGAGAGTCCTTGCCCATCTTAGGGCTGCAGTGAGAATCCACTGGTAAAGTAAATATTCAAACCCGATGCAGGTTTACTTTGCAACTTGAGGAAAATTGGCTTTTGAACAACAAAAAAATGGCCGCCAAGACAATGTGAAAGTAACGAAATAGCAGAAATCGAGTTTTCTATTTCGAGCTATAGCCTCCTAAAATTCAAGGTGCATGAAGTTTACATTTTTAAACTTTAAAGGAATCCGGAAATGAGCTAATTCTAATATAAAATCTTCGTATTAAAGTTTAAAATAAAACTAAAACTCAGAGAGGGTGGTGATCTGCTGAAGGTTACCAGTGGTCCGTGGAATTGCTGGGCTTAGAAATGAGATCTGTTGGCTTCCGGTAGAGTATCTTTTCCCAGAATTATTCTTCACAGCCCAAATTATGCTTTACGCCAGGAGTTGTTCTAAATGCTCTATGGCAAATCCCGTGAGCAAGCAAGAGTACAGAACAAGAGTCTCCCTGAGAATTCCCAGCGTTGGTGGCGGTCTGATGCTCTGATTCACGCGATGCTGGTTTGGAAACGCATCCTGGTTTGCGCAGTGGGGTTTGTGCTTATGCTGTGGAGAGGCGGGTACAAGGATGGCTCAGGTGAAAAACAGGAAAAAGGCCCCTGTGGAGGTGGGGTGGGGAATCGCGCCAATCCCAGGCCAGATGAGTCATGACGAAGGATGCTCTCAGCCCCAACCTTGTCACGCTGACTCTTCAGCTGCTCACTGTTTCCTGGCTGGCTGGGGCTAAGCTCACCTCCTCCATTCCTGGATCTGGTAACAGAACAGGAAAGTTTCCCTGCAGTGACGTTTTCTGTCTGACTTCTTCAGTTTGCTTTTTTGTTGAAAAGATAATGGCTCTAATTACACCAGCAGCTGTAGTTACTCTCCCCTGACTCCCAAAGTATTACCCAGGGTGTAAATCTGCCCTTTTCCTTATTATAAACTTAGCTCGCGGCTGCTCTAATCGGTGGTACCTATCTTCCTTACTATAAGGACTCCAGAGACTAGCTGTAAATGGCAATATTGTACTGCAAAGTAAATCATAATCCTGACTACTCAATAAAAGCTTTTCTCAAGTTCCATATCCTGCAGAAGGTGAGAGAAATTTCCTGATCTGCACGTAAAAGCGTCTAAAGATTTATCACACATTGTCAGATGATGTTGAGAACCCATAGCAACGTACCTCAGGTAAATTGAAAGTTTTCTAAAAATTAAAATTATGTTTTCAGAGCAGCAAGACAAACATTTTTGGTATTCAAATGCAAAGATATGTTATTCCTCTGATTCAAATACAGAATTCACTTGAAAAGATTGTTTTCTGTGCTGTAAACAGGCCATTGTTCTTTGGGCTGACTATTATAAAGGATGCAGTAAACGTCAAACAGAGGTAACTAAAATGGAAAATGGTAAGAACGTTTCAGGAAAGCAGGCTGTCATTTTCCCTGGTTTGATTCTTTAAAAAACTGACTAGTCCTTGATCTTTTGAACTTTTTATTACTCCTTATGCCCTTTAATTATGTTATGTTTTCTAGGAAAGATCTAGGTGCACCTAGATTCATTTTACACTCGTCAAAGTGTCTCGGAATAGTTCTTAAAAAGGCTTGTTATCCTTGTTTTATTCACTAGTTATTGAGTGACATTTGGGAGCTAAAAATGCACTGAGCACTAGTGTGGTAGATTTCGTAGGAGGTATTGTAAGAGAAAGGAGATAAATTCTACCCTAAATAACACACTGGGAAACTCACCTGTCATCCCTTTTCTTGATCAATCAAGTGTTCATTTTCAAGGAAAGGTGGGATGACAGGCAGTCCTTTATTACACCACAGACACACTCGAGCTGGGAGAGCCCACAGGAGCGCAGTTTCCCGAAATAGGCCAAGTGCCTGGGAATCAAAGGACACTTTGACTTCGATGTATGATATGACCACTAAGTAAGGGAGCCATCTATGTGGCTAGAAAATTGTCTGTGAAGACAATTCTAAAGGAGGACCAGAGATCCCCTAGGCATGTTATATCAGGGCATATACTACCCCCTAGCATTTTATTTATTTATTATTTATTTATTTATTATTATCATTTATTTTTGGCTGCATTGGGTCTTCATTGTGGTGCACGGGCTTCTCATTGCGGTGGCTTCTCTTGTTGCGGAGCACGTGCTGTAGGTGCGCAGGCTTTAGTAGTTGTGGCGCACGGGCTCAGTAGTTGTGGCTCGCGGGCTTAGTTGCTCCGCGGCATGTGGGATCTCCCCGGACCAGAGCTCGAACCCGTGTCTCCTGCACTGGCAGGCAGATTCTTAACTACTGCACCACCAGGGAAGCCCCCTCCTAGCATTTTATAAATGATGCAAAGCCCTCGAAGGGAAAACCACTTCGCAAAGCCATTCAGCCAGCTGGCAGCTTCAAGAAGCATGTTCAACCATCACGAGAGTAGGATGAATTTTTGCCTTCTAGGCAAGTGTCTTATAAGAAGACAGTTTTACAGTCAAATATCATTGTGGTCTGTTAGCACCTGACCCCTGACCTTGCTATTTGGTTTTGAAGAGCACCATCGTCAATTGTTTCCTCCTTAAAAGAATTCCAGAAAGTATTTTTCCTACTTGCTGCACTGGAAACATGAGATTTCTTAGGTAGGAGGGAATGGTCCCCCCTTCCTGGCGCCCTGACCTGTTCAGGACTCTGTCCTCCATTTATGTGAGGGCCTTGGGATCACCTAAGCTTCTTCAACCTTGTGTTGCCTGCCAACAAAATAGTGAGGGCAGTGATTCTGGGCAGCCTTTTTCCAAACTTTTCCATTCTGTGGAACACAACCCCATAGCATTGGCTGTATTTTATTGTTGTTTTCATTACTCAGTGGTTTTCTCCTTAGAGAATACTGCACAACGTCCAGTCTCAGAGTTCAGATTTCCATAACTAGGGTATTAGCTGTACTAATAAAAATATGTATCTATACCTATACGAGTATGGATGCATATTCAGTGCTTTAATGATTCTAAACAAGGCAGTAGATTCAGCAGTCAAAAGATACCTATTATAGGCATAATACCTATATACCTATTATATCTATATTATACTAAGACCTGAAATGTAGGCTTTGGCCCTATCTCTATAAATAAATGTAATTTACTATAGAGAAGCATGATGAATAATGATTCTTTTGCATTAACAGGAAAAAGTGTTCGTTAATATTTATGTTAATTAGTCAAGCTTGCTCTAAGTACTTAGAAATATGAGATTTGTATATGTTCCTGTTTTTCCAGGCCTCTTATTTCTGCCTTAAGTCTGTGGGTGACATTTTTCCCTTAAAAAACATTATTGTTTTGCCTTCCTTTTGTCATAGTTTCATACAATTTCCTACCTGTAAACTACCCATTGACTTTCTGAAAGTATCTGGAAATAGTACTCTAAAAAGAAAAGAATAAATCAGATTTTTGTGTAATAATAACAGAATGTCTTGTCTTTGTAGACCTTTGTTGTTTCAGAAGTGTCTTTGTGTGTTTTATATTTTGGTCTTTACAATAGTCTTGTGAGGTAGGACAGACAGACATTACTGTCCCCATTTCCAATATAAGAAGCCTGGCGTTAGATGGGCTTTGATAAAGAGCAAATTTCAGAACTGAGATTTGAATTCCTATTTTACAACTTCAAGTATACTACCCTTTTCCTACAAATCAGGGGAAAAATCAACTTAAGGTACATTTAAATGTGAATGACCCAATGCTAATCTGAATTATATCTGAATAATAATGTAAGGGACGATAATTTGCCATAGCAGAGGTGAACACGGATGCCACAGTTACAATTTTTCAAGTGATCACGTGTTACATTTAGAGTTATATATTTAGTCCATGCAACTCTTTAGAATATTGCCCCAAGTCAAAAGTTCAAGTTCATCACATAAACTGTGGCTCTAGTTACCTTGAGAGAGGGGTACACGTGTTAAAACAAACATCATCTGCCCCATTGACTGGCCACCCTGATCAGCACCTCCTCAGATTGTTAGGTGGTGGTGCAGTTTCTTCCCAGGGATGAAGGAAATTCACTCTCTATTTCTATTTCTCAACAAAGATGCTCTCTGGTCTACATCTGCCATATTTCTGTCTCTAAAGAAGCCCTCTCCACAGAACCAGCAAGACTCTGGGGAGTGACGGCAAGGAGCGTCGCGCGTCCACTGTCCGTTCTATTTGCTGGTTTTATGATCACGTGCAGCCCCTTTGAGCCCAGCTGAAGCCCCACCGCTCAGGAAGCCTTCCCTCCACATGGCCCCTCTAGTCCCAGGGCTCCCTCCCCCCTTGTCTTCCCTCTGGACCGGCTCCCAGCCTCCACGGTACCCCAGGCCCAGCCGCATCCCAGCCCTGGAACCTGGTTTTCTCTTCAAGGTGCTGATCTTTGTCTGAAACCACCTTGCAAATTGGTAAAAACATCATCTCTTACTGTGCAGGTTTCCTGTCTCTCTGCATGAGACGAGGGACCCAGGCTTTCTTCTCTCGCATCCCTGAGTCACACGTGGTAGAAGCTCTATAATAAT
This sequence comes from Eschrichtius robustus, assembly GCF_028021215.1. Taxonomy (NCBI): domain Eukaryota; kingdom Metazoa; phylum Chordata; class Mammalia; order Artiodactyla; family Eschrichtiidae; genus Eschrichtius; species Eschrichtius robustus. The sequence goes on from NC_090837.1 coordinate 98,171,328, forward strand.
AATAATTATTATTATTATTTTTTAAAAAAAATTTAATTAATTAATTTATTTATTTTTGGCTGAGTTGGATCTTTGTTGCTGCATGTGGGCTTTCTCTAGTTGCGGTGAGTGGGTTCTAGTCTTCGTTGCGGTACACGGGCTTCTCACTGCAGTGCCTTCTCTTGTTGCAGAGCACGGGCTCTAGGCATGTGAGCTTCAGTAGTTGTGGCGCATGGGCTCAGTAGTTGTGGCTTGCAGGCTCTAGAGTGCAGGCTCAGTGGTTGTGGCGCACGGGCTTAGTTTTTCTGCAGCATGTGGGATCTTCCCGGACCAGGGACTGAACCCGTGTCCCCTGCATTGGCAGGCGGATTCTTAACCATGGCGCCACCAGGGAAGCCCTATAATTATTTAGGGTTAATCTTCCACACGTCTGGAGGCTGCTGCAAGTCAAGGTCTTCTCGGTGACTCTGCATCTTTGTCGTGCCGGGCACGTGCAGAGCCAGGATCTGGGGCAGAGCGGGGCTGCGAGGCTGCATCAGGACCCTGAGAGCACATCTCCATATCCAGGTGCTGGTCCTGCCTCTTCCTGCAGAGGAAAAGATGCCCGAGCTCCGTTTCTGTCTCTGCCTCAGCGTCTGCTGTTTGTAAACACTCACCTGTGTGGGCTGATCTGGACCTCCCAGCAACCAGCTGAGAAAGAAAGGGATTTGTCTACTTTAATGGACATAGAAATTGAAAGGATCATCAGAGTGAAAATAGAGAAGGAAATAATGACCTGGAAAGCTGTTCCTTTTGAGAGGGGTGAAATACCAACACATCGTACTGAACTTATTTCACTTTCTCTGCCGCCTCATGATTCTTCACAAGCATTTTTAAGCAGGAAGTGACTGAAATATGAGTGAGATGTTTTACAATCTGCTGCCACTTTCTTTAAAGTCGTGGATTTCCTTGGGACTGTCTCTCTGACATCATCAGGAAATTCAATTGCTCACTTTCCCTCCCACTTTTTCTCAAGCGCCTTGTGGATTTAGTTGGGATGGTAAACCAGAGGGCCTACGTGTGACTCTCCAGATGAAGGTCTCAGGGCAGGACTTCTTCCATGGTGGCTCTCGTCACCCAGAGAACATTCCAGAAGACAGAACACGGAAGCTGAGCGTTAATATCTGCACCCTCAGAAAATGGCATAGATTTCTACCACACTCTATGGACCAGCCTCTCACCTGAGAGTCCAGAAAAAGAAAGAGACCTCACCTCCCCATGGAAAAAGAGTCAAATACCTAATGAGTATCTTTACTTTGCAAAATTAAAGTAGATTCTAATTTAAATATGTATAAGTATGTTGAAAAATATTGGGCAGCCTCTTTTTTTCTGCCTCTCTGCTGTGCCAACGCTGTGCAGATTTGTGGACAGTGGGGTTGGGTTACCCAAACGGGCTGCCAGTCTCCTGTGAATGTGGGTCCCTCCCTGCTGCCTGGAGTCCGGCAGACTCTGCCCTCTCCCCTGTCTGGGAGGAGTTTTCTTTCCTTATGTACTACTCTCTGAAGCACCCATCTCTCTGTCTCCTTCCCAACAGACACCGGTCTCACCTCTTGAAGAAGTTTAGGCTTTTACAGAAGACAGACCCCAAGGCTACTGTCTTCAAGCGGCCTTGGCTCTTTGCTGGACATCAGCCGGGGGACCGAGAAGCACTGCTGCTGGGCCCCGTGCTTGGATGCTTGGAAGGCCGGTGGGCATGAACAGACCCAGATTAATACCTGGAAACGTACCCAGCTACAAAGGTGTCTACCTACCCGACACGCAGCAGGTCTTTCAATAGATGCAGGGACTACCTTTTGAGGCAGTCAGATTCCCTTTTTCTTTCTTTTTAATTTTGAAGAGTATAAAAATATTTAATTATTCAGACTGAAAATCAAAATGAATATGTAAGCTAATTTTACCAAAAAAACCCCACAAAATCGAGTTATTCTCCTACATCTTGTCCATAGTAAAAAAATACTAGGAGACATTGGAAAGTAAAACAAATATAAGGGAAAAGGATGGAAAAGAAATTTTATATTCACAAAATTTGGTGCATGTATTTGATGACAACAGACAACATTCTCCAGTTTGTACCAAAAATGTCCTTCCTGAAAGCTAAATTTTTGAAAGTCATCTGAAAATTACTGAAAAATGATTAAAAATTAAGAATTTAAGAAGGTAAGCAAAATTAAGATTTTATCATGGGACAAAAGAGCAGGGTTATTAATCCATGGAATTCATTAAAGTAGAGTTAATTCTAAATAATTATGTAAATAGCATTGCAACATTGAAAACATATGACAACAAAAATAAATAAAATTATGTTCAGTTTGAAATCATAATTTAAAGACAATAATGTGGGACTAAAATCCAGAGTTTCATAATACTGGGAAAAGGGAATATCAAATCTGTAGTGTCTATTTTTAGGCACTCTAGTTATTACTAGCAATTTTTCTTAAATTGGAAAAAAAAATCTTAACTTTCTTCCTAATATCAGCATTGGTAACAACGATGATTGCGTCCTCCCTCTATGGCTAATTTTGTTTATATTGCCAAAAGAGCCTAATTTATTCAACACGTACTGGGACCTGTTAGAAAACTTTGTGTGTGTTATTATGTTGATCTGGACTGCTCTCCTATGAGAAGGATGCCGCTGTCATCCTGATCTAACAGAAGAGGCACTGGAACTTAAGTGGCTTGTTGAGAGTCGTAAAGCTAATGAGAGGCAGAGAGAAATTCAAAACCAGACCATCTTCCTCCAGTGTCTGTTTACCTATTATGCTTCACCGCCTCATACCAGCCCCTCCATCCCCCAACATGCCCACTCCTCCTCGCTCCCCTCACGCCTTCTTAATCAGAGGCATCTGTGTCTATATATACACCAGCCTCCCAAATTGCGGTCTTTTTTTTTTCAATCTCTGCCTTTGGTTGTTCCATACTTTCTACTGCATAGTTTTCCAGCGAAGTAGTCAAATCCTACCCTAGTTCAAAGAAATGATTACAAAACTGGATCGGCTATCTTTAAAGGAAAAAGTTTAAAAAAAAAAAGTAGAAATTGTTGGAGTTGACATGGAAATAAAAATGAAAAAAAGAAATTTTATGGAACCAGACTCGCCCTCTGTAGAGTGGGGACCCCTGGGGACGTGAAGGACTTTGGTTCTGTTCATGGCAGATTTCCGTTGCAAAAAGTCAGTGGAGGTGCTTATTCCACTGGGCGTCAGCGCTGGAGATAAAGGAAAAGGGAGATAACGGAGTTGATGGAGACCCAGTACCGGGCAGTGAGTTCTCCACCCTCAGGACACAGCCAGAGTTGGCCAAGTGCTTGACATACAGTGTTTGGCCAAAAAAGAAAATTTACGTCATATTAAAGTGACGACGTGGGGGAAATGCAACATCTTCTCTGGGTAGCACATCTTCTACTTAGTTACCTTGGAGAGTTACAGGGATTCTCTCTCTCTGCACTCACTGTTTATGATATATGAATATATGAAGAAGGCAGAACAGCTCAAGAAACTTCTAAAGCAAACACTTGAACATGCTGAAATGAGAGAAGTATTTACAAATCTCATTTAAAATATAAACTTTTTATATGAGAAAACAAATTCCTCAAAATGCTTTTTGTAGGAACAGGAAATCCATGTGCAAATTTGTGTTTGCTTTTTAGTCTCAAGTGATATAAACAAAATATATTTAAACCACATAAGGTATAAATATAGCCCTGAGTAAAAACAATATTACCATACGATATTAAATTTTGTTAGTTCCCTAAAGGAAGGTACTTTACAAATACCATCAGTAACCTTGCAAGGTTATAAATAAAATAACATTTTGACAGACAGTGAAATATTGGAATTGTGAGAAAGATAATGAGGTTTCTATGGTCTGTGATCTGATTCGTTTTGAGTGGGGTCCTGAGAGGATGACTTTTCTGTATGGATTTAAATCACATTAGCTCATTTTAAAGGCATTCGTGAAATATAGGAAAAATAGATACACAAACATGTTACCGCTAAGGAGAGAGTAAAGTTAGTCACAAAACTCAATGGAGACACAAGAAAGCATGTGTTTTGGTCAGAAAGAAGAGCCACACTACTATACATAAAATAGATAATCAACAAGGACCTGCTGTAGAGCACAGGGAATTCTACTCAAGATTCTGCAATAACCTATATGGGAAAAGATCCTGAAAAAGAATGGATGTATGTATATGTATAACTGAATCACTTTGCTGTACACCTGAAATTAACACGATATCGTAAATCAACTATACCTCAATGTAAAATAAAAATTAAATTAAAAAAGAGCCAATTCTGATCTAGTTTATTCACACCTTTTTTAACATTTTATACCCAGAGATGGATTTTCTGCATAGAGTCACTACAGCACGGAATTTAACAAACAACTATGTGGAAAAAATGAACTTATTTTTTTAAGTGTCCAGTTTTAAAGCTAAGGCAAAATATGCAGGTGGGATTTTGTCAGGGACTGAGGAGACATCCACGGGATGTCCCCCTCTCCGGCCGCCCGCATCCCATATCCTTGGTCTCACAAGGTCATTTCGGCCAACACTGCAAACCCTTGGGGGCTGATTCGTACTGTGTATCTGGGATCCTTGGGTTTGACTCATGTACTTTTGTATTGAGCACAAGTCTGAAATTGAAAACAAATGAATTCCTTCTGAGAGGGTCTAATGGAGAGATATATGCATCTGAAAGTCATTTTGCTTAACCTCTGAACAAACTCAGTTTAATAGCAATCACATTATGTTTTCACATACACAGAGCATGATTTGATGAGATCGTTTTACAGTTATGTTACAGCTAGAAAAATACCCAAATAATCTTCCAGTTCATCTTTTAAAACTAACTTCAGAGCTTTTTACACTAACACATAGAGAGCTAATATGACTTAGATAAGATTTGGGACAGAATGGAACCAGAACCCTGGTCTCCTGAGATCATTTTCAATTCAAAATAAGTTATTAATAGTGTAGCTTATGATAAACATTTTGCCATATCTCTTCTCCGGCTCATATGTACAATTTAACATTACAATGTTTAAACAAAATAAGCCAGGAAACAGAATAGTGTTTCTAATTTGAAAAAGTAGATTTGTAGGAGTGCTATAGATATTCCTGGAAGTGAGTTCAAAAAATAAATTAGCATGTGGGTGAATCCTTCCCTATATAATTAAATAAAAGGACGTATAATGTATTGCCAATAAAACAATATTCCTGAGCAAACTAATTATTGGTGCACAAGAAGAAATTTCTTTGAGATAATAACTTTGTATAAGATCATTAGTACCAACTGCAATCAAAACTGATGACCATGTCTGTTGCCCCTTAAATATTTCATTAAACCTTTATTCATTGCCCACTGAACATTCATTTATGAAATCTAGAGGAATTGAGATAGATAAATATCCCTCAGTGGATAAGCTTGTTAAGAAGTTATTCAAAATTTGAATAAAAACTAAGTTGAATTTACTAAGGAATTATTTGTTACTTTAGTATTCATAATGCCACAATGGCTATGTTCAAAAAGTTATATTTTATAGATGCTAAAACACTGATGAATGAAATGATAAGATGAATGATTTTGGCTTTGAAATGAAGCTGGATATTGGGAATTCATCAGATTATTCTCATTGCTTTTTATAAATGGGAAGATATCCAGCATAAAACTGTTTTAAAAGACACCGTTACCAGGTTCCCTGTCTGCGATATCATGCCAGTCTTTGGTTAACACACACTCTACAGGGCAGTAGAGAGTCTTCTTCAGCTACGTAGAAATGTACTGTTATTTTTTTTTCTTCTTCCAATTTAGTGTTTCAACAGAAGTCCAGAGTTTGGAGACATAAAGGAATTATATTTCTTGTTTCTTCTGCATAGAGCCTGGAGCTTGTATTTCTGTGGTCCCTGGGCCTATAGTAATCAGATAGTCATTAAGATAACGGTAGAATATTTTGTGTTAATTGTATTTTACAGATGAAAAGAAATGAAGCTCAGAGAGTTCACAATGCTGGGAAATGACAAGAAAGACCCCAGCCCTACTCAGTTCCTGTCTCCCTATTAATTAGAAATAGAATTGGGAAAAAATGCTCCACTTAAATCTTCATCGCCTTTCCCAAGGTATTCCATGGGAGTTTTAAGGGAAGACTACGAAGAGCTCCCTTTGTGTTTCATTTCATTGGTAGAAGTGATCCTCTGATACTGAGGGTCCTGACATGTGTTTCCCTGCAGGGCTGCGTATATTCACACAGGCACTTAAAGCTGGAATTTATTTAAATCTTCCTCACGAGTCCGTAGTTTTCAGCAAACACCTGAGATCTTGTTAACGGATGGTGTAGTAGTTCCAAACTGACAGCCCTTTAATTCCTTTTAGGAAGAACTTCTTAACTTCTAAACTCCCCTTACCTTTGCGAGTGTAAGTCACCGAAGCTTGAGTTACATGCTTTAAGGGAGGTAAAGGGCTTTGATTGAGTAAATTTGAGTGATGTAGAAGTCCGGCTCTCAGCTCCTTATAAGGGAAATCCGATGCTTGAAAAGGGGCTGGCGGTCTATCCGTGGGACCAGCCAGTTTGGGTAGGCAGGGCCCTCTGTGAATGAGCGTTAGAATGCAGTGAATTCATCCCAGTACCTTTGGCTCCTCTGGTTTTAATCTTCTGTGGGCTTATCTCCTACAAGGACCATCACAGTCTGCTCTGAATTTACTTCTCCATCTTCATCTGAACCAATTTCCTCCCGAGTAACCGTATCCTTAAGTCCCAGCAAACATTCCCTAACGTGGCGTTTGCCAACTTAGGAAAAAGGGGTTCCAGAGCCTACTAAATTTGAGAACACAGTATCCCTCTCTTGGACGCTCAGATGTGTATCAATATCCAAAAGGAATAGCCAAGAGCCTCTTTCTTAATGTTCCAGCTTTGACTATACATTCCCATTACAAAGGTCCCAGGGAGAAACCCAAGAACAAAGATCTAGCCCCCTGAAAGTTCAAATCTAAACAAATTAAGTCCAAAAATTATCCCCCTCCCTTACATCTTATTCTGTTACCGATTCCAAGCTCGCTCTGCTTGCCACACGACAGGCCAATGACCCGGAGACGAGGTGCTGAGGCCAAGAATACGACTTTACTTGGAAAGCCGGCAGACCAAGAAGATGACAGACTAATGTCTCTAAATAACCATCTTATCGGGGTCTGGATGCCAGTTTCTTTTATAGCTCAGAGACAGGGAGGAGATGAGTAAGTAAAGTAAAAAGGCCATAAGATTTGCAAATGTCCCCTGGAATGGCCAGCCTCGGGGAGGGGATGGGTTAATTCCTTCTTTCTTGCCGCTGTCCACAGGGTCCGGATGGACAGGGTCCGGGATGCTTCCCTGAACAAAGGCACTTTGGTTTAACGTTCAGGCAGAGGGGCAGGGTTCCCCGGGGCAGGGTTCCCTGAGGCAGGCTGTTAGGTATAGACAGTATCCTTTTAGTGAACAAAAGCAGAGGAAAGCAAAGGTTAAAGTAAAAGAAACAGATCCAACATGTAGTCAGTTTTGGCTCTTCCCTGTTACAATTCCTCTCAGCCTAAGATCCAGGGTCTCCTCATGGCTGGGGAGGGGTGCATCCTTCCAGCAGCTACAAGCTGCGATCTTTGGATTTAGGGCCAACCCGAAACCTGGGCTGATTGTTTTCGATGCAGAGCTGGACTTACCATCCATCAGCAACGATTCCTGTCTCTCACAGCCTCAGATGAGCCCTCATCTATGGTTTTCCAAGCAGTGGTCTCCATCTCAAAACATGTGGAAACAAAGCAAACACCTACTTCTCCAGAGAAGTTATCCAAAGCCAATGGATGTGAACGGGATTGTAGGACTTAATGATTTCAAAGACCCAGTGCTTAATCCGGTCAGAGTTGCCGGCAGGGATCTGAGGAATGAGAAGTAGGGTGAGGCGGGGGACGGGGAACTGAGTTTGCCCCACCAGGAGTCCGTGTAGCCCGAGTTGTGCTGAGTCTTGACCAGACCCTGCACACAGGGCACGCAGCCTGCCTGAGTGGTGACCGCTCTTCAGAGAAGCATTGGCAATATTGCCAGCTTCTCGGATCTCCCACGCTAATTACTATGGCAAATGAAACAACCAGTAACGCTTCAGTTTTTCATACTGATTTCCCTGCTAAAACACTCTCAAGTCTGTCCAAATTTTCTGAAACCACTTGGTATAGCTATCACATTATCACAGCGCCCTGCGCCCGACCAGATTTCACTTAAGAACTTTCCAGTTTCACTTGAAGAAGGCACAAATCAATAGTTTTACAAATCAATACTTTCCTGGATCACACCAGCCTAGTTACTGAGATTTTTCCTCTCTTCTTGTCAGAACTTCTCGGTTCCCACCACTCTGTGTAGCAACTAAAGCACAGCTTCTTCTCTGCTACTTTCACCAAGGGAAATCCAATCCAGTTAGACCCCATTTTCCCTTTGCCTTCGTTCAATGCTTGCCTTAGAATCTAGATTTTCCCAGCTGTTTTCTTGTGTGTCATCCTTTCTCTCAAACAATTCCCTTCTTTCCTAGCATCATCTTCTTGTTTCTTTATTCTGTTTTCATTCCCCTATTGTTCCCGTCCTGCTGGTAAAATGGAAACATTTTTCAGACCCTTCTATTTTTACCTGCATCTCTGGGTAACTCGGTTCCTGGAGCAGAGGTTTCCATAGTAGAGACCTTTCCTTGGCCTCCTTAGCCTTGGCTTTGAAATTTCAATGAGTTGTCTTTTAACTGCATTCATTTCCCAGGGCTGCCAAAACAAATTACCAGAACTTTGATGTCTAGAAAAACAGAGATTTATCCCTTCACAGTTCTGGAGGGCAAAAGTGCAAAATCCAGGTGTCCGCAGGACTTTGCGCCCTCTGAGGTCCCCAGGGGAGGGTCCCTCCTGCCTCGGCTTGGTTCTCTGGCGTCCTCGGCTTGTGACTGGCAAATTCCAGTCTCTGCCTCTGTTTTCACGTGGCCTCTCCTTCTTAAGTTTGTCTCTCTGTGTCTTTTTCTCCTCTTATCATTGGATTTAGGACCACCCTGAATCGAGGCTGGTTTCCTCTTGAGATCCTTAACTAATTACTGCTGCAAAGACCCTATTTCCAAATAAGGTCACATTCTGAGGTTCCAGATGGAAATAAATTTTTTTTGGGGGGGGGGGCACCATTCAACCCAGTACACTATCCAACTCAACAAGTTGGTCTCCTTTCTTGTTTCCCCGACCCTTTTGTTACTTTCAATAACATTGACAATTCTTCTTGAGCTGAGCCACGTAGAATCTGGATCTGAGAAATCTACAGCCATTCATGGCCACAGAGTATGTAACTAACAACCCCAGGACTCATTTGAAAATCACTTTGGGGGCTGGCTTTGGGGACGACGGATAAGCACCTGAATTCAAGGAGAAATCCTCTGTGATTTCTTTCCTAGTTTATAAAGGAAATTCAAAAACAAAATAAAAGGGGAGTAAAATTCAATGAGCCGAGCTAAGGCTACCGGCACCAAATCTTCAAAGATGGTGTCTCACCACTGCTTGCTAGCACACGTTGAATGCAGTAGTCTCTGCCATTTAAAGTTTAAAACTAGGATGCTTAAAAAGTTTAAGTCCTTTCAACCAGGAGACCTACCTCAGTAACATAGTAAAAGCAGCAAAGAATTCTTCTTCTTCCTAGTGTTCTAAGGTCTATATGTGAAAAGTTTAGTATTTCCCTTTAAATACGTTCTAAATGGGCTCTCTTGATGCATTAGTTGGTCAGATGATGTCACTAACGCTTATTTTTGGCACTGAGCATATTTGAGGATTAACTTGGTAAACTGAGTCCTTTGGCAAGATAAACAAATTGCCAGAGGCCGTTTGAATGGAATGGAATCCTTCACGTTTTGACAATAGAATGCCATCTGTTCTATAGAGTTTCTTACCCACAGATAGGCGATGTTTTGCCTGGAAAAAAAAAAAAAGTAGCCCAAATGAATACCTTTAAAATGCTTAATCAATGTTTTAGGACTTCTTTACCTAAATTATTAAATAAAGCAAAGAAAAGTAATTCAGTGATGTTCCAATTATTTAACACAAGCTAATCACAGAACAAAGTTCTAAATTAAAAATGTTTCCCTGTTGCCAGATAGCAGTAGAGATTCAATTCGGAAGCTTATGATCTCCTGTTAAACATGGGGACATCTCTCTATTACTGTCTCACTGTATTGTTAAGGTAGGAGAGATTAGTAAGCCAAGTCCCATTGCTATAGCTCAAAATCACGAAGAGCGGAAAGCTTAGTGTCACTAAGAGGTCTTCTGTATATTGATGGTCAGATCATTTCATATCCACGTGCCTCAGTTTAAACAAAGGTGGACTGTATTTAGATCTTCGGCCCATTTTTTGCTTGAGTTGCTTTTTTTTGACATTGATTTGTATGAGCTGTTTGTACATTTTGGAGATGAATCCCTTGTTGGTCACATCATTTGCAAATATTTTCTCCCATTCTGTAGGTTGTCTTTTCATTTTGTTTACAATTTCTTTTGCTGTGCAAAGACTTTTAAGTTTAATGAAGTCCTATCTCTTTGTGTTTTTATTTCCATTACTCTAGGAGACGGATCCGAAAAGAGGGTTGTACTGACGTGCATTCCAACCTGCAGTGCTTTCATAGTTGCTAAGAGCATATGTGGTCATATTTGGTTTTAGTTTTTACCAGTCCGATATGTGAGAAATGGTATCTCTCTTGTTTTGATGTGCATTTCTCCGGTTATACATGAAAGGATATTCAACCTCCCTCATGACTTTCAGCATCCTCCGGCTTTTCTTCTCCTTCCTGGCAGTTTTATTGCACGAAAGTGGCTTGTCTTTCGACAATTACATGACTGAAGTCTTTTCAGGAGAGCCCTCACGTATTCTAATAGGGCCTCACAGCTCTCAGGGTAGTGTGCCCTTTGTCCCAAGTTACGTCATCCACAGGAAGTGCCCTTGAACAGGCACAAAATGTTTAATCAAATCACACAGTTCAGATTGCTGTGATTTCAGCAAATACCTCATGGAAAAAGCAATGAAAGTTTATCAAACAAAATGCACATTTTGAATTAACTTCTTAAAACTATATTACGTGAATTCATCTAGGAAAAAGCGTCTGTAATTACTACCAATAACAGACTTGAAAAAAAAAACCCTTTAAGATAGTGACAAAAATATTTTACTTAGCTATTGTATTGGTTTGATTTTTAGGTTACGTTGAATTGGGAGACAGAGAAAGGGAGCAAGTGAGACAGAATAACTCTGAAGGAGACGGTATTATAAAATGATGCAGTGAGCCAGTTAGAATTATGAGTGTGGAAAATTGTATTAAAAGCATGTGAATAAAAATATAACTTTTGTATCTGACCCTATAAGGCTAGTAAGTGAACACAGCACTCAAATTTTAATCTGAGTGTGAACAATGCAAACTGAGGAGCTTTGTTATTATTGTTTTCTATAATTTTTGAAAGAGTGACTAAAGAGAAAAGCACAGATAACAAATAAGCAGAAAATAAAAAAGGTACACAAGGATGTGAAGCACCCACAATGCTAACAATAATAATGCTAAATGAAATGATGATGATTTGAGCATTCATTGTAGGTCAACGAATATTGTTGTGCACTCATTGTTCTAGACCATTGAGTTTTAAGAGAGATACAAGGACACACCTCAGAGAAAGTAGAATCCACAGTTTAGCCCCAAGAACTTATATATTAAAAAGACAAATGGGGTAGAGAAATGCACATCATGACAATTTTTTTGTCACGAAGGAGCAAGGAATGATGAATAGATGCCAACTGTTAATTTCCCTACTGAGTTATCAAAACGCCAGTGCTAGGTTGCCTCTAATCTTTGAATAAATTATAAAATGAATGATGGTCTGGGGCAAAATGTTTGCTTTCTCCCTGAGAGTGATTAAAAGGGAACATCATTTGAAGTTTATTAGTTACAAAACAAATTTAATTTGTATATTAAGTCTTGTAGGAGAGGGCAAATGGGGATAATCTAGGGCAAAAGAGTAGGCATTTTAGCAAGCAAATGAGCCATACTCCTGAAAACTTGAGTGGGGATATTAGTGGGAAATGTTTGAAGCTTTGAACCTTGGAGACCGGGATGGAATCAGATGGTCCAGTGATGCTGGTGGCAGGGTTGCAGAGGCACAGCGTGGCTGGCTGGAAAACTGAGTCGGAAAAAATGGTGGAAAAAGCAACAAGGATAAAGTAACATCAGCCAGCAAATGTCCAGACAAGATGTCTATGGAAATGGCACAAGGGGAAGAACCAAAGGCTAGGGGTCAGACAGTTGCTGTGGGAAGATCCCAAGTCTGGTGATGGAAGTTGTGGGTAGAGGTTCCAAAGAGGCAAAGGTACTGCTTCCACAGTCTGACCTCAATCCCAGGCTCACGTGGGGCAAGGCGACAAGGACACTCTCTAATCTCTCTACTGTGTGAAAATCTCTTCTGTCACTTCCTCAGTACCAGAGATTGGTTAACAATTTTACCCGGTCAAGACACATAAATATCATGGATGATTAATATCCTGAATAAACTTATGTATTCAGACATTCAAAAACACTATAATGTAAGAGGGAGAAAAAAATTGACAATGACCCTTCTGCTGTAGAGCTTTCCAGCCCAGTGGACACAGACTCCATGGAAATTTGATGAATGAATGGACACTGTTTTTCCACAATGCAAACGTGATCATACCTATATTTCACCCATTTTACTCGGTATTCATGGAACTCCTGGGTCCCACTTACGAGCGTTGCTTTAATAAATCCCAGTTTAATCGAAAGGATCCATCAGTGACTTTTCCTCTTTTGTTAGAGTTACCCTTGAAATTTAATGTATGTGCTTAACAAAGTTTAAATTTAATTTCCGTAGCCTCCTCTTGAGCATTAAAAGGACTTCAGGCTGCTTTAATCCAGCCTCACTCCTTCCATCTTATATGCTAATTTTGTCTGGAATGTTCACTTTGGTTTTTTTTTTTTTTTAATCTCCAAATTAAATGTATTTTGTCCTGTTTTATACACAGTATGGATTCATTCACGTGCTAACCAACTTATTTTCTTACAATTCCCTCTTGCAACTCAGATCTTCCCTGAGGAATAGTTTTCCTTTTTTCCTGAAGTACATCTTTTAGAAGTTCCTTTTGTGAGAATCTATTGATAAACTTTCAGAATTTTATTATTGAAAAGTACCTTTTTGGTCTCATTTTTTTCCCGGTGATGTGAATTGTTCTTACATTTTTAAAACCATTTTAAACTTATAGAAATTTGCACATACCATCCAAACCACTTTTTTCCCCAATCATTCGAGAGTAAGTTGACAACGTGGAACCCTATTCTCCCAAAACATCAGTGTGCATTCCTGAAAGCAAGGACAGTGTCCTATATAACCACCACATAAGCACTGAAATCGGGACATTAGCATGAATACGTTACTCCCGTCAAAGCCTCCGACCACTTTCAGGTTTTGCCATTGTCTCGGCACTGCCCTTTACGGCAAAGGGTCCAGTTCAGAATCACACACTCCATTTTGTTTTCGCTATGGACTGAATGATTCCCTCAAGTACCGTATGCTAAAATTCCAACCCCCCAAGGTGATGGTATTAGGAGGTGGGGCCTTTGGGAGGTGATTAGGTCATGAGGGTGGAGCCTCACGAATGGGATTCATGCCCTGATAACAGAGAGCTTGTGAGGAGAAGCAGTGACAATGTGTCCCCTCAGGGTACACCTCACATCCTGATCCCAACCGCATACAACAAGGAGAAGTGGTTATCAAGTTCTTACACCCTGATTTGCTCCTTCTGGAAAGAATTCCATGCAAAAGAAGGATGAGTGACTTAAATCTTTAGAGATGATCTTCACTTCAAAAGTACCCAGCAAACACCCTACATTTCTCGGTTGTCTCTGCATAACAAATGCAGACCCAGAAGCCAAAGCATCATGGAATGTTGCCCCCAACTCTGAAACTACTGTGTGGCAGGGACAAAGCACTAAATCAACACTGGGGGCGAAGATCACTAAGGTCTGTTAGAACAGAATTTAGGTGAAACTTCAGACTGTAATCATCTTAAAGAATTTACTCTGAAGGATTCTGCATTTTGTCACCCACTCTGTGCTTACGAAGCAGATATGCTAAGAGTTTTATTAGAGTCTTGGTAATTGCGGTACTGAATGTCACTAGACATTGCAGTCCCTGCTGGAAATGTTTCCCAATGTACCCATCTGAAATAAGATATAAACAAAGCACTTAGTAAAATTATATGAGCCTCAGAGTTCAGATACTTTTGAGAGTAATTTCATATCTAATCACTTGAGTGTTTGTAGAAAACTTAAAATTACTTTTGATTTAACTTTCCTCATTTTATTGCTGATGAAACCTGCTGTAGAAAACTTTTTTGTTTTCAGGTTGAAGGGGAAGATACCCTTTATCTCTTTATTTTTATTTAAACTTGAGTCAAGAAAGAATAGAATTTCAGAAAGATTCATGTTCTGTACTGCCGGACCTACTGGATCTAAAAACTATACTTGGCTCCTTCGTGAGTATGTTGCTCTTATTCTTTTAGAGATAAAATTTCTTTTGCCTTCTTAACTCTCATCATGTGTTATTTCTCTCATGGAAAAAGATATATAGTGATCACCTTCTCCTTTGAACTCTTAGAGAAGGCATTTAATAAAAGCCAGTCATTCAACTGACTCAACACATATACACACAAAGGGACACACACACACAGACCCACAGAGACACATGGACTCTCCTTGAATACATTCTATCTCTGTTCCTTTTTGCCCAGCTCCGAGAATGATGTTCTATAGATTGTAAATGTGTAATATATATTTATACAGCATAGCTACAGTATGGTTACGCTGACTTAAAAAAAATGCACTACGTGAGAGCTGCGAGTTAAGTTTTATTTGAGGCAAAGTGAGGACTGCAGCCCTGGAGACAGCGTTTCAGATAACTCTGAGAAACTGCTCCGAGGAGGTAAAGGGGGGAGCCAGCTTATATAGGAGTTTTGCAGCAAAGGACAGGTAGTCGGGAACATCAAGAGATGATTGTTAATTAAAGAAAACCAGATATCTCAAGTCAAGGAATTTAGCACTTTTCTATGTAGGGGAAGATGCAAGAGTCTGGGCTCACTGAATCACTCCTTTGACATGCACCTCAGCTCTCTGGGGCCAGTGTCCTGTATTTTCACATCCTGGGTTTCCGCAGGGCTCACCGCAGGGAGTGGCTGCAGTCTGATGGCTGCTAGATGGCAGGTATTCTTTCCTTTCTGAGTTCCCTCAGGGCTCACCAGCTCTCCTTCAGCGGTGGCCGCAATCACTGATGACTGTGACATCCTTTGTTCACTGATATGACAGGAAATATTCCGTTGATGAATATTCCATTTATCAGTTATCGTATTCTTTTTTAAATTACCTGGTGCAATCTGTTGAATTTCTAAACATCTCTTTAATAGAATACAACAAAAATCCAAACAAATGATTGCACTGGCTTTAGTTTTCACCAGTGATAATGCGCATTCCTTCTAGAAAAGCTATTAGGATTTTGAGAGCGTATGATTGGAATTTCCTATGCAATGATCAGCTTGGTGTTTTACGTGCAAAGTGCTCAAGAAGTGGTTTCCAGGTCACAGGAAAGATGAAGGAGCGAGAGACTGATCACTGCAATGGGAAGACCCGTAAACGAATCCGTTCACCTGTGCCTCTTCTATTCTCCAGGAATACAGCAAACTGGATTCCGTCGATTCCCTGGATCCCCTCGTTAGCCTTTCTGTGCCAATCTCCAAATCTGCGTTCTTTTCCTTCTCTCAGAGGAACTTCTTTTAACATTTCCTGCCAGGCAGGTTTACTGGTAAACCCAAAGCCAATAGATCGACATAAACACTACTTTAGAATGACAAACTCTACAAAACCCCTGTGAAGGAAAGAACGTGTACTGAAGCTCATGGGAAACCCCAAAAGGGAGCTCTGTCGACTTAAAAAAAAAAAAAAAAAAAGCACAACGTGAGAGTTGTGAGTTAAGTTTTATTTGGGGCAAAACTAGGACTGCAGCCCGGGAGACGGCATCCCAGAGAGCTCTGCAAAACTGCTCCAAAGAGGCGGGGGGGGGGGGGGGGGGAAGGTCAGTATAGACGTGATTTGGGTGAAGGGGGAGTACACGCAATTGAGCACATATTTGTTTGCAGAAGGTTTCTGCTAGTCACAAGGAGCAGTCGTCACCATGAA
The DNA here is from genome assembly GCF_028021215.1 of Eschrichtius robustus. Lineage (NCBI taxonomy): Eukaryota > Metazoa > Chordata > Mammalia > Artiodactyla > Eschrichtiidae > Eschrichtius > Eschrichtius robustus. The sequence goes on from NC_090837.1 coordinate 98,187,586, forward strand.
GGATTTTAGCGCTTTTCTAGATAGGAGGAGATACAAGAATTGGGCTCATAAAATCGGCTCCTGAAAGTGTCTAACTCTCTGAAGACCTGTTGTGCCAGTTTTTTTCCAGCGCACAGAGGGCCTCATTTCTGCTCTCCACCCTGAACTCCTTTCAGGAGGTGTTGAAAATCAGCAGCTGCAGCGGTTCATGATTTAATCCTTGTAGAGGTAGATGGCAAGTGCCAATGGCGAGTGCCAATTGTAGTTGACAGCTCCTAGGCAAAAACGGAAGGAGGCATGAGAAAGCTTAAGGCGAGAAGGAAAGCCAGAGGCAGTAGAGAGAAGTGAACTGTCTAAAGGGCACTTTAGAGGTGGCATAGTTTAAATGTTTGAACAGTTTGGGATAAGAAAAGATTCCATAAAATAAGCACAGGATATCATGAAATAAGAGCTAACAGATTAGGAGAAAGAAACAAGTAGAAATTCTAGAAAAAAAATATACATTAGCTAAAGCAGTGACTACCTGAGGGTGTTTTCAAGGTTACTTCAGGCAAAGAGGGAAAATCGCAGAGGGACCCTTCCAACATCGGTACTTTTACAAGTTCCCCCATGATTCTCCCTGAGCCTCATAAGCTGAGCTTATGATTTCACGACTGCTTATTAGGGCCACAGGGGAACGAAGGCAGGGCAGTCCCTTATAGCCGAAAGGCACTTAAATGGAGCCCAAACAGTAGATCTTCCCATGAATAGATACTTCCTTTACTTGACATCAACTTTGTCCAATTTGGGGATGATAACATATCCTGAAATTAGGTTATGGTGATATTCTGTAAGTATAATTCCTTCTAAATATGCTACAACCCTTAGAACTGAACACTTTAAATTATATCTCAATAATGCTATTTGAAGAAGGTATATGTTCAAACCTTGCCTTTTTGCCCTATAAGGACAAGCCTGCTCTGTGCAGGGGAAATTTCTTCGTAGGATCTTAAGAAAATGTGTTGTGATAAAATAGAAGTGCTAACTTTATTTTAAAAAATGATGCTCTACAACCATCTCAGTGATACTGTAAAACAACAGCTCTTGAAAATTTTATTAGGTAGCAGTAAGTCTGATTTTCTTGTAGCTTTCGGAAAGTTTCTGAAAGATTGTGCACATCCAATGATCCATTTATAATGATCATTTTGTGACACAGCACAGCAATTCCCTTGTTATCTAGGGAGACACACACCTTCCCAAGGGGCTCCTCAGTTTCCCTTCTTTTCCAATCCAGTGAGTTGCTCAGATTAATTTACTGGTTCCGTTCATTTAGCACAACACATTTTCAGGATCTTCATTTTCAAAAGGCTAATGTGTGCTGTGGTTCATTTGGAATTCCTTCCAGGTGTAATGACTTTAGCTTTCTGATACTAAATAGAAAATTGTACCTACCACCCAGAATCGAACAGGAATCTTATTATGCCACTTTTTGCCTGTTTAGACATCCCCAGAGATCATGATTCCATCGTCTTCAGAGAAGACTGGGTGTCAGTATTTCTCTAAAGTTTCTCAGGTGATCCAAGGGTGTTGCCAAAATCGAGAATTCCTGGTTTTAATAAAGCATTCCGGAAAAAAAAAAAAAAAAAAAACATCACAAATTCCCATTAGCAATTTTTTGTAAGGACGATGCATTTTGGAGAGAAATATTTTACACTTTATTTTTCCTCTCCGCCACTCGATGTCAACTTTTTTTTTTTTAATATTTCAGAAATACTCATAGGTGGAAACATCACTGTTCCTGATCAAAGTGGAGGATTGGACTCATGGAGATTGGGCTGACCTCCAGAGATGAAAGGCCGCTGTCAGCAGACAGAGATCCTCAAGGCAAAGAAACATCTTCAGAATGGAGCTCTCCGCGACCACCTGCAGGACGGACGGCCACACAGCCAAGGGGAGTGCGAGAAACAGCCGTGGAGCGGTGACTACCTTGACCACCTTTAAAGGAAGATTGTTAAAAATCATTTGTATAGACTGGGGTTTCTTTCCTTACGCACGTGAGCATATATATGTGTATTCTTCTTTACACATGCGCTGATAGTTATATTCAAACACGGTGTATATTCACATTTCAAGCAATTCATTATGAAAATTCTCAAAAAGGCAAACTCGTTTAACCAACTCTTTACCCTTATAAGTACCCTTAGAATTTTTTCCAGTGGACTTCTACATTCTGAGGATCTCTCCTTTGGAATAACTGTTGACTTGTAAGATATTGATTATGTAAAAACTTCTGTAATTTCGTCAAGCACTAAATTGTTAGAGTTCTATGAATAAATTATTTTGAAGAAAAATTGCTGAAGATTGCACAAAACGATGCTACTTAGTTTCCTGTATTACTTATTCAGATTGTGAAGACAAAACATAGGGGATGCACCAGGCTAAGTCTATCTCGTGGCCTGGCAGGACTTATGTTCTTTTCCCTTGTGGAAAGCATTTTACTTGCAGGCTCTATCCCGGGTAAATGCAACATAAGCTAAAAGTCCATCTCACCGTAAGTGTGTCCTCTTGTGTGTGAATTATCAAGTGCGTCTATACATGCTTCTGGAGTCCAGGGCACTGCTGTCCAAACTTCTAGAGAATATCACGTGTGGCAAATGTGACATTTTCACACTTGGAACAAATCCGGGCCCACTCCCCTACTCTCCTGAAAGAAAGCAGCCATTTTGGCATTCGCGTGAGTTTTGCTGCAAAGTATTTGTCTAATAATTTATATATTTGATAGCTTATGACTAATAAGAGTTATTTTCTCATTTTGGGGCGGACTAAAGATAAAAATAAACTAAACTCATAGTGTACTTTCAATTGAATTTTGAGTATTTGACATGTTACATATTCATAACTTTCTATTATTTTGCACTTCTTTAGGTGACCTGCCACCAAATTGAAATGTCTTGGGAAAGTTATTCCTCAAACCCGATATTAGGAACAACCACAATGCTGATGATGATAATAAATATGAAATTGTCTAGTTAGAGAATAATTCTTACTGTCTCCTTTTTTCCTCTCAAAAGAAGTAATTGATCCAATACATAGAATTAACTCAAACTTTTTTCAAGTCCTTTTAAGGAAGTAAGGGAAGCATAGAGTTTAGAATCAGAAAGACGTGGATATAAAGCCCAGCTTCATCACTTACAGGCCGTATGAACTGGCTCATCTTAAACCCTCAGTGTAATATTTTTCTATTTAAAAAAATATTAGTAATAATATCAACATCATAAGGTGGTTGTGAAGATTAAATGAGAAAAATCATGGGCCTTATATTTTTAAAAAAGGAAGATAAAAATTTAATTTCTTTCTGTCTTTTCCTCTTGCCTTTCATCAAAGCACTCAGGTTCTTAAAATCATCATAATAATAATAACAACAACATAACTATGAGGTCAACTACAGAGAACATTTCTCTGTAACTATCTTTTATTTCTTTTGGTGAAGTGATCTGAGTACCTAACCTGCTCACTGAGAATATAGCTGAATACAGCTAATCAGAGTTCATTAATGTGTACTTCATTTTTTGCAAATTTAAAGATTATAAAGGGTCAAAGAGTTATTACAGACCCTTGAGAGAATGTATAATATTACTCAAAAGAGAGTTTAATCAATCTGGTTGTGGGGATTGGAAGAAAGAAAAAACACGCTATTTTAGGAATGCAGACTATAGAATAGTTTAAGTATAATTTATTAGAGACGAAATAATGAGAAGAGTAGCTTGATTACTCTGTGAGTGAGGTTGACGTAGCAGTGAGCAGGGTATCCGTAGGCATATGTTAATGGTGGGTTTCTATAGCTGTCGCTAAATATATATACCTTTTGCATGTTACACCAATCTGCAACTAATATGAATGCACAAGCTAACATTAAATAAGATCTCTTTCTATGTCGTGTCAAATACATGCAGATTGCTGGATGGAACCTCGATTGCAGTTTTTTCTTAACCAGATCGCTTGCTTCAGAACCGTCTGATGTGCTTGTCATAAACCTCAAAGCAGACCTGCTGACCCAGAATCCCTGGAGAGGGGCTAACGATCTCCCACACATTTTCATGCCCCTAGAAGTCTGAGGAATATCTTCTGTTGGCTCTTCTCAGGTAAGCCCCGGGGGAGGTGGCATCTGCCCCCTGCAGGCAGGATGCTCAGCTAACACAACTGGGGCTCTATAGGCACCAAAGTGCAGGTAAGGTCTGCAAACCTGGACCACCTTGGCAGAGAGAGAGAGAGAGAGCTCTCCGAAGAAGGACTGGAGAGGGGTCTTTGTGGGGTGCCCTGGGAACCCAGGTTTGGGTCCTGAAGAAGCTGGAGACTTGAGCCGAGGAAAGAAAAAATCGGTTTCCGAATGCAGCTCAACAGGGGATGTTTTATGAACTGGGGGTTACAATTTGAGACTGAAACCAAGATCCAGTTTGTGCATGCTTATGGACTCTGTGTGTGGTCTTGATAATCACAATGAAAGATGTTTAAAAATAATCCTTCCTATGCACTATAATGGTGCGTGTGTGTGTGTGTGTGTGTGTGTGTGTGTACACAAGTATACATATATAAGTTCACACACAGAAAACAATACGTGTGCTATTTAAGTATATATGTTTATATATATACGGAATACTACTCAGCCATAAAAAAGAACAAAAATTTGCCTTTTGCAGCAACATGGATGGACTTGGAGGGCATTATGCTAAGTGAAATAAATCAGGCAGAGAAAGACAAATCTTGTATGATATCACTTATACATGGAATCTAAAAAATACAATAAACAGATGTTCTTAACTCTCAATCACAGTTAAAAATGCCCTGTGTACTTCACTCTCTTCGTGTTAGTCTTAGGTTTCTGCATTCCCACTTTCAATTTTGATAATTATTCTCTTTATAAAAGAATTGGTTGGTTGGTTTAAAATGGATTTACTTGTGTCTCTTGGAGAACACTTGTGCACATTGATGTTATTTCTTAATATTTTTATACAAGGAATCACTCTGTAATGAAAGTTGAGAGACATATCAATAGAAACATCTTTTAATCAACATCATCTCTATTTATATTCATTTATATAGTGAGACTCTCTCATCTGATTAGTCTGTTAATTTCCACTTGTGGCTTGTTTGTACAGCAGACTAAATTCTGCACAGAGAAAAGGAGCAATTAATTTGTCTTTCCAACATCATTCTTTTTACGTGGTTTTCTTCAGAGTAGTTCAAACTGTTCCTGACATTGTGGGATAATTGTCTTTAGGCCCATAATCTAGGTTTGCCCTTTGACCCCCCCAGTGGATGCAAATGCTTGAGTTTAGAAATGCCGACTCTCCTCTTCTTTTACCGTGAAAGCCTCGGGTTGCTGAACAAATGTCTTCGGAAAGTTTCCAGGAACAGCTATGGTTTTCTGCTGTTGTGGCCGATATTGCTTTGCATCACGTTCTAGGATGTGGCCTCCGGCTGGCTTCAGACGCATTCAATAATTTCCGTTCAAATGCAGACACTCATCCTGACAGCCTCCCATCCTGAAACACTGCGGTGTCCTCAACTCCAAACTTGGAAAGGACTCACTGCCAGCACCACACCGACAGACCTGGGAACGGCAAACGTTCCTCCACTTAAGATTCGGCACTTTAGTGGCGTTTTCATTTTCTTGATTTTCTTACTATCTCTCTGCAAAGAGCAGAAGCCCATCCTAGTCCTTACACAGCAGAGTACAACGTAAGCACTAATATCCTAACTGAATTCTGTCGACATTATCTGTGCTTGATTATTTTATCCATTATGCCGATTTAGTAAAGACTTCGAGCCGTGAGTTATATAATCCTGAAAGCAGTAACTCTAGTGGTTGAGCAGGAACTGAAGTCGTTTATTTCCTTAGATGATGAAAATCAAGGTCAGGAAGGAGAGGCTGTGGACCACCTACCCAGACGCTTCGTTCTAAATAGAAAATATTAGAATATTTTCAATACATTAGTGACAATAGTGAATTCTCACCTTATAAGTAGAAAGGAAAGGAGGTTGGTAATGGATGCATCTATTTTTAGCAGTCAGAGAATGGATGGTTTTGTATTGTCTGCATAACTCTACGTAGTTATTTTATGAGTCAAAATGCTCATTTAGTTATGAATCAAAGCACTGTTGACATGAACATACAGCCTTGTACCTGATCAGTTAACAAAACACCACTCAACAAACTCAATCGACAAGATAAAAGAAGCAATCATTTCCACTTACAAAACAAGAATAACAGCAACTAAAAATTCCTTGGCCACTGTTGGGGCTCAGGGCAGGCCACCCCAAAATATGCCAAGTGGTATACTGATTATTTTGGATGCAAGCTACTTGAGAAACAGCTGATACAGAAGGACACTCTGACCCTCCCTTCTCTGGGTCTCTCTGAAAACAGGAAATCTCCCATGTGAAAGGTACTCTCTCTCTAGCAGCGGGTAGAGAACCATCCTTATTACCAGAGATGGGGGGTTTAGGGCCAAGAAGTCTGTATAAACAAAGCTTGTTACTTCTTCATTCATTTACTACCCCAAGCCCAAACTCTGTTTAGATTCTTACTAATTAAACCCCCAAGCCTAAATTTCTTTGTTCTGTCAATTCCTCACACATTTCGTCTTTCTTTTTCAAAAATGTATAAAAGCTGGCTGCTTTGGCCACATTTTAGTTCCTATTTATTGGAGATCTCCATGCACACAAATTAAATTTGTTTCCTCCTGTTAATCTGTCTTGTGTCAATTTAATTATGAGAGAAGCCAAAAAAACCAAGTGGGCTAGAGGGAGACGTTTCCCCTCCCCAGTGCCACTTAAGACAGCAATGATAATAAACTGATTTATGTAAAGCATCCTTTGGACACCAACTCTGTGTGTGCAGACGCCCTGTGGTAGGTTAGATTGACAATATTTACAAGTGCTGCAGAGCAGCCCGATTTCTTAGAAAAGTCCTTAACAAGATGTTTTGGTAAATGTTAGCAAAGTAATCATTTCAAATATAAATAGCAAATATTGTCAACCCTAATTTTTTAGTACTTAACTGGTGTGAAGATTTTATCAAAAGTACAATTTAAAGTTCTTAGAATTATGCATCATTTGACCTCAAAAGTTGAAGGGACGCATTGCATTTTTGCATCCGGAGAATACGTGTGGTCCATTGGCATGTTTCACGTCATATTTTGATGTCATCCGCTCTAAGGCACTGTCGCTGGGTGACCTTTCCGTTAGTTTGCAAAATCTATGACAGCTCATTCGGATCTGCCCTTTTACGTCCACATATATGATAGAAAAGAACATTTTGACCCAGACACATAAAACTGGGGAAGATATTTCTTTCTTTCTTTCAATCACTCAACAAATGTTTACCATCCAGGTGCCCAGGGCCGTGCAGCTTGCCGAGATGTGGTGGGAAGACCAGAGGTGGATCGTAAGCCAGGTCCTCCCGTAGCGGTTGGCGTGTCGGGCATTCGACAAACGATCCCATAAATAAACTGTGAGACGCAGGATGTGGAGGAGAATGACACGCTGTTAGGAAGGAAGACTCACGGTCCTGAGCCTCTCTCCTGGGTGTCAGGGGGCGTCTTTATCGGAACGATCCTGGGTGGCAATGCGAAATGTGAAGATAGGGAAGGGGAGGGATTGAGGTGTTGGACAAGGCATGTCTGCATCTCTGAAGAAGAAATGAAGTGACCTGTTTGAGGGTGTGAAGACTGGTGTGGAAAGTAAGGAATTCCAGGAGTAAGGACAGGTTGGGGAGCATCTGGAGAGTGAGAAAGAAACAGATTGGAAAAGCCTGGAGCATGTGCCCGGGATCTGCATTCTCGCTTTCAGTGTCACACGGATCCAGTGAGATGTAGGAAGCCGAGAAATGGCATCAGTATGTTTGCGTTAAAAAGCAAAGATCGTTGTGCTTGAAGCTTGAAAAAAGCCTTGGGGAAGGGACAGTTGACGTGAAAAGCGATATTTGCACAGCAGGGCAGGTGAGAGACCGGCAGAGGAAGTGAAGAGAGTGGGTGAGGTCAAGGAGAAAAGAACATTATGACCGATTGTATTTGATCAGAGAGGCAGACAGATCCAAAGGGAAGAAACTGTCCTGAAGTAAAAACAAGCCACCCATCTCCTTGACACACCCCTTCCGCCCCTGCAAAGTAGGAGAGAAACGCAGGGAAAACATAGATGGTATGGACAATTCTTCCCGAACCGGAAGCTGACCAGGGCTGGGCTCCCGTTTTCTGCCCTCTGGCTTGTGCTTATTAGTTAAGCAAGAGGTGCTCACAGCTGCTCCAGTGTGCGGCCAGGACCCGCCGTACACCGCATGCCCACCTCCTGCATCTTTCTTTCCTCTCCCCCAAAGAAGCCTACGCCAGAAGAAGAATGCTTATCTCATAACTTTATGTCCTCCTAAAGTCTAAGAAAGTATGTGAGAATCTAATTACCCCTGAATGAACTACTCTAACTTATTTAGGGAGAAAAATTGAATAGACTGGAACATTCTTTGGACGGAGTAATGTTGACAACTACAGTTAGTCTTGATTTATGACACACTTGGAGCCAAAACACACTTATCTCGAGATAAACATGAATATATCTCTGCTTTTATTCTCTAGGAGGAAGAACAAAAACAAACAATGATAATGTACTAGGAACATTTTCATAAATAGTTTGATATCTCACCTACCTTTTAAATCCAAATCTTGAAGTCTACATAAACACAAATAGAGTTTTTATTAAAATGTTCATGTGGGAACAGTTTAGTGCATTTCTAGTAGAGCTGAATAAATTCATCCCTTCCAAATGCCCTGCAAGCTTTTTGTGCTTCACCATTCTGCAACACTTATTCAGTCATTAATTTACCAAGTACGCACTGAGCTCCCCATGGCTTGTTAGAAACACCCCGTGAATAATTTGTTCAACTGTAACATGTAGCCAATTTGTTCAGAAGTCTTGTAGGTATTCGCTCCATGTGGTATGTTGTGCTGAGTCATGGGGTATAAATTTTAATAGGACTCGGGTCCTGCCATTAAGAAATGAACAGGCTAGTCCATGTCTTATTTTATTCCTTTACTTGAACATCCCATGGCAAGTTGGAGGTAAATATGTTGAAAAGACATTCATTTCTCAGGCCACAGAGAACTGCCCCCAAAAAACCAGTTAAGACTCAAGTTTAGCTTACAGGTGTATGTAGCCTCCAAGAGTCGGTAAAGACCCCCAAACCGTGACACTGAATCCTGGGAAATAAAGAAAAAGGAACGAGGCTGCTGCTGTGTGTTCTCACCTTCCCCTTTTATCCACGTGGCTGCTGTTGTTACTGGTACTAACACTTGAACGCTGGGGTCCCTACCTCAGGTGTTGGTGATAACATTGGCCCTTTCTTTAGGAAACTTACTCTGAATTGCTCTGGGAATCAACTGAGCAAAATAGAATGTAAGAGGGACGATGCACGGCCAATTCAAAATTATATCCTGGAGAGGGAAAGACTAAGGAGCTAAACCTTTTCTGCATACTGGGTTGGTAGTGCAGCCAAGCACGTGGACCAAGGCCCCTTGCGTTCCTGCACCCACGTGTCTTCCATATTTACGCTTTGCAGCCAGCCCACAGAATCATCCGCACCCACAGACACGTGTATACACATGGGTTAGTATCCACACGCATGCTCCACGGTCTGTCAGCCAAGAGGCCAAGAAGCCCTAGAAGCAAGACAATTCCCCCCGAGATGGCAATTACCCCTGCGGTCCGGTCCCCAAATCCCGTCACCCACTCCAACCATGAGAACTTCCGACGAATCCCAAGCGAGGGATGTTCTGATCAGTTCCCAGAAATGTCAAGGTCTTAAAAGACAAAGAGAGTCTGAGAAACTGTCACAGCCCAGAGGGGCCTCAGAATGACTCAATGTGGTGTTCAGGGTGGGATCCTGAGACAGAAAGAGGATGTTAGGGGGAAAACTGAGGAGTATGCATAAAGTGTGGACTCTAATAAGAACGTGTCAGGGCTGGTCCATTAATTGTGGCAAATGTACCATGGAATTAAGTTGTTAATAATAGGAGAAGTTGGCTTGGGGTCTTGAGAATTCTATGCTGTCTTCACAATTTTTCTGTGAATATAAGTCTATTCTTAAATTTCAAAGATTATTAAGAAATAAAAAATGTTGGGGCTTCCCTGATGGCGCAGTGGTTGAGAGTCTGCCTGCCAATGCAGGGGACAAGAGTTCGAGCCCTGGTCCGGGAAGATCCCACATGCCGCGGAGCAACTGGGCCCGTGAGCCACAATTACTGAGCCTGCGCGTCTGGAGCCTGTGCTCCGCAACAAGAGAGGCCGCGATAGTGAGAGGCCCGCGCACCGCGATGAAGAGTGGCCCCCGCTTGCCACAACTAGAGAAAGCCCTCGCACAGAAACGAAGACACAACACAGCCATAAATAAAAAATTAAAAAAAGAAATGTATCATGGTCATGATTTAAAATATTATGATCTGTTTAAGAAATATATTATTTATAAAGTAACATGATGTCTGGGATCTGCTTTAAAACACATGAAGGGTGCTGTATGTAAGGATGATAAATGACACAAGAATAACAAAATGTATTGTTGAAGCTGAGTGATGGGGCTCCTTTAATTATCCTTTCCACTTTTGTGAAAAAGTATTAATATAAAAATACAAAAACGTTAAAAATGGAAAGGCAATTCCCAGAAGAAATATTGTAAATGACTAATAAGCATATGGAAAAATACACCTTCTCACAGAAAAATTGTGGAAACAATCCAAATGGTCCTTACTAGAGTGATTGAGAAATCCATTACAATAATACCATACCATTACATAATATATGTGTGTGTGTGTGTGTGTGTGTGTGTGTGTGTGTGTGTATAATAAAGGTATAAAGTATAAGGAAAATTGCATAAGTATATGCACTGACATGAAAAGATACAAAAAATATTTTAAGTGACAAAGGCAAGTTAAAAAACAATTCTTAAAGTATGATGTATTATATTTCTAAATATATTTAAGAATATGCACCATAAAATATTTGTAATTGTAATACACCAAATTGTTACCAGTCTTTGGGATTAGGATTAGAAGGAACCAGATTTTATCCATGATGAATCTGAGTTTCCATAAAATAAGTGGAATTTCATAGCTTAAGATGCAACACAATTAAAATACAAAAGAAAACTTGTTTATTGAAATATTATTTATTATAAAAATCTGCACAGAAATAAGATGTTTGACAAAAATGAAATGTGCAGCTAGTAGACGCCTATGTATTAAACATGGGATGGAACTGTGAGCGAGATAGACCCTGACCAGTGGCTGATCTTGCAGTTTAGTGGAGAGATGGATATTCATAAAAGATACCCCTAGATTTGCTTTGGTAAGTTATGTACTACGAGGAAAACATATGGAACAATGAGAGCATATGTCAGGGGAACATGACCTTCTCTGGGAATAAAGGTCTTTTGTGAGGATGTGAAATTGAGCTGCCATCCGATGTTCAGGCAGTAACCTTCAGGCGATGTCTCTCAAAGTGTGGTTTCCGAAGCAGCTGCAGCAGCATCTGGACCAGTTCCAGCACCTGGAACTTGTTAAAATTGCAGACTCTCAGATCTGACCCCAGACTCACGGGATCTGCAGCCCAGGACGGGGCCGGTGTCCTGTGTCCTACCATCCAGGGGATTCTGATGCACGGCATGGTCTGAGAGCCACAGGCTTAGGAGAAAGAGTCCAGGGCGAAGGTAGACCGTGGTCCAGGCAGCAGGTGCGTGCGATGCTAATGGTCGGATGGGATGCACAAGCATTAGAAACGGGAGGCAATAAACCCAGCTCTGCTGAAACAGAAAGAAGGAAGACACGGAGACTGGATTCTGGAGAAGATGGCAGGGCCATGTCCCTCAGGGACCCCAGGCCAGCTTAAGCCCTGTGGGTTTCATTTTAAAAACAATAGGAGAGCTATGGGAGGGGGAACAGGTGGTGTGATTGTTGTTGGTGATGATGATATTTTTTAAAAAGGAACAGGTCAAAAACTATTAATTACTTAAGAAGAAATATTGTTTTCAAAATCTTAGTAATCTTGTGGCCTTTTATAACCACCGCACACGTAAAAAAATCTTTAGAGTGTTTTGGTTGCACCTGTCTGTGAAGGTGGTCTAAAAGACCTGTGACGTGTACATTTTAATTGAGCACATCTCTGCTTCCTGTTTCAGACTCCGAATAAAGAGGAAATGATTCATTTGACAGGATCTAGCAAGAATCATCCTCTCAGTTTTGATTACTTATTATGAATTCTATTTTAACTTTTATTTTATTTGTTAAAATAAATAAATTTCTCTATTTATTTTTGGTTGTGTTGGGCCTTCGTTGCTGCACGTGGGCTTTCTCTAGTTGCATCGAGCGGGGACTACTCCTCGTTGCAGTGCGCAGGCTTCTCATTGCGGTGGCTTCTCTTGTTGTGAAGCACGGGCTCTAGGCGCACAGGTTTCAGTAGTTGTGGCACGTGGGCTCAGTAGTTGTGGCTCGCGGGCTCTAGAGAGCAGGCTCAGTAGTTGCGATGCACGGGCTTAGTTGCTCCATGGCATGTGAGATCTTCCCAGACCAGGGCTCGAACCCATGTCCCCTGCATTGGCAGGCGGATTCTTAACCACTGCGCCACTAGGGAAGCCCCTGAACTCAGTTTGTTTTTAAATGTTGAACACTGATCTGTCAGAAAGAGAATTAAAAAGAACTTTCTCATTAAATTTAAATCAGGCCCTTAATTTCATCATGCCCTAGTTTTATAATTAAAGTGGCAAAAATCCCTGTGAAGAACACAAGAAAATAAGTAAAGTCACTATTCAATTCACAGAAGCGTCTTTACACAGATAACCATCCAAAGGGAAATATTAACTTCCATCATTACTCATTGACGTTAACTCGTTGAATTAATGAGCATTTGGAAATTTTAACTGTTATTTTAGTACCTCAGGATATACATATTTATTTCTTTCTTGGAATCCCTACAAACTATTTGAGCCAGAAAGGAAATTTCCCTTTACTCCCTACTAGTTTTACTCACTACCCTACCAAATACAGGGAAGGAAATACATCAAATAATTCAAAATTTGGCACTAATGCTATGTTATGTATCCAAAATTGGCAGAAACCTTGCATAAGATTTTTTTTTTTATTCAATTGTGTTGAAACACAATTTTTAAACTGAAAGTGTGTTAGTCACAAACAGACATCCTTCAGAGCCTAAACGTATGTAATGTAGAAGTCTCTGAGGAACGGCTGACCACCTGCCTTTACTTGCCAGTGGGGAAGCAGAGGTGGCGCGGGGCTAGAGGGATGCCCACGTGCTTAGGGCTTCCTGCATAGTTTGAAGCTCAGTGGAAAGATTAGAATCTGGCAATTGCAGCCCAAACAACTCCTGTGTTTTTCATTATAACATATTTAACTTTCTTTAAAAGCCCAGATAAAAGAGAGATATAAGCCAGAAGAGCAGTCTTCTTGAAAAGTCTCAAGAAAGGGCTGGCATCTCCTTTTGCCAAGAGGCAGTTTCAGAGCCTTGGTATTGGAGAAGCTCTGGGTCTCGCTCTACCAGGCGGGAGTGAGCGCTGTCTCCCTCTGCTTGGGCCAAAATTCAGAGATCCAGGTGCTGGGTGATTCCATTTCAGGTGAGAGCCGCTTCCTGGCTTGTAGTTGGCTGCTTTCTCTCTGGGTCTTCATGTGGCAGAGAAAGAGAGAGAGAGAGACAGAGAAACACACACACACACACACACACACACACACACACACACACACACACACAGATCTTATTATAAAGCCACCAATCCTAGTGGATCAGGGTCCCACCTTTATGACTCATTGAACCTTAATTGCCTCCTAAAAGTCTTATCTCCAAACACAGGCACATTGGGGGTTAGAGCTGCAGCACATGAACTTGGGGGATAATTTAGTCAATAGCAGCCTTGTGACCTCAGGTGAGTTGATGACTCTGAGACTGTTCAGGGCAGGCTTTGACCTGCTTGCTACACAGAGTAACCGGGAAGATGGAAAGAGAAACAAGGCATGAGAATGTCCCAGGAGCAACGCCACCAGACAAGTGTCCCAGTCCTACTGGTTCCAGTGACGACGGAGAATGGGACAGGAAAACTAATGGGGCAAGTGTGTCTATGGCTCCCACTGGGGTGAGATTCCCTAATTTCCTATGAGGCCTCGAATTGAAGAGTTGGTTTTAGGTCCTTTATTTTCTAGCCAAATAAACATTTAGCTTTATTCTTTCTTCAGTCAACATCCAACACCCTGAACTTGAAATTTCTATAAGGTTTTAAAATCTGATAATAACAAACATTAAAAGCTATCACATTCACAGGATCACAGTTTCGGCAAAATCTGTACATGTGTGAGAGAGAGAGACATTGGTTCTATTCACATATATCAAATGAGAAAGAAGGAAATTCAAAATATAAAGAATAGTGATTATACAGATTTTAGGACAAAATATGCCACTTGTTTATCTATGTTTTAGTTCAGTCTCTCTAAACCTGAGAGGTTCATGGACCCTGAAATTCTCTTAATGAAGTCTATTAAATGACCACAAAAACAGTTCTACCCAGGAACGAGGAACCCGAATACAAATCGAAGAAACTTAGCTCCCCACAAAAGCTCACACACAGATAAATATGCACAGGCGCCAGTGAGAATGTTTGCTTTAGAGCTGGGTTTAGACGCAGGACCAACTGCTTTATCATTAGAATTACATCGTTAAAGCAACAGATCACATTACTGATCAAATGACATTTTTCTTGTATACACTAATATGTATAAAACAGATAACTAATAAGAACCTGCTGTATAGCACAGGGAACTCTAATTCACTTTGCTGTACAGTAGAAGCTAACACGACATCGTAAAACAACTATACCCCAATTAAAAAAAAAAAGATATTTTTCCTTCTCAACCGGATCAATTTACAGTTAAGGGAGCATTGTTAATTTTTCTGCCAAGGGAGATTTGGTATTTATGTTATAAGAGATACTTCACTCACCTGTGATTTCTTTCCTTTATTTACAGGCTTTTATTAAATGTCTACAATGTGAAGGGCACTCTCCTTATTTATTATTGAATATTGGCATTAATAAGATACCGTTAATTTCTTCTATAAATTAACAGTCCGACAGAAAAGACAAATACACATACAACTTATACACACCAAAGGGGACCAATTACTGAAAAGACCAATTTACACAAGTGAAGGAAGGGGTCAGGAAGAAGCTACGTTATTTAAACACAATCTGGAGGCTGCTAAATATAAATGAGAGAGGCAGAAACAAGATGAACACTTTATATATAGCAGGAATAAAACTTGTGCAACTTTCAGTTTCTCTCCTTTGATGAGCGCCTTGCTGGAATTGATATTCTGCCTGAAATTCCAATAAGATGCAAAATAATGTCGGAGGTGACACTTGTCCATAAAGAAGTGCTCCACAGAGTTGCATCATGGGTAACGTGACTCCACAGTTAGGGGACCTTGGGCGATACAGTGAAGCACCAGAGCGATAGCAAACATTTTGCATGGGATTTCTAATTCCCCGCTAATACTTAAATGCAACCTCATGGCCAGGAATGCTTAATAGTTTCCCTTCTCTTTAATTTAATGATTCTCGGAGGGAACTGAACAAGCTTTTGAAATTGTATTAGAAGAGTCACATTTCTGCTCTAGACTAAACACAAGTGATGAAGGTTGAGCTGTTTCTCCCTTGGTATGGAAGTACTTTAATTGGGTTTTTTATTGGGTTGGCCAAAAAGTTCCTTCGGTTTTAAAGTAACTATAAAAGACACATTTTTCATTTTCATCAAGAGCTTTATTGAACAACGTATTCACCTTTTTGTTCCACTACCTTCTGCCATTTTTCAGGCAACTTCGCAATTCCATCTTCCCAAAACTTTTCATCTTTTTGAGCAAGGCACTGTTTCCGGTGCCTTTTACAGTCGTCCAAGGAACTGAAATTTTTTCCATTAAGAGAAATTTGTGAAGACCAAAATGAATGGAAACCTGAAGGTGCAATGTCTGGTGAATACGACGGATGAATCAGAACTTCTCAGCCAAGCTGTAACAGTTTTTGCCTGGTCATCAAAGAAACATGTGGTCTTGCATTAACCTGATGGAAGATTATGTGTTTTCTGTTTAATTCTGGACGCTTTTCGTCGAGTGCTGCTTTCAGTTGGTCTAACTGGGAGCAGTGCTTGTTGGAATTAATCGTTTGGTTTTCCAGAAGGAGCTCATAATAGAGGACTCCCTTCCAGTCCCACCATATACACAACATCACCTTCTTTGGATGAAGACTGGCCTTTGGAGTGGTTGGTGGTGGTTCATTTCCCTTCCCCCATGATCTCTTCCACCCCACATTATTGTACAGTATCCACTTTTCATCGCCCGTCACAATTTTTTTTAAAAAACGGTATGTTTTCGTTACGTTTCAGTAGAGAAGCACATGCGGAAATACTCTTATGTGGAACCTGGACATCAAAGTGATTCACATAACCAAGCTGGTGCAAATGATTTTCAATGCTTGATTTGGATTTTTTGAGTGTGTCGGCTATCTCCCGCATGGTATAACGTTGATTATTCTCAATTAATGTCTCGATCACTATCAACTTCAACTGTCTACTCGACAGTGTGGCATTGTCCAGCAAGAAATCTCCAGCACGAAACTTCACAGACCACTTTTGACAAGTTTGATCAGTCACAGCACCTTCTCCATACACTGCACAAATATTTTTTTGTGTTTCAGTTGCATTTTTACCCTTCTTGAAATAATAAAGCATAATATGCTGAAAATGTTGCTTTTTTTCTTCCACCTTCAATATTAAAATGGCTACACAAAAATTCACCAATTTTGATAATTTTTTTTTAAATGCACGCTGATATGACATCTGTCACAACACAATCTAACAAAAGTGTTTCAAATGAAGTTAAAAACAATTAAGCGCTACTAGAGACATCTTACAGGAAAAACCGAATGAATCTTTTGGCCAACCCAATAGAATACGTAGCTCTGTATTTAAGTGCCTGAATATGACCCACTGTTTTGGAGGCCATCCCAATGTTTGCACTGCCCAGTTCAATGAGAAGAGAGGTGTCATAGATTGTAAGAACCCAAATAAAATTAATTTCCAACTTAATATTAGTATTGCTTGAGTTACTTCAATAAAATATCATTTAACTTGAAGGATTCTTGGACCATGTAACAGACATACAGGTCTGGTTTATCGGATTGTTCACCTGTGTACCAGCAGAGGCAAAGAGAAATTCACTCAGCTTTGAGATGAGTACAGTGGTTTCCCTGAGGACGAGAACTGGACTGATTTTGTTTGCTTGTGAAATCTTAGCATCCACACCAGTGTCCAGCACGTGGCAAACACTCTGTGGAATGAATGGATGGACGGATGAATGGATGGATGGATGGATAGTTGGAAAGATAAGGTATCAGAAGCATGAAGATAATTCAGCAGCCAATGGAGTTTTTATTGCATCAGTGTAAGGGGTCAGTCAAGAACAGAAAAGTTCAAGGGATTCTCTTTGGTGCTACAGCTTCCCCAAATATCCCTTCTTGGTACGTGAGATGCAGGTGACACTTATGAACACAGGTGTGTGGGCAGGATTCTGAGATGGCCCCCTAGACGCCCGAGCCCTTGGGTACCTGTCCTGTGTGATCCCCTTGCCCTGATTGTGGGTGGGCCTCCCATCAGCCTCAGGCTAGTCTGAGAATTGGGGGAAAAGAGGTCCAAAGGAAACCTAATTTAGGCCGATGGTACCTGTGAAGAAGAAACATCTCCCTTAGTGGAGAAGTCGTCTTTCGGCGTGAGCTGGACAGTGGGTGGGCGTTTGCCGTCAGATGTGCTTCTGTGGTCGGTGTAAGCAGAACTCACTTATGTCACCCCCGGCAGAGCCCAGCCCGCACTCCAGAGCACCTGTCCTCGCAGGGGAGCCCAGGTGGGAAGGTGATGCCATTGTGCTCACCTCTCCAACCTCCACCATGGGCCCCATCCTGAAATAAGCGAGCCAGACGTCAGAGGGAGAAACTGTCTTTTACCCACTCGTCACTGGAGAAGAGACAGGAAGGGCCAAGGGCCTCAGGCGAGGTGAACGGATTCAGGGGGCAGTGGGGACGGAGAACGTGGACAAAGGTGCTTGCGGTCCAGCCCGCCTCCGATCACAGCTCGGCGAGGAGGAGGCTTGAAAACCGGGGCTCAGGTGGCCGCATCCCAGCTCAAGGCCCTGCGTCCCCCTGCCCCTGCTCAGAGCTTTCCTCCCGAGCTGCAGGAGCCCTTGAGCAGACTTCCCTGGGAGGCTCTAGTCCTTTCCTTTCCCTGCAGAACAAGGAGCCACAAATGTAGCAGCTCTAAACCATCCCTTTTTTATATGCATTTCTGTAGGTCAGAGCTGATGGCTCCACCCAGGGTCTCCCTGGACCAAAACTCAAGCGTGGGCCCAGCTGACTGGTATCTGAGCGTCGGGGGGCGGGTCTGCTCTGGGCTGATCCGCGTGCTGGCGGGTCCAGGTCCTGGCAGTTGCAGGATTGACGTCCGTCTCCTTCCTATTGGTCAGCCCAGCCCAGGCCTCAGCTCCGGGGGCCTCCCAGCTCTCCTTTTCCTGGGAGCAGGCACGTGCCTCGACTCCCCTTGTACCCAAATATCGTTTCTCCTGGGGAGACGCTCACTCTCAAGGGTTCCTGTGATTAGGTGGGGGTGCAGGATGGTGTCCCTGTCTTCAGGTTGCCTGCACCGCAGCACAATAAAATCAGGGGTGACATTCACAGGTCCCTGGGATTAGGACACTGATTCTTGGGGGCACATTTCAGGATTCTGCTGGCCTCAGCCTCCACTGGCAGGTGAACAGACAGTCGGCTGGGGAAACATTCTGCAGTTCACAAAGTCCCCGGGGCCCTGCCCTACAGCTCACCCTGGCAGCCTCGCCAAGGAGCCTCTATTCGCTAAGAAATTTTCCCTCCCGACCTCACCTCCTGCTTCCTCACCCCTGATGCCATCACCTTCCAAATATAAGACATGAGGGCAAAGAGGAACAGAAAACACAAGGCTGCGTCCCCTGGTGGAAATACAGGAAAAGGCTCCCGCCCTCCCCTTTCCTGGAGCTTTTTTACCTTAGAAACCCTGCCGTTGGTCTTCTCCTCTTTGATGTGTACGCATATCTCTGTAAAAATTAAAGAAGCCCCTTGACCACTTCACTATCAGGACTGTCTTTCTCAAGGACCTTGCTCATCTCTTGGAAACTGAAACATCAGGGTAATGGGTCCCTTCTCCCACTTTCCTGGGAGGGCAGCAGTTCCAGAATGACCTCCTGTCATAAAGATAAGTACGAGAAGTTTATTTGTCCTTTGCATAAAGCTGATTCACTCAGATGTCACCCCAACTACCAGGTAAACTCAGGCAGGACTGTGTGCCGCCAAAGGCCTGAGGACCAGCTATCACTTACCTGGAAACGATGTCCGTAGGCAGTCGTGTCTGCCTGGCTGTATCAGAGGGAGAGACCCCTTCTGTCTTTACGTCTCTCGGCAGATGACCCGCGACGTGCCTCACGCTCTAGTTCAGTGCTGACTCAATGATAAAGCTATTTTCTTTCTCTATTACCTTTGTGGAGAGGGCCTCTGGGTTGGGGGAGTCCATTTTTAACTTTATGTCCCAACACTACCTGCACCCCGGAATTGGTCTTGATCCTGCTTTAGGGGGAACCTCCCACCCCCAGGCCAATGCAGAGGGAATGCCCTTGGCTGAGCCGTAGACCAGGGATGGAGATGTCAGGGAAGGAGGGACAGGCTGCAAATCCTGGTGGGAGGGAGGGTCTCCCGCCTTCCACCCTGCAATAGTTCTGCCCTTTCAGTGGGAGTCTTTGTTCATTGGAAACTGACCCCTGCAGGCCTGTCATGAGCGTATGACCAAGAAGAAACTGTGCTGAACTAATTCATGGCCAGGCTGGTAGTTCCCCAGCCTTTCTCAGCAACTTAACGTTGACAAATTGCAAACCCTGTTTATGAAGACAACTGCATGGGGTGGATGCTTTTCTGTCATTTTACATTTTCCTCTTACTGTTACCGAGTCCAAGCTCCCTCCGCTCACCGCACGACAGGCCAATGAATCAGAGACGAGGTGTTGAAGCAGGAAGTACGACTCTATCCAGAAAGCCGGCAGTTGCAAACCCTGTTTATGAAGACAACTGCATGGGGTGGATGCTTTTCTGTCATTTTACATTTTCCTCTTACTGTTACCGAGTCCAAGCTCCCTCCGCTCACCACACGACAGGCCAATGAATCAGAGACGAGGTGTTGAAGCAGGAAGTACGACTCTATCCAGAAAGCCGGCAGACCGAGAAGAGGATGGACTCGTGTCTCTGAAAAACCATCTTCCCGGGGTTTAGATGCCGGTTTTTTTTTATAGCACAGAGAGGGGGAGGAGATGAGGAAGTAAAGTAAAAAGGCCATATGATTTGCAAATGTCCCCTGGAGTGGCCAGCCTCGGGGAGGGGATGTGTTAATTTCTTCTTTCCTGCAGCCATCCACAGGTGGGCAGGGTCCAGATGTACAAAGGCACTTCGGTTTAATATTCAGGCAGAGGGGCAGGCTTCCCCGAGGCAGGCCATTATGTATGATTATATAACAAAAGCAACGAAAAGCAAAGGCTAAAGTCAAAGAAACAGATGGAACACAGAGTCCGATTTGGCCCTTCCCTGTTACATTACCTCCAAAACTCATCACGCTAATACATTTTTCCAGGTTTTTTGTTTGTTTGTTTGTTTTTACAGTCTTGGACCAACATCTGTTAGGAGGAAGGCAGCCTGGAACGCTAAGCTGAGGACAGGGAAACGGTCCAGCCCCGAGCAGCTCCCCCTGCCCAAGGACCTGTGGGTTAGGACAGGAAATACGGCACACGTGCCAGTATTTGTAAGCCCTGATGTATAGCATCCCTTTTGATCTTGACTGTGGGCATAGCTTAGAATGCACAGAATTATCTCAAATTGCTGAAACCTCAAATTCCTGTCCAGCTCTGCTCTTAATTGTCTGAGAGAATTCAGAAGTCACCCAAACCAGACTCAGTTTCCTCACTAAGAATGATTTCCACACTTCCTGCTTTTCAGGGTACTTATAAATTCCAAAGGAAGCCAGGCATGAGCTACAGGTTGGAAGGAAGAAGGCACCATGTGAGTAAGGTAACCCCGTGGACCGCAGGATCCAACTTGTCAGCCAGAAGCTGTTCAACGGTGTATTTCGTTTTCCATATCTTTGGACAATGAGAGCTGGGAGATGAATCTTCTGTAAGAATGTCGCTGACATCCTGACAAACCACTCCCGGACTTAGCCAGCCTTCCAGAAAATATATTTTCGTGGAGAACCTGTTGGCCCTTTTATAAGACTTTTCGTAATTGTAGGGTCAAACCTGTTTTCATAGTTAGAAGTGGCAGAACTCACAGCTGAATTTCCTTCTCAGTGTAAATGTTTGAAGAGCTTAACTCTTTTCCAAAATGTAGGATGTGACCATTTTTTGACCCGTGCCCAAATGTGCAACTTATAGCCTATTTTGCATAATATTTTAATGATTACTTATGTGTTATATTTTCGTCTTTAGTGATGAAAGACTTAAGTTTGTTAGAAACTTCACAACTTTAAATTTGAAATGCATCTGCAAGCAAGAGAGGTAGCAGCTAACCAAATAGCAATCTGAGGTTTATTCACATTCTCTTTTTTAACACTTAATTAATATTCAATGACATATTCAATGCATATTACATGGCCATTAATAAACAATTATCAACTCCACTATAATGTAACACGGGTACTTGCTAGAATTCTGCAAAAGGAAACAAAACATTCAAGAAAGTATTCAGAGCAAGATTCCCAAATTCAAGTGAGATTTGGTAATCAAAACAGGTTCTTTATTGTGTTAAAGCAAAGTTGAACCCAGGGGCAATTTGACAGAATTGTTGAGGGCTGACTTTCTTACTGCAGGGTGGCCAAACCTTGTCGAAAACTTCTCTGACAATTTGTTCCAGTAACTTCCTTGCCTTGAAAGTTGTCCAGGTTAAAGTTATTACTATCAAAGAAGTTGACCAGAAAAACTCTAGAAATATTTAAGGTTACGATTAGATGCTCTTCCAAACTTTTCACACTGAGTTGTTTTTTACATTTTATTTTGAGCTTTAGAAAACGTATTTAATAATTATTTTTGAAGTATACTGAAAAACACATATGGTAAGAAGCCTGAAGCTTTTCTGATGGTAAATTATTCCAATAATCGACGACTGTATTTAACTTTCATACCCTGGCAAACCTATCTTCACGTATTACTCCCTCTAAAGAGGCAAAACTTACTATTGATTCCTTGGGAGAATAATAACAAAGTGAGGCATTGAATCGTGATGCAGACCAGTAATTGCATCACGTTTTCTTAATGGTCTTTTTCTTTAAAAAATAAGTAGTAGTTGATTTTCCTTTTTGGAAAATCCTATGTAACACAATACACTCTCACTTTGTAAATTGCACGTGCTTCCTGGCCTTTTAAACATTTCAGTGTTAGAATTATGCTTTCAAAGTTATTGACTTTCATGTTCTCCTAGAGAAGTCTCAATTCACAAAGGCTTCATAGCTTTGTGTAACAAACTCAGTTACCTTTCTAGCTTTAAAGACTTTTAAGCCAATTAAGATGACAAATATAACTTTGAACCTTAGTAGCAGTGGCTGATGTAGCAAAAATAGAAATGAAGTTCCCCCCTGAGAACAAATCACCCCTTATAGCATTTGCTTCTCAGAAAAAAAGCCGCGGCGGATAACCCAGAGACAGACGGACCCAATAACCCGGCGGCCTGACGCCAGCTGTGAATGTCTTGAAATAATGCAGGAAAAAGAAGAATGCAAGACCTTCACTACTTTGATCCTTATCATATACCCCGGACTGCGAACCCCACATATAAAATCTTCTCCGATTCCCGAAGGGGGCGGGCCCAGTTCTTGAGGCGCTAGCCTGCTGTGTCTTCCTTTCTGCCTGACAGAAGAATAAAGCCATCTCTCTCTTCCTCCAAAATCTGTCTCCGTGTTTCTGTTCGGCATCTGTGCACAGAGAAGCCGAGATTTCGGCAACATGACTTCAAATGTTCAATTTTCTCTATTTGAATGGACCCAGGAAAAGTGGACTTGGCAAATCTCTGTTTTGATGTTGCAGGTTTAAAAAGTTACAAGACTCAGATATGGTGTGCTTTCAATGAAATGCAGCTAAGGATCACAGCTAAACACAGTATCAAGAGAGATGGGCTTAGAGAGACCAAGCTTGGGAGGAAAACATACCTGCACTAGAAATGAAAGTGGTTTTCACCCTAAAACTGAAGATTCATCCTGGAATAACAAGATAATTATGAGATTCTTAGAGGTGATCATCCAGTTTGGTTTATTTATTATAAAATTCGCTTTTGTTTGTATCGTTCCCACGATGAATGTTTCTTTTAAAAGATTCTACCTGGTGTGAAGCCCCGCAGACTCCCTGCCTGTCCTAAGAGGTGTGGGTGTGTGTGAGGCCTCCCTAACCGTCGATGTGGACTATCATGGACCCTCTATTCTCCACGAAAATGTGTAAGAATTGCAGCGTGTCTCCACTGTAGGAATATCAGGCACACTGGCTGAGCACCGAGTGCTTCAGTACTTAGAAGGAGGCTGTTAGTCCAGGCTCACCCCTGGAACTTCCACATTTTTCACACTGGAGTTTTTCAGCTATGGGAGTGGATGTTACACCTTCACATTCCCCTTGATCCAAATCGGCAAAGCTGCAGCAAGAAGGCTATCGTTCCCACCCCAGCTCAGACCGCACATGTGCGGCTCCCGACCCGGAAGAAGCAGCGTCTCCAGGTGGCCACACCCACGGACAAGAGTCCCCACCTGAGAGGAAATGTAGCTGCCCCATCTAATCAGACCTCATGCTTACCTGTCCCCCACAGGTGCCCACCTGTTTCAGAGTCAGAGGTACCTTTGCCTCGTAGCTTCTTATGGAACTAAATCCCTGGTTCCCAGAAAGGTATTGACTCTGTACATTGGCTGGGCTAGAAAATTACTGATGAGCTCTGGAAGAGGGTGGACTTTGTAAAGGCGATGGAGACATCCCAGAGGTCTCGGGAAAATGCAATATGAAAACCTGTATCCTTTACATACGATTTGAAAACAAACGTACTATTACATATTTGCACATGTGATAGAATATTTTTACAATAAAGCACAGGAAGGATACATAACTTCAGAAAAGTAGTTAATTATTAGGGGAAACGAGGAGTACACAGCTGTATTTGGGTCTTGGTTTGACAGTTAAGGGTTGATTTCTATAAAAAAAAATAATAAAGAAATAGAGCAATATAGAGCAATGATAATTTTTATTACATTTGGTTAATAAGAACCCCAAAGTCTATTAATTCTGATTAGACTTTCAAAAAGTTTTAGTGCCTTAAAAAGACTAATCTAATTAGACAGTGCCAACTAGAACGCATTTTTTCCTTATTTTGGCAGTACTGCTTGAGGGTACTTTATAACAATACTCTGAATCTTCAGCTTTCCTGTCAAGTTAATCAAATAAATTGTGCCTCAGTTCTAAAATCTTAAAAATAAAACTAAAAGTGAATTTATTAAGGTAAATTATGGGGCTCAGTGTTCCCCTCAAGGGGCTGGTCACCATCAGAACATGCCCTGTCCCACAGTGGGCGTCACTTTGCTTCTCTGGAGCAGCAGAAATGGCTGTTTCACACCTTTTTATGCAGGACGATGCTTTGTTTGCATTGACCACCGTGTTATAGAACACATTAGATGAAGGTCCAAGACTTCTACAGATTTCATGCTGGATCAATGAATTACGATTTATTTAATTACAATTAAATTTACTTTGGTGGATCTGAGAGATTTTAAACTACATTTCATAAAACACATCGACAATTTTTATCCCATAAAAAAGTGAACACCTGATTTCCCATTATTGAAGGAAACACAAAATACTGGTTTTTTAGAAGGTGACCTAGTAAGAAACGTTGAGTCCATTTCACCATTTAGATCATTCATTTCTCCTGTTGGAATGCAGTTGATGGGAAAACAATCTCAGTCAGTCTCGGAACTAATGTCCATGGGTCACTCCCTTCATGTCAAGCCCGAGGTCCTGGAGACCCTGGAACAAGTAACTCAGAGCTGCACCCTCCCCGCTCCCCGCCCCAGCCCGCCCCGCCCCGCCCCGCCTCAGAGCTCACATTTCTGGAGTCAAAGATGGGAAGTGCAGGCGGAAATGAATGGGGCAGTGCCCTCTGCGGTGAGGCTGCCAGCGGGCAGTAGGGCAGTGGTCCTAGAGCCCCAGTGAGAATCAGGGTTACTGGCGGGTCGTTAAGGCTCGGAGACTGGCCCTGCCCTCGGGATCCCTGCCTGCTCACACCCAGAGATGAACGACACAGAGAGGCTTATATTCTAGTGGAAGGGACCGAAAATCAGCCAATAAACAGTCGTTCATTCAAAAACACATACTTCTGTGTGCCCACCACGAACCCAGCACAACTGGATGCCCTGACACGGGGAAATGCTCACTATAAAAATCTTCCTTATTTTTCAGCATGTTTATTCTTCACTGTCTACATTGTTAGAATTTCTGCAGCCCTTCACAGAGCACCTGGATTAGATTTCAGTCCTTCAATGTTCAAAAAAAGCCTAGTTTATTGTTACATCCTTCTTGGGTCCTCTCTCTCCTGCTCTGACCATACAGCCTCACATCCCCACACCTGGACGCAAGGCGGACACCCTCCAAGATAGGGGCTGAGGGATGGACATCCCTCAGCAATGGAGGAGGAGCCCTTCGGCTCCAGGGGTCGTACACTCTTTCGCTCTTGATTTTTCTCCCGTGAAGATTTTTTTGCTAGAAGTGCCTTTTTCTAAATGCCAAGGGAGGAAGAAAAAGGCAAGTCATGAAATTGTGTAATGTAACAGAGGCTCACCCTTTGTTCGGCTGACACCTGTTGAAATATCCTTCTTTGCTCACACATCCTTAAGAAAAAAATTTCCTTGAATGCATTGAAATTGGGAAATTTTTTTGATCTAGGAGAAATAATAATAAAAAAACCTATTGGACGCTTTATAAGACCCAGTACAAATGCAACAAGGAGTATTTGTACATTCTGTGCATTTTTCTCTTGGGAATTAATGGTGGGAAATACCATCTAGTTGAACGTTTCCCAAACTTCCAGAGGTAGCAATCACCTGGAAGAGCAATAAAAAAATATTCTCGAGTGTGTCCCTTGGGGAGTCTAATTCCATGATGTCTCTGGATACCCACAGCATTTTCTATGTGCCTCTTTTGGACCCTATTTCCTAGTCTTCTTTTATGGGCCTGGGAAATTATGATTATACTCTTCTTAAAAAATAGAAGGTCCATCCAGTAGGTAATCAAGGGATAAATAAAGTCACAAATCCAAAATGCAATGCCAGGGTGCTAGGGGTAAGTCCAGCCCTACTTTCCTTTCTCAGTGATGACCCGATGCCCTAATGTGATGAGGTCAGGCATAGATGGACATGGGGGAGGAGGGTCTGAAAGGCGTGTGCACGTTTGGAAGCCAGTTTCCACAATTTCAGCATCACGTGCCTGGAACTCTCCAAAGGATGAAGAGATAGAATAAATTCAGAAGGCAGATCGGCAGCTCGTAAAGGGTCGTGGAAGAACGAGACGTATTAATGTCTGAAGGGAGGTCTAGGCCACGGTGTTCCCAGATTGTCAATGGGCTACATATCACGCTGTGAGTCTCAGCTTGAACGTTATCATTTGGGGGTACCCTGATGACTCTCACTGTATTAATGCTGGGGACAGGCTTTCCGGTTTCCGGGATGCACATTTGAGGCTCCCAACACATTCTTGTGTTTCTGTCCAAGAGAAGGAATATTTCCGATCACTAAAATTAAATCCAACAAATATTTATTGAGGTCCAATTATGTGTGAATCATTGTGCTAGGCTTGTAAAAATGAGAAAAAGATGCAGCCATATCCTGGTTGAACTCACAGTTTAGTTCAGAAAATAAACTTAAGAATTTCTATGAACTCAGATGTTTTTGGCATATATTTTGATTTGTACAACTATTTGTAGAACAACAACAAAAAAAGAGATCCAACATGATATAACTTTGTATTTACAGTTTTCCTACTGCCTTCAGAGCGTTACTGAAAGTGGGGTCCGGCTGCTCGCCGCTCAAAAGCCAATAAAGAGGCCAGGTTGGTGGAAAGGAAAGTTTGCTTTATTTCAGAGGCCGGCAACCTGGGGCGGGTGAGGGTGGACTCGTGTGGAAAGGCCGGCTCCCCGCGCACTGGCGCTCGGTGGGCAAGAGCTTCTATCGGCGGAGGGAGGGGCTACGTACAGAGACAGTGCGGTCAGCTCTGACGGTCATCTTGAAACTGGTCATCGGTGGTCTGACCAGCATCATCTTGATTGCTTTAAGTACAGTTAATCTTCAGTTTCAGGGTCGGTTTGTTCCCATTTCTTTGAGACCAGTTCGCAGAACTGTGGCAGCTGATGTCATGGCTGCGGTCTGGTCATCACGTAGTTTAACTTCTTCCACCTGGTGGGGTTTCAGTATCTATAAAACAGCTCAAAGGACATGGCTCAGAATAGGATCTAGAACCCTTGAGGAGGAACTAAAGGTCCTTGACTTTGCTTAATGACTACACTATTATTATTTAGTCTTGCTGGACTGTTTTCCTTTGTTTCTGCATTTTCTCACTTCTCTGATTAAACTTATTCTTTGGCTAAAGTTTTTCCACAGACAAAAGGCAGGCTGAGGACATGGGAGGCAAGGACCGGAGGGTCCTGCTTCGTTTCAAGAGGAGAATGGCTACTTGTAGACTGTAGGCCACTTCCTCAGTAAGAGGGTGACCACGATTAGAGAAACCAAACCAGGGTTATCACCCGGGAATGAGACAGCCGGGGTGGAAGTGGAGGCAGCGGCAGCTTGAAGGTGCCCTGGAAGCGTTCAGAGGGGAGAATTTTGGGGAAAAGGTACATTTAGTAGGGAATCTGTGTTCTACAATACAATTTGTTCCCTCTTTGATCTCCCCTCTAGAATTGCTTGTAAAAGAATCATTTCTCAGTGATATCTTGTAGGAGTGGATTTTCTCGTTGAGGAGGAAGAGAATTGCTGAGCTCTGCTCCAAGGCAAGTGCAGGAGAAAACCAGATGTTCTCACTTACATAAACACTATCTGTATAAGTACTATCATTTGTTCCACTCAGAAATACATAATAACATATGCAAAGGGATAAACTCCATGCCGTCAGAAGGTCTAAAGTACAACGTTTCTAGAATTGGAGATTTTTGTACAAACTCTGATGGAATGATCAGTAATAGAATGAAGGCTCATTCCTCATGGAACAGCAAAATTCATTTTATCTGAGAAAAGAATTCCGGGGAGTTTTCATTATAAATTTTCCTTTGTGCAAAGTTCTGTTTTCTGATTGATGTTGGCCGTGGGTCCCTACTTAAGGCTTGTTTAAAATCTGGTGTCTGGGTTCAGATACAACTGCCAGTGTGGTCTTGGAAACAGCTCTCATAAGTTATACTTCTTCAGAGGCTGCAAACCAGAGCTCTTTATACATTAATTTAGAATACTTCCTTTTACTGTTTTGGAAATCACCATGGTTAAAAAAGGATTAAATGGATGTCCTCAGGATCCTCGAACATTTAACCTGTTCTTGAACTGAGAGGGTGCTGGTACTTCTCCCATGACCTCTGACACAACAAAAATTCCATAGAATGATTTATTTCACAAACAACAAAGTAGAGAGAAAGACAACTGAATATCACCGACTTTGGTTTTCTCTAGATTTCTGACTCCAAATTGAGTAAAAGCAATGTGGCTTTGTAGAGTCAGTGACTGTCCCTGAAGTGGGGGGGGGGGGGGAAACGCCAGCAGCCCAGGAAAGCCCAGTACCACCCCCACCAGGACATGAGCTACCACCCACCCTAAGCCACACTGCCCCCTCCCACCCTCGAGAGAGAGTCAAAAATACAGGTGGAGGTGAGCATTCCTCAGGCGTCTGGGGGAAAATGGTTGAAACGATTGCTGTGGGACCCTTACCTGGAAAGGATTCTTTCTTGAACCTGTAGCCTTTGGTGTAAACACATGTCAGTCCTCTCACAGTCTTTGATGTTTTGTGACTTGAAATGAACTCAAGAGAGAAAAACGCATAATAGGTAAATGCATGTCTTTTTTTTTTTACACTTTAGAAACAGTTTAAATACTACTGAAAAAACTGCATCTTTTGACATCTATTTTTTAAATGTGTTATTTAAGGAAGTAAAATGAGAGTGTAGACAATAACCTGGACGGTGATGTGCCCTCCGAGAGGGGGGAAACCGAAGCGGCCGCGCGTCCAGGGGTCACTGGTCAAAGGCTCAGAGGGGGAGATCCACGCTTCACCGCTTGTAGGAAGAGCACACGTGGGGTGTCTTTGGAGACTGGTTTCTACAGCGATCACGTAAGTCATTCTCAGACAGAAGGACGAGATGAAAAGTGAGCTGCAGATCCCAGGAAGGGAATAGGAGAGAAAAGCCGAGCTACCTGAAGGTCACATGGAGAGCAGAGGAAGCCTTTTGCTGAGCACAGGTCTGGGACGTGAAGGAGAAGCATGAGAAAATAGAACAACGCGTTCATTGTAATTGAACAGGGGCGGAGGATGGATGGGAGAGCCGAGCCCTTAAAACAGAAGCTTGTTGTGTTTCTGGAAAAGGGGACAAAATAAGGCACAAACAAAAACACGCAAAATAAGATTCATGACATTCCTTTAAAGTGGAAGATGGATCACAAGATTTAAAGGGCAGGTCATGCTCTAAGGGACAAACAGACTCAGATCAATTCCCACTGAACATCCTAGTAGATCTGTTGAATTTTCAATGTAGGGAGCCGGTTCTCAGGGCCCCGAGGTAAACACGTCGCTGATAGAGAGGAAATAATAATCCAGTAAAGCTTCAGGCTCTTCGTAGCCACACTCACGACAAGATTGTGGAGCCTCTGTAACCTACACTGCCTTTCACTGCCCCCTCCCGCCCTCAATGCCTCATTCCCTGCGGACCTTTTGATGTGCCAGCCGCTGGTTTGGGTGCCCTGCGTGTATCACATGAGTTTCTCTCTTGTTGACCCCTCCACTCAGAGTGTCCCAGTTCCTCATCCTCTACCCAGACCCCACGTGGTTGTCCCCCGAGAGTCCTCCCGACCACCCCCAGGCCCCTCCACCTGCTGGGCTGGCTCTACGGGACTCGCAATGCCAACGTGACACCTACAATAAGCCACTAGCTCAGGACACATTTTTCAAAAGTCCCTTATCTTCAATGACCCTCATATGAGCTTTATTTCAGTACATGATTAGAGCCATTTTAAAATTTAATTTTACTCTTTTCTTTCCTGTTGCATTAATTTGGATTTAATATCCTTTGACCTCTCTTTGCTCTTTCAAAGTTTCCTGTCCTAAACTTTTTGCTGTGTTTAAAGCGACACACATTTGCTCTCTGGTTTTTAATATTGTTTTAACTTCTGCCTCACTGATCCTTAGAAGGCCAAACTGTCTTTATAATTAGTACTCTTCTCTTCTAAAAACATTCTTTTTATACTTCACTTGAAGTTCAAATTGCTTTAACGAGTCTACTGTCCTGCAAATCCACTGGACTCAAAAGGCCAGGCAGAAAGCTCATGATTAAGTTTGACGGCTCACACAGGCGTGGTTCGTGGTGCCCAAAATAATTACAATAGTAACATGAAAGATCACTGACCACAGATCACTGCAACAAATATAATGATAACGAAGTTTGAGATATTGTGAGAATTACCAAGATGTGACACAGAGACACGAATCAAGCAAATGGTGTTGGAAGAACGGCAACAATAGACTTACTTGCTCAATGCAGAGTTGCCACAAACCTTCAATTTGTCAAAAATGCCGTATCTGTGAAGCACAATAAAGTGAAGCATAATTAAATAAGTGAAGC
Organism: Eschrichtius robustus; assembly: GCF_028021215.1. Classification (NCBI taxonomy): domain Eukaryota; kingdom Metazoa; phylum Chordata; class Mammalia; order Artiodactyla; family Eschrichtiidae; genus Eschrichtius; species Eschrichtius robustus. The sequence goes on from NC_090837.1 coordinate 98,218,576, forward strand.
ACAATAAAATGAGGTATTCCTGTAGTAGATTGAAACGGACAAAGCGAGATGGAGAAAAGCTATGGATGCAGGAGGTTCTGCACTGCAGGTGTGAGGGGTGAGGGCCACAGCGGGGCGTGGAGCCGAGAGCAGATCTGCAGGGGTGGGAACAGCAGGACCAGGTGAAGGAGGGAGACGTCCGGGGGGCACGCCTCAGAGCTTCAGCTGAGCTCCTGGAATACAGTAATTGTTTCTAAAAGACCAGGAGTAGTAAAGCCGTGTGGGGCGTGGGTGGGCAATTTGTGACTTCGGCTTTAGAAATACCCATCCAGATGTCCACGTGGGGAGGCAGATCCCGGTGAGTCTGTGGCCTGTGGGTCTGGAGCTGAAAAGAACACTCAGAGGGGAGGCATGGCTAGCAGTTGGAGGCCTGAAGTTGTCAGTGAGCCCAGGGTAAAGGATGATATTGTCAATGAGAAGAGAGGCTTGGGGCAGACCTGAAGACCTCTCACAATGTTTATAAATGATATTTCACAATTCATAATAATTGATACTTTAATGGTGAAATGGAAGAGCCAACGAAATACTGAACAAGAAACAAGCAGAAAAGTGGTTTAAAAGGGAAAACTGGAGAGACAGTCACGTGTGAGCCCGAGGGGGCTGTGTTTCGGGAGCTGGGAGGTGGTGTTTCATAGGCTGAGATCGCAAGTCCAGACTGGAGGGTGGGCCCTACGTAGGTGATGTCGGGCACGGATGTGAGCGAGTCGGCCAGGATGGGGCCACGTCCACGTGGGAGTATGAACAGGTGGGAAAACCTGCACTGGGAAGGGTGACTTTTCCGCCTGTCCTGCACTCACGGAGTTTTTTTAAAAGCACCGTGTCTGGGGCTGTGTCAGGTCTATGTGTTCCCTGTGGAAGCAGATGCACTGTGTAGACAATCTGCGTCACCGTAATGAGCCCTGGGCTTTGGTTCTGTGATGCATCCAGACATTAGAGCCCCCAGCCTGTCCCGCACTGGGGTCTCTGCTCCCCTGTGTCCTAGCCCCCCACCTTCTGCACATCAATCACCAGTGCCTCTGTCTCCAGGGGGAGGGGGTGGTAACAGCGGGAGAATGTGATAACTGTGAAGTGCCCAGGGCCACGTGTGGTCTACAGCAAGTGTTCCATACACGGTAGCCATTGTGCATCTCATTGCCGCAGCGGGCCTCAGAAAAAATTGAGTCGAATTTATCTGGATGTTTCCATGACGCTGCTCTCTCGTAGTGGGAAGGAGAGAGGAGCTAGAGGCAGAGAGTTTTGGAATAGAAAGTTCTTCTCAATGACTGATTTCCTGGTTCTGTCTTGTTTTCACTTTCCTGAGAACTACTGTAGAGACGGTGGTTTGAGCAGGGGGAGGGGAGTTCATAATGAATCCTTTCCTCAAGTTTAGCTTCTGCTAGATGGCAGATGGGCATTTCATATTCTAAAACTCTCCATAGCTTACCTTTTGTGAGGACTGACCTCACTATGGAACCAAAAGTGTAAAGTGGACCCAAGCCTCCAAACTGCGTTAAGTGCCCAAGGTGTTTGTGTCGTCATTGGTGTCAGGCACTTTAATTCAAATTTTCTCGATATTTCTGTTTCAGACGCTGGTAAGGAAGATGGTCCATCCCACTGGGAGATGTGACTTATTTTCTGAATCGAGTTGAATATTCCTGCAGGCTGAAGAGTAAGTGCTTCACAGAAAGTTGTCAACTTGTTGCATTTAGAATCAGCTGGAACATCAGGGAACACACTGTGGACTAAATTGATAACGCGTGAGCCTTCCTGCAATTAACACAGGTCTATGTATGCTTTTACCTGTGGAAAGCGTGACAGCCTCAATGAACGGGGAGGACAGGGAAAGTGGGAGGGTTTGGGAAGCTTGGTTTCTCCTTTTGTTAGTTACTTCCGGCTGCCCATCAACATGAAAGACACTCTCTCTACATGTGGGTGCCAGGGATTCTCATGGTGTTTTTTAGTGGAAGAACCAACATGGTTGTGACTTGAATGGTGTTTGCACAGATTCTGTCGGTCCAAGCAGCTCAATGAATTTGCACGTCAATGAACTTCTCCCCTGAGGGTCTACACATCAAGGGCTCTAACTTCGACTTTTTCTGGACCGGGGCCACCAAACACCACTGGACTGGAGGCTTTCTCCTAGGTTCAAAATGCAAAATGTATGACACCACTTCCATTTCTGAGAAGTTTTCTGAGTGAAAGCCTGGATATTTTTCTTCTGAAGCAGAGAAACAGTTATCTCTAAATTATTAACTTCACGTAAGTAGAATTTTTTTTGGCTTAGTAACACAACTAAGAAATGATCTGGATCATTTGTTCCCCTAATGTTTGCATTAGTAAAAGCTTTACAGATTAAATATTTGTCTTCACTAAGCGCTGCTAAGGCATCTTCATTATTTACTATAAAATGTAACAATACATCCCTGAGTTGAATAGCCACTCAATTATGTAGCTATTGTGACTGTACATTTTGTCTTTTTTAAAAAATTCACAAAATAAAAGAATTTGTTGGAAGCATAATACATCTCCTACAAAAGAGAAAACTATTTTTTGCCAGAATCTACAAAAACATTATTAACCTATGGTTTCTGCGATCACATAGAGACACATTTGATCATATATTCTTAGGGAATTCTATTAACTTCTTTTTCTGGGCTTCAGTTTCCCTGCCGAGGTGACCTCTCTGCTTTCTGCCTGTTTCACCATCCTATGGCTTTATTTCCAATAGTTTAGTGAAGTGATTGTTTTGATGTGTGTAGTGATAGAACACCAACTCTTGTTCCCTGAATTTTGAAGACTTTTCTCTAGGAAGAATGCATCAGTAAGAAACTAGGATGAAATTAATCCAGGAGAGAAACAGGACCATCATTCTTCAATTAGGATTTGGGAAAGATCAGTTCATCTTCATGAAGAATTTGAGCTTTTAAATAAACAACGCTAAAGGTATCATTTGTTGTCTGTGAGGTATGGAAAACAAGGTCAGATGTACTTGCCCTTTTTCTGATTCGCAGTCTGTTTTCCCAACTTATCTGTTTGTTTTCTTTCACTTCCCCTCTTAACCATTTGCAATTAACTCATTTAGACACTGGATATTGGCTCATGCTAATTGGAAGAATTGCATAAATGTGAATTTCACTGAGACCTGAGTGACCCTTGTTTAAAGAGGAAGCAGAGATGCACAGTCTAAGTATACCCTGCTTCCTCCTGGCTTCTTCCTCCTGACACACAGCTGCCTAATTCTGACCCTTAAAAGTACATCACCCATGCAACTGTGTATGCGGTTACTCAATACTACTGCCACCAGAGGTTCAGTTTTGACCAAAGAACACTACAAATTATTCTTTATGTCAGTGAGAAAAGCTATCTGTGTTCTGATTATACGACCTAAATATCTTCATGCACGTTGTGCTATTTTAAAAATGATACATTAGTACCTTCTAGTGTATTTTTCCAAAAAACAAATGATTGGCATAACATGTAGGTATGACAGGATTATAGGTTTAGAAGTAGCTGAACTAGTCAATATCAAGGTGTTTCAATGTTAAACTGTTTCAGAGTATTCTTAATTACCGGGTTTCATAAACAAAGCATTTTTGAACGTAAGCCATCGTGATGCGACATTTAATGTAATGTTACAAAACAAATTGAGTATGGCTGCTGGGAAGACCTGTCTGACAGCTTGAAATATGAATCCAAAGCACTCGGTCATGGGGATAGATGAGGAAACATGGATGCAATGTTATTAAACACTTTTTTATGACATGCATTATGAATGGAGAAATATCTTAGACTATCTCTTATAACTAAAAAACAATTCATAGTGACGCATGTTGATTTTATTCTGTAAAAATTTCTACTTGACTGACTATTCTAACCATGCAAGGCGCTGATATTTGTCAGTTGATGAGTTTACTCTTAAGGAATAGCGTACTTAAAGTCTTGTGTTTATTGGGAGTTGTTTTAGAAATAAAGTGGGGATGCTTTTTGAATTTGTATTGTGGTCTTTGCTTAGAATTATTATTTGATTTTACAGTGACTTTACATATAGATGCCTATTTCAGTACAGCTATTAAAATCTGCACTTTTTTGAATCTGTGATTTTCTGTGAGGTGGCCATAACAGCAAGATTCTAGCAAGAATAAGGTGCCCTGTCCCCTGATTTCCAATAAAGCTTGTGCCGTGGAGTTAAGGTGATACATACTCAAGACTGAATCGTATTTCCTGACCCCCTGTCTTTCTTCTGTCACCAGTTTCCCCATCCATTTTTCTTTATTATTTAGACTTTTGTAGTCAGGCTTCCACCTTGAGCTTGCTCTCTACTCCCGGGAATAAGATATCTGGGCGTGTTTGGAGTAATAACGGGCCCCAAATCTGTGAACCAGGAGGCTCTACAGAGGTTCACACCCAGCGTACGGCTTGGTCCAGGAACGTGGCTCCTGGTGCCACAGGGGAAGGGCTTAGACACACGTGTCCTGGGGAAATTGGGACTGCAAGATGAAAGGCTTCTACTCAAAATCTCCATCAGACTTGGGAGCAAGAGGCAACCCTGCTCTCTGGCCAATAACACAGAGAAACTCATGCACTCACAGTTTTGCCGCAGAGATTCTCAACCTGGCGTCCACAGGGGACCCCACCAGAGTTCTGTTCATAGAAGTTTAATGGGGTCTGGAAACTAGGATGGGAAAAATTATATCCTTCTTTCTACCAGTTTCAACCTGAAATTTAGCATTTCCTTCCATTGTGAGCATAGGAAAAAAATCCCAGTATCATAAGCAGCACCTATAACTTTGTTCCTAAAGGAAATTGCGGGTACATTTCTACCCCATTCCAAGTGTTAAAGGTATTTTATAACAGAATATCATTTACCCTCTTGGTTACTTCAAAGTCATGGTAGATGAGAGATGTATGGCTAGGTCTTATCCTGTAATGAAATCATCTGTTGCTATAAAACCTTTTTCTTTATATGTGCATAGCTGTAGTTCAATATAATTGGCTTCTTTTGTAATGATGTGGGTTTAAAAAACTATGTTTAAAAACATTATTCCTAGAAAGGGTGTACAGGCTTCACCAGACCTTCAAGGGGGCAGTTGTGCAAAAAGGTTCAGGACTCCATGGCAGCCCCAGGACCCTGAGCTCAGCTTTGTCACGTGTGTCTGCAGGTGGCCCCGGGAGCTCCATCAGCGCCCTGCACCCATGCAACACCGGCACCTCAGGCGTCTACACCAGCAATGTTGGAGACAACCCAAGAAAGATGGCAGGGAGGAATGGTTCTCGGTCATCCTCAGAAGAAACGCTGCAGTGCACATCCCACGCAGACGTACCTTTGTACATATATTTGTTTTAATTTTTAAGAGGCGGTAATTATTAATTATATCGAAAAAAGAAATTCCTCAGTGAGTGTGGCTTCCAGAGGAATTATCTTCCTGATAAAGTACCGCCTATGCTGGAGTAGATGGCGTGGGGAGGTGCTTTGCTCACAGGCTGACTCTGGCCAAGTCCACCGTTGGTCTATCCAGTTCTCTGGGCTCTGGAGGCACCGAGTAGCCCCTGAGCTCCATCCAAGGCCTGCCTAGGCCTCTGCGTCTCTGGCCCCTGTAGGCATTGTGATTGCCCGTTGGCAGCAAGTGTAATCTGCCCTGAAGCCCTTGGAAGTGATTTTCCTGGGAAGAGGTGATGTTGACAGAAACGAAGGACGTGAGGAAGGGAGGGAAACAGAAGCAGATCTTCTGTCCCGCACGCTCTTTTTTCTTTCTTGCACTGACACATGAATATAATATCTGTGTTATTACAAAGAGTAAATAGAAGTAAGAGTTCACAGGTAGCCACAAGACAGGCAAAGTGAGGTACTTGGCCAACGAGAGGTAAAACTATACCTGGGGCTCAAGAAATGGGAAAATGATACACAGAGCGGGAGGGATGTTTTGTGGAAGGAGGTCGGGGAAGCCTTCGCAGAAGAAATGCTATCAGAGGTATTTGTAAAGGACGGGTGGGATGTGTCGGCGCAGAATTGGATTATCGAGAAGTCAGAATATCACGAACAAAGGCCTGGGGGTGCGAAATCACCCCGTGATAAATAAACTGGGTCCGACCACTCATCCACCGGAACTTTCATCATGGGGAGAAGGGAAAGGGGATGAAAAGGGAAAATGACACAAAGACCCTCCCCCGACCCAGCCTTGGCAAACCTTGTGCACACCTATCAAGTGGGCTCGCTGTTTGAAAACTACTTTTAAGAGAGGTCTAGTACTAGGTAAAAAGTGCAGATTGTGGAGTTATGGATGATTTAAGTTTTAATTCTGTCTTTGTGGTGCTCTGAGTAAGCTACTCATTACCTGTACTTCCCAGGTGCGTATTGATAGAAAAGGAGGATTTCTACTTGGTCTGTGGGGACACTTCCTGTGATATGTTTTTCCTCCAAATTACATTAGCTCAGTGAGCTAGCATGTCATCCACCTGGTTACTTAAGCCCCAAACTTAGAAATCATCTTGAATAAAATACGTCTCCGATCTATATATCTCTTCAATCCATCTCACACCTTGAATGCACGTCCTGCATGGAATCTTTTCTCCACAGACACCTGTTAAATGTTCTCCAAGCCACCATCATTTCGTGTTTAGACTCCTACGGTTCTGCCCTAACTCATCTGTTTCCTGCTCACTCCTGACAAGTCCATTCTCTACGCAGCAGCGAAGGTGGTTATTTTAAAAGGTAAATCCAAGATGCTGCACTTTTCCTTAAAACTCTCCAGTGTCTTCCATTTAGGTGGCATGAACTTTAATCTGAACACACAGGCTCAGTGCCATCTTCCCTTCCGGGTGAGCCAACAGGAGCAGAAGTGTCCACTGTCCTGTTTCCCAGGCCAGTGTCTGGGCAGGACTCCCAGTACGGCTGCCCCCTGGTCCAGGGAACCTGAGACTCCTGGAGGGTCCTGACAAGTTCAGGGACACTCACCAGACTCCCATTTGCTTTCAGACCAAGCTTTATCCTCCCAAGTAGTCTTTATATGTAATAAAGATACCATTTTGCTCCCGTATGCCTTCATTTTGTCTTATTTCTCTATTTGCTCAGACCATCTGCTGACTTTCAACCCATAAAAACCATGTCTAAGATTATCTATGTCTCAATTCTTGTTTTTTTTTTTTTTTCTTTCAATTTCTAATTGAGGCATTTTGGGTACAAAGATTTCTTTATACTGACATTTGTAAATTATTACGTTTTTTGAAAAAAAATGCATTTTTTCTCTTCTAGGTAATTGCATCGAGTTATCTGTCATCGGAAAGTTTTAGAATCGACATTTTTTAAAAAATCAAAGCATGATAGCATTCTATAGGAGGTTGTATTTCCAGTGATAAAATTTAATTTCCATGTTAAATGAAATCAACAGAGACATTTTCCTAGAAAAGGAACACCTTTTCTGTGCTTTGTTATATATTATAGTCATAAAAATTCAAAGAGTATTCAAGAACATTCCTGCTGATAAAAAGCTTATAGTCGAGTCTAAGAAACAAAATATAAATCCATGATGAGTAAAATAACAAAATACCACCACATTCTTTTTTAGACTCATGCCAGATGCATTCCTTTGACACTAATTGCTTTAGCAGTTCATAAGGAAGGATTCTAGAAGGAAGTGGAATTTGAACTACATTTTGAGAGGCAGAGTTTAAGGAGACAGAGAGAAGTCAAGAGTATCCCAGGCAGGTGACATGGCAGGTGTAGGTGGGTAGAGGTGAGAAAGATCTGGGTGCAGTTATAGGGAAGAAAGTAAACCTCTTTGGGATCAGGCCAGTAGATCAAGCCAGGGCCAGAAAATGAACTCACTTGCTAGCTGATCTAAAGAACTAGAAGGGAGTGTGGAAATTTAGAAAGAGCCCCCAAAACTCAAAATAATGACTTCCTGGGCAGGATCTGATATTGGTTAGACGTGTGGGTTACCAGTGGCAGATGCAAATTTTTAGTCTTAATCTCTTCCCCTGGCAGCGTGTATGTAATAACACCCATCTACCTATCCCCTCCCTCCCCAGTGTTTGTGACCCTGAAATGAGACAATGCCTGTGAAAGGTGCTTTAGAAACCCAATGTTGGCAAACGTAACGTATCATATAGAAACTGAGACATCAATAAGATTTAGACAGGGGGACTTAGTGTCTAAATCCGTGCTGGGTATATACGTCTGGATTCCTTTTGGAAAGGCAGGAAGGAGTTAGGAAGCTCTTCTAATGTTCAGTAACGCATCATGGGAAGCAAACAGCTTTTTCAGCCTGATGATGGAAGCTCACAGTGCTAAATGTGCCACCGCAAGAATCCAAGATGTGGAAATGAAGTTACGTGGGTGAAATATTGCCACCGGGGAAGCGTGAAAGCAGTTTGGAAGACTTCTGATTACATGTTTATGTGTCTTGGCATGTGTACAAAATGAGACGTAGCATTAACCAGAGCTGGCAAGCCTGCTCCAATGCCACCCAATAACACGCTGCTTATGGGGAGGAGACTCTGAAATAATTCTCCTCCCTGTGGGAGTTTACAGATATGGTGAAAAAAGGGGAAAGGTTGGGGCGGGGGGGGGGATGAATTAGGAGCTTGGGATTAACATACACACACTACTATACATAAGATAGGTCAACAACAAAGGACCTACTGTAGAACACAGGGAACTCTACTCAATATTCTGTAATAACCTAGAAGGGAAAAGAATCTGAAAAAAGCTATTTATATATATATGTATAACTGAATCACTGTGCTGTACACCCGAACCTAAGACAACATGGTAAATCAACTATACTTCAATAAAAGAATAAAATAAATAAAAAAATATATTTCTAGAAATTTTTTTATGGAATCCAAAGATGGGTGGGCTTATGCATTTTGTTTCTCTTTTTGGACCTTAGAAACACAGAATCGACGTAACCAGACTGCTCAGTCCATGACTGTTACTGTCCGAACTTGCTTTGTTGTTCAAATTGTTGGCTCTAAGATTTCTTTCGGGTTCCTTTTATCTTCTCTTTCTCTCTCGGGGATTTTAATTGCTTTAGAGGATTCCTGTTTTCTCCATTCATGCCTCCACTTGTGTTTGCTTGCTCGCTGCGACGTGTGTGTGACGGTGGCTATCAAGTCTTCATCAGATAACTGCAGCATCTCTATTCCGATTGTCTCCTTTCATTCACCCTGAGATCTTCCTGCTTCTTGGTGTGATGAGTGATCACTGATGGAAAGCTGGGTATTTTTGGTGTCATGGAGTAAGAATCTGGGTCTCGTTTGTCTTATTTAAGCCTGTTCCAGCAGCTTCCTTGACACTAACTGGGCAGTGGAAGGGGGCCCCTGTCCTGTAACTGGGAGGCCGGGTGACAGTCGGGGTCGCACTCACCTTGGATGATTGGCAGGATAGGGGGTGGTGGGGGGCTTTGTGCAGTGTGGCTGGAGAAGTGGTTCTTGTCTGAAAGTGCTCTGTCTTGGGGCTGCTCCTTTCCTGGTCCTTCAACTAGAGAGAGGGCTTCTGCTGGGGTCTCTTGTTGGCACCTCTGGTTGCCTGTCTCTTCTGCCCTGAGCCTGGGAAACACGGGGAACGCACCTTGTTTCATTTCTTGGGTCCCCAGGCAGTCTCCCTTCTACTGAGCCTTCTCATGCTTGTTTTATATATTATGGTCAAGGTTATTAGTTATACTTAATGGGCAGAAAAGAGGAAAAGTATGTCTATTCCATCTTCCCAGAAGGGAAATCCTTCTCATTTATTTTTTAAATTTCACTTTTACATTGTATTTCTATCCCTTAAACTGAATTGAAGTTCTAAGAGAATTATGGCAAAGGACCAGGGATGTCCAAATTGAGTCTCAGCCCAATCGCGGCTTCAACCAGAGAGAGGAAATATAAACACCAAAGACACCACTTCATATGCTGCTGGGCTAATGCCCTGCAACCAAGGTAACTGTATGATTTATTATCCAAATGAAGGTAGCCAAACTGAGAGTAAAAAAAAGTGCTAAAATTATTAAAATTACGTAATTTTAAGTATTCGTTTAAGAAAGAAAACTATTGTATATTCAGGTACATTGAAACAAAATAAGAAAATCTTCTTTATATTATCTGAATATTAAAAAACACTTAAGCAGAATTATTATTCTTATTACATAGTCACTTAATTTTAAAAGTTCTCGGCTGTATCCAAACTGATACTATGTCACTCATAGTTTCTAAAAACATACACTTTTTTATAATTTCATCTTATAATTTCTTTCTGCATAAAATACCTGATTCCTTTTCAAAGTTACATACTGTGATTATATGTTTTGACATTTTCAACACTTTTTTTTTAAAATTAATTAATTTGTTATTTATTTATTTATTTTTGGCTGTGTTGGGTCTTCGTTTCTGTGTGAGGGCTTTCTCCAGTTGCGGCGAGCGGGGGCCACTCCTCATCGCAGTCCGTGGGCCTCTCACTATCGTGGCCTCTCTTGTTGCGGAGCACAGGCTCCAGACGCGCAGGCTCAGTAGTTGTGGCTCACGGGCCCAGTTGCTCCGCGGCATGTGGGATCTTCCCACACCAGGGCTCGAACCCGGGTCCCCTGCATTGGCAGGGAGATTCTCAACCACTGCGCCACCAGGGAAGCCCCAACATTTTCAACACTTTCAATTGACAATTTAAAAAATTGTGATGTGGTTGCAAAGATACCAAGGCTCCTTAGAACCAAATACACTCGAGCAGAGCTTTCTCAGTTTTATGTATTTTTATATTGAAATATGTAAATATTTTAGCTTGAATATTTGGTTGTCAAATATTTTGTCCCCATTAAAAGTACCTTTTTGGGCACTGATTTGTATGAGGCAAAATGCATCCAATAACTTGGCTTAAGTTATAATTTTTTGAATGTTTTATTAAATTTTGGTATTTCAAAATCATAGGCTTTCTCAATTTTATTCCACCTAATCTAGAATAGCCATATGTCAAATTTAATTTTTCCACATAAAAATGAGGACTCTAGCAAAAGACTCTCTCTAGATTGGTCTGTTCCAAACCATAATTACAGAATATCAAAATTAAATTTTGTCCAGTTGGAGCCATCATTGTTCAGTTTGCTGAGTCCCTCCGCAGTTACTGCAGGGATATCCTGCATCGTGATTCAGTTTCCATGGAGAAACTCTTTGGCATCTCATTTCTTGGATACGTGACTAAAGGTTTCCAACTAACTTGAAAAACGTGACAGCATCTTTTAGAGGACCCATTTCCAAAGTGTTCAAAATCACCACAGGGCCCTTGGGTTGACTTCCAAAGTATACTCTTCAAAAGCTCAAACATTTCTGCAGTTTGTCTGATGATGAGCTACAGGGCTTCTTTTTAAAAGTCCGCCTCGGCTTTGTCACCAAACTATCCTGAATCAGTTTGTGTGTGTGTGTGTGTGTGTGTGTGTGTGTGTGTGAATTCTGACGACTGCAACTTGTTGGGACATGTTTGTGAATTGTCTGCCCCACGATTTCAAGTAAAATTCAAATCCATTGGTTTTATTTTAGCAAGAACACTGCATGGAGAAAGAGATAGAAAGACATAAAGATAGAGATAGAGACAGAGAGACACACAGAGAAAGATACGGATAGAGATGGAGAGAGACAGAGAGACAGAGACAGACAGTGAGAGAGACAGAGAGAGATGAAGAAGGAGAAAGACTGAGAGAGACAGAAAAATACAGATAGAGATAGAGAGACAGTGAGAGAGAGACAGAGAGAGATGAAGAAGAGAGAAAGACTGAGACAGACAGAGAGAAAAATACAGACAGAGACAGAGAGGCAGAGACAGAGAGACAGAAGCGGAGGCTCCTCCGTCGGAACATGGGGTCCATAGAAGCTGGGGCTTCATTTTTCTGACCTCTTTATCTGTGCCCTGAATAGGACCAGGCTCAGGGTAGATCCTCATGCACCATTTGTTAAACTTAATTTTATTGAATTCAACTGAATTTTGTTTTTCTTAGAATGTACCTTTCTTTCTGTTCTGTTCACCTCTACTGTACTCTGTGTTTTAAATTTTCTGCCACGACTCTCTTTCTGATTGTTCCTGTCTTTTTCTGTCAGCTGACGTGTGAGGAAGGAGCTGGGCGGTGTTGCCCGTAAGCCCCAGACGGGGCAGGTGACTTGGGTTCTCCCCACCTCCCTCCGCCTGGTGGCCTTTGGAACCTCACAAGTAGGTTAAAGGCAGAGATGTGTGGACACACAGTCCCCAGCCATGGTTCTTGGGGTGCCCCTGTGCCCTGGCTCCCCACAATGCAACCTGGGGCCCTTACTCTGCTGTGGGCAGAATGACTGCCTCCGGCGTCTGATGGGAAACCCCAGGCTGACCCAGAGAGGGGGTTTGGTCTGGGAGATGCTACGGGTCTTTCCTCCAGTCCCAGAAACGGTGGGTCTGGGAGGAGGCGGTCACAGTGACTCTTTCAGCCTTGAGGGGCTGCCCCCGGGGACTACCTAAGCTTTGGTGGGTGGGATTGTCTCACTGGGTCTGGACAAACACAAACTGATGTTGCTGATTTCCAGTAGTATTATAACTTTACATCCTTTCTGCATTTTCATGAGAATTCCATTGGGACGTTAGGAAAAGATGAAGCAGTAACAATTAATTATGCAACACAACTCAGAAGTTCCTACAGTGACTTAAAATATTGATTTAAACTACCTTATCTAAAAGAATTCTTAAAATAGTCCCCTAATTTAATGACAATTTCATCCTTATAGATATAGATAAATGTATTTATCTACATTTATCTATATCTATATGTATAGAAAGGCATACACATCAGTATATACGCATATAAGTGTGTATAGATACATATGAATATCAATCTCTCTCTGTATGTACAAAGGTAAACTTTTTTGGCAAACTAACTAGTAAACTCAATTTCCCAATCATTTGTGTTTGAGATCACACACTTCCTGTATCAGACACCTGCGGGATGCTTGGTGAAGCATCCCAGAGAAAGCTGGTCCGTATCCCAGGTTGGCTCTGCCCCCTGCTGCTCTTTCCTGGAAAACATCCCTTTGTTCCACTGCTGGTGAAGGGAAGAAACCCCAGGAGGAGGCCTCTGCGTTCAAGCTTCCTGAAGAGCTAGATCCTTTGTGATGCATAGGACACAATTTGGTGAGAATTGGGAACTGAGTGGGGATTGGAGGCTTTTTTTGTTTGTTTACATTTTATTAAAGAATATTGAAAATGACTTTGGCTTATATTTGATTTCCACCCCTCCCTTTTTTTTATTTTTTATTATTTATTTATTTATTTTTTTGGGCTATATTGGGTCTTCTTTGCGGTGCACAGGCTTCTCATTGCAGTGGCTTCTCCCGCTGCAGAGCACGGGCTCTAGGCACGCGGGCTTCAGTAGTTGCGGCATGCGGGCTCAGTAGTTGTAACTCACAGGCTCTAGAGTGCAGGCTCAGTAGTTGTGGCACACGGGCTTAGTTGCTCCATGGCATGTGGGATCTTCCCAGACCAGGGCTCGAACCCGTGTCCCCTGCATTGGCAGGCAGATTCTTTACCACTGGACCACCAGGGAAGTCCCTTCCCTTTTTAATAAAAGAACTTGTACAGGAATTGGTTGCAAGAGACATATGATGCCGTCGTTGGGAACCCGGGGCACCAGACGCTCTTGCCCGGGTCCCACCCCTGGAACCTTAGAGAAGACGCATAATCCCTCCGGGCCTTGCTGCCCTGTCTATAAACTGGAGATGAGAATAAGAAGCCTTGTAGGGTTTCTGTGAGGATTACATGTGAGCAGGCATGTAACCAGCCATAAGGAATAAATATGAGCTACGATTCGTAATCTGTGTATTATTAGTTCACGTCGTCACCACTTGGTCAGGCGGGGTGGCCTGGCAGGGAGGGGTGCAGCCCGAGCCCCATGGACAGTTAGGGATGCGTGAGCACCTTCCAGCCAGGTGGGCTGGGGAGGGTGACAAACAAGGGTCTTCCTCCCCAGAAAGCTGTCCACGTGGTCTGGAAAATGCAGAGCGAGTCAGGATGAGTCCCAGTGTAATGATGACGAAGATGAACCCAGCAGAGGTTTCGGGCTCTGTCTGTAGATGCTGTCCACCTGTCCTGCCCTCTTGGAATTTACCCCGCATGAGACGCGCCCTCCAAGCTCCTCACGCACGGAAGGGTTAAGGCCCATCAACGAGTGGTACACTGTTAGGCGTGTGACACCTGCTCACAAAAGGATATTCTGATTGACTGTTTAAAACAAAATTAACCAACCTCCTTGCCCAGCCTCCTCCTGCCTGAGCATCACCCCTGGGTTACGCTGAGAGAGGTATATATGTTATCAGAACAAGCTGTGATCAGTTTTCTAGGAGCAGCTCGTGATTTTCCTCCTCTGAAAAGGTAACTGGACTTAATGTGGAGGATGCCAAGTCCAAACTGATTTCCCCCTAAACTGTCTCAGCACAAGGTTAGTACAAAGAGAAGCCTCAAGTAATGGCTTTAAGTAATTGCCGAGATCCATGGAAGGTCAGGACCCCAGAACAGGGGAAGAGAGCACTGCAGAAAAGTGCCCAGGCTTCAGAGACGGGTCCCGGTCAGTCACAATCAGTCATGCTCTGACGACGTGGCCTTTGACCAGCTCCTTGTCCTCTTTGAGATTCTTCATCAGGAAATTGGAGATAATAATATTTCCTTCCGTCCAACAGAGCACCGGGAGAACACCACGGAGCCGTTACACTGACGTTTGTAAGGAATATTTTATCACGTAGAAAATGCTATTGGTATATTTCAAGTGAATCAAAAGTACAGTAATATATACATTACTGTATATTTATATTATATATATTATATATAACAAAATTTATATATTATATATAATAAGATTCCAACAATGTAAAATACCATACTGAAGGGTAGTTATGCAGAAGTGAATTCAGTCATGGAACTATTAATAACAATCTTCTCTTTTTCACTATTTTTATAAAGCATATTTTCAATGTTTTCTAATGTAAAATGAATATTCTTAGGACCCTTTCATGACCGATAACTTTAGAACCAGGAAACTACTTGTTGAGCAGTTTCTAATCCTCAGTATCAGACAGTTTCCTTCCAGTAAAGCCCTGGCTTTCTTTCCCTTATGGTCCAGGTATGAGAGCATCCCTCATCCAGAGATTCCTCAGACTTGACTCTGTGTGTGAAACATAATTCCAAGGTGAACGCAAGGATGCTGGGACGGGGCCTCCCTGACTGTCAGGGTCACCTCCCATCAGCCCTCCAAAGATCAGGGTCCGGGGTGGGGGGCACAGGTTCCCACTGCTCTTAGGCCCACTCTGCTTCGGGGGTGCCCGAAGCTTGTAGCTTGTAGGGCCTGTTCTCATTTATTTTGACATTATATAGTCTGCTTTATAGAGGTTCGGAGGAGTTGATATTTATCCAGGCACAAACTCAAAACTGTCTGTTGTCAAGAGTTCGTCTTTTGTGCCCTGCCAAGGTCATTAACACAGAGTGTGCTGTCTAAATAGAGCCACGTGTTGGGACAATTCAGGTCTCCAATTCCCTTTCCATCAACCTCTGAGCGATCACGGGGGCCCTCTGAGATGGCTTGGAGCACATTCCAGACCCTACAGGACATAGGATGGAGAGTTTCCTTCGTCCTCAGCAGCTTTTTTTCAGACTTGAAGGAAGTACTTCCTCCTCAGATACAGCAGCGGTGGCCACCGAACCCCTAAAACGGGCCAAGACACCGTGGATTTGAGGTGTTGCTCTCTCTGCGGTCGCCTGCTTCCTCCACAGCCGTCCTCGTGGACCTGCGTTACCCTTCTTCTTTCAGGGCTGGGGACGGTGTTCAGGATGGGGTTGTATGACTCAGATTATTCTCCTAATCACAGGCTCTGCATTCCTGCAAATCTATCATTTCGGAAAACGTACTTTCTAGACCTTTCAAAAGAGTCAGTGCCGTGGAACTCAGCTCACTTACGGAGGAAGAAAGTAATCCTGGTGGAGAGTCTCTTTTTTTTTTTTTTTTCTTTCCACTCTTTCATATTGAGGATTGCTTACAATAGAAAATTTTCCTATTTCATCTGGGGGATCAAAGGGGGATGAACCTAGGATAGGGGACTGGAGGAGGTGGTGTCATCATCTGTCTTATTTTCTTGTCTCCTGCCGTTGGACAGACATGGACGGAGTGGATATTTTCATTTTGAAATAACTATGGATTTTTGCTCCTTTATCTGCAAGTTTTTTCCTTCCCCCTTCTTTCATTAATACCAAGCCGTAAGACTGGTTTCTGGAGGAACATAACATACTATCTTAGGAGGATAGAATGTTACATAAGGAAAGCACATCTAGGCTGAAAGAAGAGATGAAAGCGCCCCCTTCTGGCCGATTGGAGATAGCAAAAGTGGATGGTGTGGCCGTGCGGAGTCATCTCCCTTCTCCGCACCGGGGAGGATTTAGGAAAAATCAAGACATGCGTGTTGAAACCCAAGAATATCACATGAAGGGCAGTTTGCCCAGGAAACATCTCAAGATGTCTCCAGACTCCTCGGGAAGCACTTCTTCTTTTTTGTGCAGTGCTCAGCTAGAGACAGGAGTGGGTGCTGAGCCGTGGGAGATGAACGTACAGGGGGCTAATGGGTCTCACGACATGCTTCTGGGTGCAGGGGGGTGGGCACCCAAAGGGCACGAGCCGAGGGGCTGGTGGGGGCCCCGTGGTACCCTGTCCCACCCCAGGAAGAAGCATGGCCTGGAGTGAGGCAGCCCTGGAGGAGCTGGGGGGCTTCCTGCAGGGCGGGCAGTGCACCAGGATGCCCAGCACAGCTGAGGGGTCAGCGGACATCAAGTTCCCAAGGCCAGGGAATCTAGAGCCAGTGGGGACCTGCCCTCCTGGCAATGGCTAATCTCATGCACCATTTGTTCTTCCCCAGCTTTCTTTAGTGGACCTTGATCTTCAAGATATGGAGGCTGGGATACCTTCCTTATGATAATCTTTCTGCAGAAGTCCCCAGGCCCTAAAATCATAGAGATGAAGAGGAATTGTCAATGTGTTTCGTTCAAAGGCCACTGCAGCCTTGCTGCTCGGCATCCAAGTAGAGCTGCAGCCTGGTGTCTTGACAGGTACCATCGCACCCTCTTAATTTGGGCTCCCAGAAAACAGCCACTGGGGCTTACTGAGGAAGGCAGCTTCTGCAGCCATCACCCCCGGCAGCTGGAGGAATTTGTGTTTGGTCCGAAATGAGAATCTGGGTGGTGATCACAGCACAACATTTTATCTGCAGAAGCTATCAGAGATGAAGCCAGGCTCTTTGCAGCCTGATTTTCTCCCTACCGGAGGAAAATTGCTTCTTTTTCTTTCCTTTTTCTTACCAGCTTCTGTAGCCAGAGGAAATTGGGAGGGTGATCGGGTAGGTGTGGGCTGTGGCTAGAATATGTCACTGCAGCGGTTGGAGCCCCTCCTGTCCGATCAAGGCTCATACCTCTGTCTGAAGCCCTCTAATGGCATCCTAGACATATACACAGACACCTTTAAAAAATGTGCCTTCTTAGAAATGGTCTGAAAACCCACTTCTCAACATCTCCAAACCCAAGTTACAGCCCCTGAGAACATGCTTCCACCCCAAAGGCTCACCTCTTGGTCTTCCTCCACCTCCTTTACCTTCTGCGTCGTGTCTTGGCCACCCCTGCAGCCTTTGCACGCATCCCCTCGGCCGCGTTCAGATACCCTCTCCATACGCATCAGCCCATCTCTGAAACTGCTTCAGCGAACAGGATGGATTTCTCTCGGGGGCGGGTCATCTCCAGCTATGTGTGTGGTGTCGCGTCTCCTCTTGGCCACAGTCGGGGCACATTCTCCATTGGACTTGGTGTCTTGTTTTGGAAGGGCTTGCTTTCCAGCTCCAGGAATGAAGTCATCTTTTGGATCAAGTGTTTGGTGGATCAGCTTGGGGTGCTACGTCCCTTCCATCAGGAGGTACCCAGTGACTGTTTTCCTCTTCTTCTGTGATACTGATGGCCATGGATGATCATTGCTAAGATCCACAGCTTCACTGGGGGTTGAAAAAGGGTGACAGTATGATTCCATTCTTTATTCTTCCTTTATTATTAGCTGAAGTTACCCTATAAAGAGAAACATTGCCAAGTCAACTATTTGGATACATCGAGGTCCAGTTTTCATACTACGGGCAGAATGGATGCTTGATTCTATTTCTTTATTTATTAGATTCCAAAAACTGCGTTGGTTTCTAGCAATATCCAAAGGCGACTAAGGAGTTTTGTTTGTTTTGGTGTCATTAGAAACCTGTGGAGTTAGATGTTTTGGGTGTGTTTCTGTCTGTTGTAGGGATCTACATCCATTTGTCCCATCTCAGGCCACTGGGAATCCATTCAAGCTGGATTCTGGTTCATTGATACTACCCTAATGTCCCCAAATTATGGAAGAATAAGGTGTCTGGGCTAACGTTGCCCATCTTCCATCCCAAACTGAGAATTATCCAATTTTTAATAGGAAATGATATTTCAAACAACAATTTGGATGCTAAGAGAACTTATTACAACTAGGTTGGTCAAGTTTCTCATTTGCTCAGTGGACAGAGGTAGGGCGTATATCTATCTATCTATCTATCTATCTATCTATCTATCTATCTATATCTATCTATCTATATATCTTTTCTTTCAGGATGAACTACAACCTAGGTATAAACTGAAGCTTTCAATTCAAATTTATCTACCTTCAACAGTTGATAGTCCTTTCTCTCCCTCCCTCCCTCCCTCCCTCTCTCTTTCTCCCTGTACCTGGGAAAGGAGAAGCCAGGTGAGCACCCGGTGAGGGGCACCTTCTACAATCCTGGGGAACAGCTCTCACCAGAAACCAACCCTGCTGGCACCTTGGTCCTGGGTCTCCAGGCTCTGGAACTGTGAGAAATTCGCTTTCTGTTGTTTGAGGCACTGACCGTACGGTCTTTTGCTACGGCAGCCAGAGCAGACTAAGATGCCTGCAAAGCCAAAATTACCTGCCGCCTGGCCCATTACAGAAAAAGCTTCCTGACTTCTCCTCTAGAGAAATGAATGCAACCAAGTCCAAAAATGTTTCCGCAGGCCACCTAAAGCCCACCCAGTGATGCCTCTGGGAATTTGTAGCTCAGGTTAAGAATCCTGTTAGAAGTAGGGAAGAAAGGGCTTGTTATTTTCCCTAGCATGCGTGATGACCGTCATATGGAGTTATGTCATATTGTCCCCTGACAGTGGGGTGAGACACATCCCAAGTGCCCAAGTTCACTTTCACGGCTGTTTTTCCCATGAGATCTGACCTATGTTTATACTTTACTATGAGGCAGTGACATTTATTAAGAAGGTTTTCTGTGCTGTTGATGTAAATCCTATTATACATCCATAAATATTGATGAGTGTCAAAATAAATGTACTCTCCCACAGAGCTTACATCAATTCAAAACTTCATTGTTCCTGAAGCCTTTGGAAATTCAAATTTATAATCCTAAACCACGAGAATTAAGATCTTAATGATTAAATTGACATAAATACACAATACATGATTCTTGACTACATCTCTTGGCTGGCTTTATCTTCACGTCTAAAAGGATGTTTTGATTCTTAGCCACTGTATCCAGTACCCACTGCTGCAAATGTGCATTAGCAGACTTCCTCGGATGCTCGGTGGATTCGTCAGCCGTCACCCCATGGGGCTCAGATCCGGGCTGGACTCTGGCGTTCGCTCCAGCTCAAGCATCTGGGGGTCAGATGAGGGTCCCCTGGGCCCCAGAGGCCAGTACAGCATGCTCTCCTCCAGGTGAAGACAGAGGACAGAGAGCAGAGGCAACGGCACCCATGCTTCTCCAGTCTGGGGGTCTTGTCTCGCCCAGGAACATTCTACTAACCAAAGCAAATCACCGACCAAGTCCAAAGTTAAGAAATGGGGGAAGTACATTCCTCTTCTTCAGTGGGAGGAATTGCAAAGTCACACGTCAGGGAGCGTGGACGCTGGGAGACGTGGAGAACTGGGGCAGCGAACTCACCAGCCGCAGCTACTAACCTACACCCGTCATGTCCGGTGTGAGTGGAGAGCCAGTCCTTCCAGGTAGAGCTGGTGTCAGCATGGTGGCCGGTGCAGGACCCTGCCCCGCTCTGGGGCCTGCCTCGCCGTTGGATCACTGGACGTTCACTGCACAGTTAATCAGTCTCTCTCTTTTTCATCCTCTTGCATCTTTCCCTATATTTCTCAGAAATAGTTATAAGCCAGAGTTATTCCTGGTTTAATGTTGAGACACCTGTTAGGATCAAAACAGATGAACTGGTCCCTTCTGAGAGGCCTGCGAAAGTTCATCTGAATTTCATGATTTCATGATAACAGTAAGAATCTCTGTTTTAAGAACACTGTACGGTTCAAAGCTGAACTTGAAGGACTTAAAGACTAGTTCATTGTTATTTTTATTTTTTTCCAATTTTTTTTAGTAAAAACAAATTTTTACGCATTGTCTAAAAGATCGAATAATTATTAAAACCATGTAATGTCTATATTTAATTAAGACCTACTTATATAATCATATCTTACATTTTCCCCATTTCTCATTGAAATTATGAGCTGCTAGAGAAAAAGTGTGTATCCAAAGATAGGGCTGAGTTGCTTTAAGCCTCCTTAAACTGTACCCAGAGTATACAGGCTGTGCAGATAACGCCCTCGACCTTTCATCCAGCTGCATTCAGTGTCGGGGCACCACTCAGAGAAGGTGAGGCGGATCCTATGGACTATTGGCCAGTGAAGAAACAGGTGCATGGAGATGCCTGGGGAGCTTCACAGACTTTCACTGGTGCCGTCAGCACTGAAGCCCAGTCACCGGGGCAGGGGAGGAGACGGCTCTCTCCACCTGCTCTGTCCTCAAACAAGAAGGTCTGTGATTCTGTCTGCTGCCTCATCCCATTGTCCGTTCCGTCTGCCCCCAACATCACTGCTCAACCCTTGCTGCACTTCCCATGTCTGTGTTCTTATTTCTACGGTCTTCCTCTGCAAACATGCTTCTCTGAGAATCAGCCTAATAAGGTTTTTCACTGAGCTTTCCCAGATTGGCTCATGTCCAAATTGCTCTAACTGCCCACAGAGACTGGGAATTGAGTTTTCCCTCACCGACTACTTCCCTGGGGCTGGGAACGTGGGGCTTAGTTCCATGCATGTCCATCTCTCCCCAAGGCTGCGAGTCCTGGAAGGGTAGGAACAAACTAGACACTGTCCTTCACCTTCATGGGAACAGAATATACGGCACGGTGCTTCTCATGCACAATTCTTATAGTTACTTTTCAATTCACATCAGCATTACTCTGTCTGTAAGCCTGCTTTCAGCTCCCAGGAACAACCACACCTGGTCCCTTCTGCCCCATGGCCATCTGTCCTCGTGTCTTTGCTGTGTCTTCTTCTTTCTGATCAGTACCTGCCGAAGTGATTGAGTGATTGGTACACAGCCCTTCTCTCTTCTTGGTGGGATCATCCAGCTACTTGATTTTAAATATCACCTGTACATTACTTGACTCTGAAATGTATATGTCCAGAAAGGATCACCACTCAACCCTCATTCTC
Source organism: Eschrichtius robustus (assembly GCF_028021215.1). Lineage (NCBI taxonomy): Eukaryota > Metazoa > Chordata > Mammalia > Artiodactyla > Eschrichtiidae > Eschrichtius > Eschrichtius robustus. Next base: position 98,240,124 of record NC_090837.1, read on the forward strand.
AACGTTGCCAAGACACGACTATTGAGGTCCCCCAACTGCACTGTCTGCGTGTCACCTTTCCCATCCCATTAAGTGGCAGCTCTGTGCACTCCCTTGCTTGGGCCATAAACAACCTTTGCTCTCGTTTTATCTTACCTCATGACCAATCTGTAGGTAATTTCTTTTAGCTCTGACTTCACAGTATGCTCCGGTTCCCACCGATCTTTATCACCCTGACTGCAAACGAGGCACCACCCCCTAAATCCCTACCCTTCCAGAGCAGCCCCACAACGCTTCTCCCTGCCTCCACTGGTGTCCTTCAGCTGCCTTCTTCAGTGGGATGGGGGCAGAGGAAGGCCGTGTGGGAAGTACAAGGATGCGTGGCTTCATGAGAATCGGCTTCAGGAGCCTCCACTTCCACAGAGTTTACTCTTTCTATTTGATCTGCCTGAGTGTGTCCTCCGCTTGCCCTTCTCTGTCCCCATTGCTTTTGCAATCACTCTTCTCTCGCTTCACAAAAGAAAACCCCAAGTCGCACCCACCCAGATCTCACTATCAAACATTAGCCCACCGTGGAAGCCTCGAGAAACCAGACAAAGGGACAATTCTGTAAGGAATTCTTCCTGGGGGAGATTCAAGAAAGCGGAAGTCAAAACTAGCTGGAGTGAGAGATCCTGAGACAGCCTTATTTAGCCCATGCTATAAAGTTTCAACAAGGTTACTGTTGTACCTATAGGTAAACAGATTGATAGGTATGGCAATCTATCTGTCAATTTATCTACCGAATCATCCATCCATCATAGAGCAAACTATTTTAGAATTATAATCCAGAAGCAAGCAGGCAACAGTGTGAATGTGTTCATCTGAACTAAGAAAACGAAGCAAGGCTTCATCTTGTGGAATCAACAAAGACCACCCAAGTAAGAACAAGAGAAGGCCGCTCATTCAGAGCTTAAGTTAGTATCCGGGTTATGAAAATAAGGAAACTGAAGCAGAGTGAGGTCAAATACCTTGCTTCAGGCCAGGTAGCTATAAGTGATAAAGCTGAGACTTGCACAAAAGTCCATTGGCCCCCAAACATAGCACTTCACCCTCAATGACAGGTCCCTAATGACCGCATTACTGGTGAGGGTATGGAAGCCTAATTCACCTCGCTAAATGTAGAAATTCAGTTTTGTTAGTGAATAAAACTTATCACAACATGAAGGAATCTATCAGAAAATAGTCTCACCACAGGTTAACTTCATAACTACTCAGCCAAATACACTTTCAAGGGCCAGTTTCAAGATTTTCATGGAGAGAATGACAGTTTTAGAGGAGAAGGCACGAGGTCTGGGTGGGTACCATTGCTGCTTGGCTGGTTCCCACGAGGAACTTCATGTCAGGACCTGCTGAGGATGGAGGAGGGGGCAGCACCCACTGACCCGGTAGCTGAGTCAAGTTTGATGGTGTGATGTTTGAACAACGAAGAGTAGAGAGAAGAAAATAACAAAACCAGTCTACCTGTCACTCAGCTTTAATAATTATCAAGATTCTGCCAATATTATTTCATCTAAACCTTCATAGTTTGAAACAAGATAGATGTTTACTTTTCTGACCCATAAACATAGTCATATGGTTTCTAGGACTAGTCTCAGCTTTATTGATGACCTATGTGCATTGCAGACGCTAACACACTTTTATGTCTGTTGTCTTCTTATTATTTAGCTAGCAGACACCCACCCCAGCTGCAGTGATCTTTCCGGCAACCTTGCTGCCTTGAGTGGCCGGGTGACTAAGTTACTCTCGCTGGGGTCCGAGCAAGATGTGGGTGATCTTGTCTTGCTCCTAAAAGACCTGGGCATGTGTCCCCTCATCTTTTCTCTTTGTCGTGGACCAAGGAGCAGATTTTGTGCTGGCTCTGGACTTGGCCATGGGGCTGCCCCTGAAAGACACAGACACAGTTTACTGGCTGAATGACACAGACCAAATCCCTTCATCTCTCTAATCCTAGTTTTCTTCACTTGTAAAATGGCGATCACAGTAACTCAATGTTTGACATCTTTTTTTTTTAATAAATTTATTTATTTATTTATGGCTGCACTGGGTCTTTGTTGCTGCTTGCGGGCTTTCTCTAGTTGCGGTAAGCGGGGGGCCACTCCTGGTTGCGGTGCGCGGACTTCTCTTGTTGCGGAGCACGGGCTCTAGGCACGTGGGCTCAGTAGTTGTGGCTCGTGGGCTCTAGAGCGCAGGCTCAGTAGTTGTGGTGCATGGGCTTAGTTGCTCCGCGGCATGTGCAATCTTCCCGGCCCAGGGCTCGGACCCGTGAACCCTGCATTGGCAGGTGGATTCTTAACTACTGTGCCACCAGGGAAGCCCCCAGTGTTTGACATCTTTTAGAACTCAAAGTAGGTAGCCCGACAAGTGCCTGGAGGTAGCTGGCTCCTAAAAGGCAATGAGCGTTTTACCCCCAAATTACTCCTAAATACCAGATGAGAGACAAAAGCTACTCCAAATGTGGCATAAAGATTGGAACAATCAAAAATCTCATACCCTGAAAAAACATCTCACTGGTGCTGAAAGGTTGGAATTCAAAGTTGTCTCACACATAAATCACGGCAGCCATTCTTAAAGATTAAGTAAATGCATTTTTTAGTGACAAAGAGTGTAGCATGTGTATTAAATAAATAGTGGAGGAAAGGGCTTAGCACATTTCTTCTGAAAGCAAATGAAAAGTCATCTCCATTCATGTTCATTTGGGTGTTTTCATGACAAATGAATATAACCACACAGTATCGTGTTCTAAAGAAAACTGTAATGGCCTCTTGTTTAAGTAAGAATAATGTGCCCCATGATTATTAATCTATTTCATCAGACACAATAATTGGGCATTCGAGGACACATTCTTTAAACTTTATCTCCTTGTCTGTACTCCCCCTCCATACAAAGTTTCAGAAGAAACACTTGAACAGATAGTCAAGACTCCATTAAAACCCAAAGAAGAAAAGAAAGAGTAACTCTATTTCAGCATTCCCTAAACTCTAAGACAATGCTATTACCCGGAGGACAAAGTGATACATCCAATCTGCTTTTCAATTACCACCCTTAAATAGCTACATTATAAATAACCTCCTCTGACCAGTGGCACTAGAAGTGACTTAAATGATATGTACAACCACGTAGATTGGCTCATCTTTAAGAGAAGAGACATGGAACATACATGTAATACCTTCTTGTAAATATTTTTATTTTCTTAGGTGTTTTTTATATGTTATCTGAAGGGTTTCTTTTATCAGTAAGTAGCGAGATTAAGTAAATGCATACTAATATTCTTATTTTTAAAGACAATTTAGTGTAAAAGCATAAATTAGCCTACAAAATTCCTCAACTTTTAAGGGCTTATTCTATGTAATAGATCCACATTTACTGTGTCAACTATCACAAATTTAATCTTAAATATCATGATATTTTCTCAATACATTATGAATTAAAAAGTGTTCTCTACTTTTGCCCATGTAATTTGCATCATAATGAACAAAAAAGAGCAGAACTGAGATTGGTCAACGGAATGAATGGTTAAAGTGAGAAATTATTTAATTGCTAAAGTGGAATAAATGTGAAGGAAAAGAACTGTGTGTATCAAGGAAGCTTGTTGGATAAGATGGGTTATTTGGAGGAATCTTTTTACGTCCTATAAACAGCGCACCTTACAGAACGCCTGTGAGTCCCAGGTGTTAGGGACACAGTGATGATACAGTGGGTGCAGACAAATACTGTTTGATTCCACTTATATGAGGTACCTAGAATAGTCAAATTCGCAGAGTCGGCTAGTACATTGGTAGATGCCAGGGGCCGGCGCAGGGCTGGGGGGTGGAGGGATGGAGGGAATGGGGAGTTCATGTTTAATGTGGACAGAGTTTCAGTTTAGGAAAGTGGAAAGTTCAGGAGATGGAGGCTGGTGAGGGTTTCACGACAATGGGAACGTACCTAGTGCCACTGAGCTGTAGAGTTAAATATGGTTAAAATAGTATGCTTTATATTATGTGACTTTTACCACAATGAAAAACGTTAAAAAAAAAAGGTTCCTACACACTAAATATTTTCATTTCATGTGGTCTTCAGTGAGTAACAAAAAGCTTTCCTAGAGATGTCGGTTTCACAGACCTGGAATCTTAGGGCTGGTTCTTGGCCTGGGAAGAGTGCGGTGCCGACATTTACATCTTGTCACCTCCTGTTCTGGGGTCCAGGCCATCTCACTCTTGGGGCTGCAACTGTCCTTTTGTTCCCCCAGAGAAAGAATCCAACACTGCCTGGTGCGTGTGTGTGGCGGGAGTTAAATTAATAATGTGTGAACACGTGAACGAAGAAGACAAAGGAGGGCTGTGATGTGTGCCATGCAGGAACCTAACTGGACGGACATTTTTTGAAATTAAAATGTTCTGATTATCAAAAAAAAAAATTCTAGTTTTATATAATGTAAATAATGAGTATGCAGCCTTCTACCGTCTGCAATTAAGCATGTTTTACAACCTTTTCCTTATCTTTTTGTCCTTGTTCCTTTGACTGAGATGCCCTGACTTGGACCCTGGGCCTCCCCTGGGCGAGTTGCATGCTCTGGACTTCAGTTTGCTGTCTGTGGAAGAGGAGGAATGAGCGCCACTGACCTGAAAGGACGCTCTGAGCCTCGTGGGAAACGTTACCGGGTTCACCTCAGCCCAGGGAGACCCACTCGGGTCTGGGATGTTTGTGTCTCTTCCGCAGTTCGCAACAAAATTCCTCTGCTTTCCTGCGAGGAGCTATTTCTGTTATGGGAGAGTAGCTATGATCTTGCTCTCAGATGCTTTTCCATAACCAGCGATTACGATGTGGTGACTAAAGAGTTCACTAAGCACTTCTTAATGGATATTCTCTATGTGAGTTGACATGTTTGGTGCTCAGGGACCTATAAAGAAAAATGAGAAATAGTCATTGGCCCCAAGGACCTAGTGTTTCTTCTCTGGCAGCTGGGATCAGGCTGGAACTCGTTCGAACGCCAGAAAGTGAAGAAATGATCACTTGGGGTATTTCTCTCAACTCCATGAATCAAGCCCAAAAGACAACCTCGCCTCTGCCTTTCAGAATGAAGTGGAAACTCCTTTCCTTCTAAATGTGAAGTTGAATAAGAATTTGGAAGGAAGGAACGCTGAGGCACACACATCGCAGTGGTAAATGCACAGGCGGAGCTGACTGTACGGGACGCATGACAAAGGTAGCAGGGGTGATTTTGTTTATAAAGATGGTTATTTTGCTCAGTCTCAGCACGGAGTTATCCTCTGGATATTGCCAAATCCTCGGGCAAACATAGAAATTTCCTTCTTGTGTTGTTTATGTTTGGGGTGATTAGGAGCCACTTTCAGGGAAAGAAATTGCATAACTGGCTTTGGATCCAGTATTGCTGGGCCTTCAGATTATTTTGAAGGCGTCATTTATTTGACTTTAGGAGATCTCACTAAAATCTACCTTTTCTTAGATCTGTCTAGTTAGAAGCAATTCTTTCCTGCCTGAGATTTACCCAAATGCAGTTTACGTTTTGCTCATGGAACTTCAAAAAATTCATAAAAGATGATAATCATTGTAAATTTTTATTTGTAGTTAAAAAATCAGAGAGTTTTATTAAGCTGGATTAATTAGGATTTGGGGCATCAATGCAAACCTGCTGCAGATGAAGGGCATGTGGATGGTCTCACAAAGTTCTCAGTGATTCTCTGTTTGATGAAGTGGTTGTAACTTTGCAGCATCTCTGGAAGGCTGATGGGCGCTGGGATCTGATGGCAGTTACCCCCTCGTCCAGTCGGGACCCTTCTCAGGAGGGAGGCGCTGTAGGCCAGTTACTCACGATGGAGCAATTTATGGGACACACCCAGAACCGGGGGCGGTCTAATCCCTGAAGGGAAACAGCCATAAGTAGGCATTTGTCCTAATAAGTGAAAAAAGGAATTAACTGAAGGAGCCATCACGACTGGAATTCTTGCCAAGGCCCAGCCCTTGGCATCTGAGGGAGGTTGATACGGAGCTTGGTAGAGGCTAGATCAGCATTGCTGAGGGCCAGGAGATTGCTCGCTCTGGGAAAGGCCTAGAAGAGTCATCTCCAGGCTCCAATACATCTCACTGAGAGTAGACAGTGATACAAAAGGAAGACCAATTTGGAGAGTGGAGTATCAAATCCTTTATGAGCTTAGTGATGAGATGGAGAAAACAGATAATCCCCAAGAGAGTGTGGATTTCAGATCCAGAATATAAGGTCATGCATTGGTAACCTCTTCATCATGATAAAGTATGTGGCAGTAGAAATGGGAAGAAAAAACCCCAAAGTCTAGCCAGCCTGAGTAAGAAGAGAGAGCCAGTTAGTATTCAGAAAGAATCAAGAAAACAAGGAGAGAATAACTGATGTTTCATATGAGAAAAAGGTGGTTAAGTTACTGGGAAAACTTAAGAGGCCTCGTCTGTCTGTGTCTGTGCCGAGCTTAGGGGATAAAATGAACCTGCAGATGTGCAGTTAATCGGACGTCATCAAAGTGTTCCCAAGGCTTCATAGCGTTAAGTCGGGGCAGTGAGTGATGCCTTAGAGCAGAGACGCGGTTTGTGAGGGCAGAATTTCTGCATCTGTGTAGGACCCAAGCCTCGGTGTGGATGCACAACCAGCAAGGGCTCAGAACAACGAAAGGGAGGAACGTGTAAGCACTAGGCCTCAGGGTCACCTGTGTGGGTGAACTAGACATGGCTCCATCACCACTGGCCTACCGTCTTCTTCGTTTTCTAGACTTTGAGCTCAGGGCAAGGAGCTGCTTTATTTGGTCTGGCTCTCCTGCACCTGACACGGTGTCTGGCACCTAGCAGGTGCTTCAGTGAATCTTTCGTGGTTTCTGGACTATGTTTCCAATGTCTAAATAGCCTCAGTTGCAACACTTTGAAGAGGAAGAGAATGTCGCTAAAATTGCAGAAATTCTCAGCGAGGAAACATCAGCGAGGAAACACATCCGTCACTGAGTGTCACAGGCCAGGACCAAGGCAGGTAGTGAGGACAGTTTCCACTGTCCAGAGAGTAGCTTGAAACCTAACCCAGCTTTGGAAAAAGAAGCGCTCACCTTAAGAAACGACTAGACCAAACGATCAGAGTTCTTGGGCAAACGCAGATTTGCAAAGGACATGCAGAAAATACAGAAATAAGTGCATAGACCAGAGGCAAAAGTATACAAAAATATACACGAAAGGGCAATGTCCCTAGTCTGAAGTTCTCGGGAGATGCTGGGAATGGACCCAGGCAGACCACCATGTCAGGAACATCAAAAAACCAGGAAAATCACCCTCTAAGTGGCCTCATTCCCTCTGTAGTGGTCACCATAGCAGAAGGAAGTTCATTCATGAAAACATCACACAAAAGGTTTTTAGAAACAACAAAAATTGTGTACAAGAGGCCAAATCCCTGCGTTTACATTCTCCGGTTGATTCATGATTCATGGACTCTGAGGAGTCGGGCAGAATCTGGTCATTAATTTTGCAGCCTCCTGTGAGGGGTCTTTGAAGGAAGACCCCAGCATCACTGGGAACCAGCATCCTGGCCTCAAACCGGGTCCTGCCCCAGGGGCCCTGCTCACCACAGGCCTGTCAGGCCCCAGAGGTCCTTCCACATCCTCATCCTCTTCTTCCCCATCTCCCTCCCCTTATGCTCAGCCTTCTTTCATCATGAATTTATCACAAATGGAATAAATGCTTGTTCTGTTTAAAAAAAAAATCCGGGGCTTCCCTGGTGGCGCAGTGGTTGGGAGTCTGCCTGCTAATGCAGGGGACACGGGTTCGATCCCTGCTCTGGGAGGATCCCGCATGCCGCGGAGCAACTAGGCCCGTGAGCCACGACAGCTGAGCCTGCGTGTCTGGAGCCTGTGCTCCGCAACAAGAGAGGCCGCAATAGTGAGAGGCCCGCGCACCGCGATGAAGAGTGGCCCCCGCTCGCCGCAACTGGAGGAAGCCCTCGCACAGAAACGAAGACCCAACACAGCCAAAAATAAATTAAAAAAAAAAAAAAAATCCAACAATAAAGAAACATAAACACAAAGCACAAAAGGAGCCAGAATGCCACTCATCAGGTAGAAGCACTGAATAACTTGTAGAGATTAATCCTTCTGTAATTTTCTATGTGTGCTCATAATCAATAGACATACTTAAATGGAATTGTATGACGTGGCCTCTTTTGCAGCTTGCATTTCACCTGGGGTGCTCATTTCCTCACATCTGCTGTTCATCTACCTGCTGGCACAGTGCCTGGTCCATGATAGACATTACATTATTGCAGTGGAGTGGGTGAACACGGTAACGAGTGACACGCATGTGTTAATGGGTGTGGCCGAAAATGCTACATTTTCACTAAACCTCCTTCCTCTTGGTCACAGAGCTGGACCCTCGCCAGGGCCCCTGGGCTGGGGGACTGGACCACGTAACTCAGTTCTGGACGAGGGAACGTGCCCTTTCAGTCTGGCCCTGAGGCTGCTGGACCCTCTCATCACATCCTCTGCAGCCTCTCTTTCCTGACCTGCTGGATGCAAAGGATCCAGGGGAGGACTTGGGGTGACCCAGTGGGAGTGGGTCACTAGGGAAAGGAGCCTGGAGCGGCTGGGTGGAGGAGAAAGGGCCCTCGTTCTCCCCTTCCCACCAACTCCGTTGATGGGTATGAACTAGAAATCGAGCTGTGTTGGGCTTAGCCATTGAGAACCGGGAAACTATTTTTGCATCACAGAGCCCATCCTCACTGATGCATACACAGTTCTAATTGTTCTCCGGATATTTTCATCATTAGGCATACCTCCTGCCCGAAGGAAGTGAAATGAACAATTGCCTTACACTGTTGCCAAAGCTGCATATTATTAAACTTTAAAAACGTGCCGTCCTTGTAAAACCAGGGACCTCGCTGAGGCTTACTGTGGGCCTAGTGAGGGCTTCTTTCAAGCATCGTTCCACGTGTTTACCGGCCATTAGCAATTCTTCTGTGTGTTACCTGTTTGCATGTTCCAGGGCGGGGGCTGCCTGGGACGCTGGTGGGCTGGAGACGGAGGTCCCTGCACGCTGACTCTGCTGTCCCCCCTCCGAGGACAGGCCCTTGCCGAAGCTGAGCTGGGTTCATGGACCAGGAACGCAGCCCTTTGCACAGAAGTGGAGAGACTGTTAGAACAATCTTCCGGGTTGTCGGGAGAAGCTGAGAACACAGGGCAGGCATCTCTGTTCCGCAGGACCCTGCTGAGGACCCCGAGGAAGTGGCCGTGGCCGGTGGCAGCTTTGCCAGGTGGAGAACCAAAGGGCAGGAGAGAAGCCAGCCAGACGCGCGCTGCCCGGCTCCCTCGCTCGGACCCCGCGGGTCCTGCAGCTCAGCCGCAGATGCCAGGGCTCTCAGGTGAGTCTGTGCACATGTGCTTCATCCCACCTGGGCCTGATTGATTCTCCTGTTGGACGGTTCATCTCTGCTTACTGATCATCAATCATGTGCATCCAGTATACATAATAGAAATATATCTTCTATATCTCTGTAATAATTAATATGTTATAAATATATAAATAAAATAGAACAAATATTCTACAAATATGTAGTACATAAATATGATAAATACGTATTTCTTTGTTACCAATAGCCTTTGTCTGTCCGATATACTGAATGTAATTGCACATCTGTCACTTGTCTTTTGACTGTTTCTAGTGCAGACACTTGCATTTTTCTGTAAATGTATTATCGTTGTTCTTAGTGGAAAGCAAAGACGTTCTCTGTGGGTTAAGGCAACCATCAGTGAAGAAAGCCCGACCCGGGTCAGAAGTTCAGTTGTGAGGACCATGGTCTCCGTTGGAAGCGGATGCCGCCCGGCACTGAGAGAGGAAGGAGGAGGGGGGCGCTCGGCTGTGGGTCTGCAGCGGCTGCCAGGCTGGGACAGGACGCCCCTGCCGCTGTGACGTGTGGCCATCTGGTCACAAAGCCCCTCAGGCTTTGCGCGCTCTGCCCTGGTTCTCTTTGCCCACAAGGCCTGCTATTTTCAGGGAGATTTTGCAGATATCTCTGTGCTCTGTGCTCACTCGGGGAGGAGGGTTGTCATAGGTCCCTTCCTCTGGGGCAGAAAGTTGTTTCCAACAGTTCCTGTTCCCCTACATTTTTAAGGCACTGCCCATCCCTGGACCTCGATGAATTTTCCTATGCTCCCAACACCTCATGAAAACAAAAAGGAAAATGGCTCTGGGGAGGTGCTGTAGCTTCTTGGGAGAATGGTGAGCCGATGGTTTTAACCTCTGTGCCTTAAAGCCTCCTTGATCATCATTTTTGCACTTAAAATGTTCCTCCCTTCCACTGAGGAATTAGAAATGATGCCCCCAAATAGACAGAGAGAGAGAGAGAGAGAGAGAGAGAGAGAATGAGGTTTGTTCTAAGACAGCTGAGCTGAGGAAATCACAAAGATTTTGCAGCCACATGAGCTGTGTGAACGGGGAAACAGTGCCCAGCTCGCAGGGATGCGGTGCAGTTAATGAACGCAGGTCCAGCCTCCTGAGAGGAGGCAGAAGCAGGTGCTCCGACATGGTAGCCCTAGAACCACCATGAGTGGTTCATCTGAAACAGTTCTTATTCTAGTTGTGGAATACAATTTAATTTGTGAAAATTACTGATGCTCAACTCCCTCAAATCCTGACGTATATTCCTGAAGCATATGAATAGAAAAAAAGCAGAGAGATTGCCCTGATTAATAATATGCTCTGCTTCTGTCATTGAAGAAATGACCGTGGTCAGACTTTCACGTGCCTTCCAAGGGGTCTTGGAAACTCACACATATAAAAAAAATGTTTCCATTGACTTTCTCTCCAAAACCATCTAGTGTAGCCTTCTTCATGGGTGTGTTCTTCTTTACAAGGGGTATTGGTTTTCAATTATTTTCTCTAACTAAAGTTGAGAGGCTTTTACTGTGGCTTAATGTGTATTTATATTAGGTTATTCAGGTGTGTTTAATCTCCCCCTTAAAGGAGCCTGGAGAGAATTTGCTCTGTTCTAACAAACACCATGTAACACTGAAGGTCTGGTACTCACGTGCTGGCCGGAAGGATAGGGGTGAGGTTTGAAGAGGAATCGGTCACAGGAGTATCCCTCGTCCGTTGTGTTTCCCCTCCCGGGTGGAGATGAGGGTCCAGGGCGTGGTGGTTGGACAGGGTACACGGCCCTAAGCGGAAGTTATCTAGATCTCGGCAATGCTCCTGCCACGTCCCCATACTTCATGGAGGGACCAGGGGTCATCTTGTTCTTCCCTTTGCCTCACCCCACGCTATTTAACCCACCAACAGTTTCTATCAACCTTGTCCCCCAAATATGCACCAGCCATTGAGGTGTCTCCATCTCCTCCTCCTCCCCCCTAGTTCAAGCCCCCGTCTCCACGGGTCCAAACCATGCTGAGCTCTGCCTGCAACCATGACCCGGGCAATCACGTCTCCGCTCAGCGACCAGGTCCCTTTTACAGCAAAACCCTTCATTTGTGCACTTGGACATTCCCGGAGACCCAAGCACTTTCCACCACTTTTAGAACAAACTCCAAACAACTCCAGAGCTTGAAGTCCCCGAGATGCGGCCCCTTCCCCGCTTCCTGACGTCATCGTGGACCACCCACCCGCTTCCTCACTGACTCAGCCGCTCCGCTCCGGCTCTCGTTTTCCCAAACACACCCGAGCTCTTGCCCGGTCCCACTGGTGACGCTTGTCTCCCCTGCCCAGGGCTCTGAGAGGGCCCTTTGCCTCCTTCCTGCTTCAACATCAATGGTTTTGTGCCACCTTTTCTTCTCAGGGGGAGGGCACTGACCACACAATGTAAAATAACCCACCCATCACTGACCCATCACCCTGTTCACCTTCACAATATCTGAAGCTCTGGTGCTCACGTATCAACTTGTGTTGCTATTTACTGTTTATTTGTTTATTGTCATTCTTCAGTCCCCCAAATGGTTCCCGAGGTCTCCATAGGGAAGTGCCTCTCCAGTTTAAAGCTTCTGTCTCAGCGCTTTGCGGTGTATTAAACACCTAATACCAATTAATAAATACATGATATGTAAATGAATAATCACTCAACCTTGTCAGCCAGGGGGATTGCTTTCTTTGGGCAAGTTCAGATATTTTCAGGAATATATTATAATTGGGCTGAGAGATATTATATCAATTCAATACAATGAATAAGTAGGTGATATGCTCACTTACTCTGTATTTATTTTGTATGGGCCAGAGTGGTAACCGTTCAAAATAGATTAGTAGCTTGTAGCCAGTGATGAAAGGAGATTCTTTCTGTCATTGGCAGGATTCTTGAGAAGAAAATCAATCCCAAGTCATCTGTGTTTTAATTGTATTGGTGGCAGTATTTTCTCCACCTTCTACCTCTCTGAAATACACCATGTGCCCTGCATGGGAAGGTACCTAAGCATTAGCAAAACTATTTAGATCAGAGCAGGGAGACAGCTAAGTTTTCCCGAACTTCACTGGGAAAGGCTTCATGTCTTCTGAAAAAGGTACATGTTGCAGAGTTATGAAAACAACGAGTCTTCTTGAGATTTTACCGGTCGTGTGTGATAGCAAAAGGAGTGGACAGGAGAACGTTCTGAGAAAGAAAATCGCATGGCTGTTTCCATGGGAACTGACAGAGGTGCATTCTTGAATTCTTCTGGAGAATAGCAATTGTAAGTAAACTGCCAATCTCCCAAGTTTACTTGAAGGTCATTTCTATAAGTCCCCAGTGAACGGCCCATGACAGTCTGGCTCTCCGCATTGGCTGTGTCAATGGTGATCAATATCCACTGTGAGGCAGCCTGACACGACCAGACGGGTGAGACCATCACTCGATAAGTTTTCAGAGGGAGACGCAATCCAAACCGGAGGGCGGAATTTTAAACCGATTAATGATTAAATATTTACTGGACTTTGTGTCCAACGGATCGACAAAAAATGTGAAAGAATAAGCTCTTCCCTGAATATATTACCTTTGCAGATGACAAGATTTTTAATGCACTTTCTATGTTGGAACTTATTTATTTTCATTAAAAAAAGAACAGAATAAAATTCTGCTTGAGAGTGGTAGAATGTAATGTTGCTAAACATTCATGTATCTTACTGAGAGAATTCTATGCACTCACCTGGTACTTTAATTAGATCTTTAATATGTAGTTATAATAATTTATTCTCAGACTTTTTGATTTCTGTCACAATTCACTATATATAGGTATATATGCACTTACATACCTCATAATAAACTGTGACACACACTGACCATATTGCACTGAAAAAAGAGAAAATTCCTGCACTCATGGGATAAACTTGAGTGGTTATATTTAATTAGTTATTTTTCTTATATCTATCTTCCTCTTTATTCCAAAGAACTCTATTTCTTTTCCATTCAAAAATGCCACATCTTGTCATTGTTCTCTCATTTTCCATAGAAAAGACAATTATTTACTCTCTGAATATTATAAGACAATACAGTTTTGGCAGGTGAACAGTTATAATGGAAAAATAAACTCAGCCAAATATCAGAAGATTTATCTATATTATTTTCTATTATTGTTCTATGCCTTCTCTCACACAAACTTACAAGGTAAGTCACTAAATGTAATTGTCATCACCTTTACAATGAGAAAAACTATCTCATACTCTTTCTTAAAAGATGGTTGGGAGTTTCAATAAGATGCTCTATGGCGTTACCTTGGGAACTGTAATGATGTTCACTTGCATCCACATAACACACACAGTTGTACTGGCTCCTTCTCCCTAAACAGCCAGCACGGACTGTACCCAAAGCCTCAGAATCGATGAAAACAGCACAAGTTCCTGTGTGACCTCTGTGGGCCAATATCACTGGAGCTTCCCATTTGAAATGACATTTGGCAAGCCCCCCAGGGCAGCTGGACAAGGTCTTATTTGAAGATGTATTTCTCCGATTATGTTTAGCTTTTCTCCCCACCTCCATCTATGTAGGCTCTGGGGTCCTTGCCGCAGGTAAATATGAGGCAGGTTGCAAAACAGAAATAGCAAGGTTTTTGGTATTTGTTCTCCAAAAACTTGCATCTAGATGAAGGAGATTAAAAAGCATCGCTAAATTCCCTGGTCAGAAGCGTGAGGGAGATGAGGGTCTCACTGAGACTGTGAATGAACAACGTGATGTTTACTGCCAGCATGGCCAACGGTGGCACTTGAGTGAGAAAAACTTGACTTATAATAAATATTCATTGCATACTACTAAGCAATAAACATGAACAAATTATTGATGGTCTCAATAATCTGGATCAACCTCCAGGGAATTACACTGCGTGAAAAAAGCCAACCACAAAAGTTAACACACTGTGTGATTCCATTCACATAACATCTTAAAATGACCAACTTATAGATATGGGAACACATTTGTGGTTTCCAGAGATTCTAGAAGGGGCAGGGGTGGGAGAAAAGTAGGAACGGCTATAAAAGGGCATCCTTGTGCGGATGGAAGTGTTCTGGATCTTGCCTGAACCAGTGTCAATATTCTGGTTGTGATATTGACTGCAGTTTTGTAAGACATTACCGGTACGCGGTGGGTGTGGGTTCTCCCTATAGTATTTCTTACAACTGCATGTGAATCTGCAATAATCTAAAAATAAAAAGTTTTTAAAAATATTTCTTGCACAATTTACGTTCATACCCACAATATAGCTTTTTGATAACTCTTTCTGCAGATGTAATAAAAATAGCAAAAACTCATAACAGCTTATTGAGTCAGTTAATACCTTGTCATAACTTCTTTTTATCCATTCCTGTTGTAGGCAGAATTCTAGAATGTTCCCCCAAGTTTTCCTCCCCATGCATGGTGTACGCATCCTGCCTACAGCTGCTGTGGCTGGGACCATGCATGGATGTTATTCCCGCGTTCAAGGCACACTTGGCTGTAAAATGAGGAGATGACCTGGGTGGTCATCTAGTCATAGGAGCCTCTTGGGAGAAGAGTTTTCTCTGGCTGGTAGCAGAAGGGGAAGCCAGAGATGCATAGTGTGGGAAGGATCCGTGTGCCGGGCTTGAAGACGGAGGAGCCGGGTGGCAAGGGGTATGGGAGCCCCTTCTCCCCGACAGCCAGCCAGGACCTGGGGACGTTAGTCCTACAACCATAAAGAATGATTCGCGCAACAACAGCAAGAAGTTTAGGAGGGGATGGCAGCTACGGATGAGACACAGCCCTGGCTGACTCTTCTCTCTCAACCTTGCAATGCTCTGCTCTGAGAAACCCCCTGGATGTATGTCCCACTGAACTCTGAGCTCATTAATGCTGTTGTTGCAAAGTGCTTAGTGGGTGATAATTTGTTACAGAGCAAAAGAAAACTAATGCAATCCCATTGCACACTGCAACTCCCTAAAACCACCAGGAGGAAGGCGTGCGAAGGTGCCTGGACGTTCTCTGACTGTTGGGGATCCTGATCCCCTTGAGCAAAACTCTGCTGCAGAGCAGAAAGGGTATTGAGTTTGGGGGATTTGATTCTTTACAGGTATAGTTCATAACTCCAAAGTGGCAAAGACCAGGGAGTGGGAAGCAGAGACTCTTCTGGGTTTAGAAGAGTTGCCCTCAAAGACACTAGGGAATGCAACGCGGGTTTCATTGAAGAGCATCTCAAGTCTACAGGCTGCCAGCGATGGGTAGAAACGCCATATCTTGGTGGCTAGTATGCGAAGGGTCGGACAAAGCGCCAAGCAGAGAGCTCCTCACCTGCTAAGCTCTTTGTTCAATTAAGAGCAAACTGAAGAAAAGCCTATTCGATCTATCTTAGGCTGGAAAGACAAGTTAACACCACCCTAAGGGCTCAGAATAAAACTGGGACAGGAGATGATTGACTGCAGTCACCAACCCTCTGTCAGTCACACGAATCACGATAAGGCACAGCCAATGGGAAGCAGGAGGCTGAGAGGGAAACCAGGAGGCAGGACCAGAGACGGTTCATGGAGATGAAATAAGACTGCAAGTGGCAGTTGAAGATGTGGGGCTCATTTTCATGAGATTAACTGTAATTAAAATCTGTAATCATTAAAAGAGTGCAGTATTGATGCAAACATCGTTCAATGGAGCCAATTAGAGAACCAGAAATTAACTTCAGAATATAGAAGGATTTAGCGCATTTTTAAGGAGACATAGACATGAAAAATAGAATATTACCTTTTAAAGACTGGGTATGATTTATATATGGATAAGGTTGGATTCTCACTTTCACAGAAACACTGTAAAAACATGGATCAGCCACGAATATGGGTTAATCTTCCAGCTTCAACGATTATAAACTTTTTGGCAAACTTGTTTATCTAGCCTCTCACTTGTGTGCTGTGTTTTTTTCCAGCAAACCTGTCATGTAATTTTCACCCTTAAATACTTCTCCAAAGTGCATCTCCAACTGATAAGAACTTTTAAAGTTGAACAACCCACCGTCATTTTACCTAACAAAATAAAATAAGCAAATCTTTTATACTGAGATACTGGAGAGCCATTTAAAAATGCTTTCTAGTAACAATACAAAATATTCATGATTTGCTAAATAAAAACATACAATTAATTTACTCTTTTATCTCAGAATCACAATATCATTAAGATATGTACACATTTGCACAGAAGAAAAAAGGATTGGAAGAAAATGAAAATGTTAGTAACGGTTATTAATTGGGAGTGAAATTTCTGGCCATGTATTTTTATTCTTTATGCCTTTCCAAATTTTCTAAGTTCTCTGAAATAAGCATATACTTACTTTATTATCAAAAACATTATTCATAAAAAGGACTTTTCTATAACTTCAAATATTCCATTCACAACAGAACATTATCATCGGCACAGACAGGCATTTAAAAGTATTTAGTAATTGACATGAATATCCCTATATTACCCTGAATTTCTATAATATGCTTTAGACACTTACTGGGTTAACCTTTTTTTAAAAAAATTTTGTGGTGCATTTGTCGGCAAGGTTCTGCACCTGCCATCAGCGTGCGAGAGACGTTAAGACTTTTACCCCACATCAAACTACATTAATTTAGTCCTTGCTTAGTGACATGTCTGCAAGAGCAGCGCGTTCAGTGTCATTTAAAAAGTAAATGAAGAGAAAACAAGAGAAGGATTCACATCTGCTCTAGGGCTGTTTAGAAGGAAAGAGATGATCAATCAGAACTTTCCGTGGAGCGGATTTACTGGAAATAATAATGAAAACAAACTAGCCAGGGGAGGCACCTTTCGGCACCAATGTAACACTCCCTGAGAAACTGCTTGCCAGAGGAAATTGACATGTTTACTGGGCACGTGTGTCTAGTCCTCCTGTAACTCGCTGTGAAGTTACCACCGACACCAGGCATCAAGCGGGTCATTTCGGAGAGCCTCACGCACACGCTCTCAATCGATTCAGATTTGTAGATTTTGTTTAGTCTGCAAACATCTGTACCTGACTTTGCTTCCAGCTTGGTGATTTTCCCCTCACCACTGAAAATCTGTCTTTAATTCTGAAAAAGCATCACTGCTGTTCTCCTGATAACATTTATTCCTACTCAATTTGGTTTATGGGACAGAACAAATAAAATTTTAACTCCTAATAAAAAGGTAAGAGAGTACAATCACAGAAAACTTCCAACTCTGCATAAAGCTCTAGCAGGCAGGACTGAAATATTTAAGTGATCTGGGTTGTCTTTCAAATAGTTCAACATAGCATTTTGTGATATGATTATTTCTTAAACCCTTAATTATATCTTGGATGGTTTTTATTCAGATCTCAAAGAAAGCCTTATGAAGATAATTTAATCTATAAATTTTAGAATGTAATTTCCAATGATGCTGGACACACAAATTAACGCTCCTAAACACTCCAGGGAAGTAGGTTACTTTTGTCCATTTTATCAGCTTTGGATCATAACTGGAAAATATAAGGAAACGGTACACATTTTTTATTCTATTACAGTTGTTTAGAAATGATTTTGATCTTATTCATCCCCAAGTGTATGGGGTGACTGAAGTTTTGATGTTGTCCTCCACATATAAGTGGGTTCTGGTGCTTGGAACGTCCCCCAAACACATACAGTAGACTCAGATTTTAGTGTCAAGTCACTTCCGCCTTTTGCTTGTTCAGCATTCTCTTACACTGTGCATTCCACTCTCTGCTGGAGTCCGGGTCCGAGGCAGAATAGAAACTGGAGGCTGAGCTTGGCACGTGGCACCCGTGGGACTGACACTGATGCAACCCTTGTTGTTGATGTGGGTGTGAGGGTGCCGGGTGGGGTGAACTTGAAGGGCTGAAAGCTGAGACACTTGAGTTTCGAGTATGCATTCGTTTCAATGTGCCAACACTAATATTCTCTCCATTTAACGCTGGTAACTAGACACTGATTGACGTGAACACAGAGTTTCAACCTGCCCTCTATTTCCAAAGTATCAACACTGCAGAGTTTCGCTACCTTGTGAAGGGAAACCGAACATTTCTAAAGCATTAGACATGGTGATCTTTGTTTTTTCTCATCAAAAGTTTTAATTCTTTCCTAAATGAAGAATGTTTTGAGATGATTAGCACAAAAATGGGTAAGCAGCTTGACAAGGGGAAGAATAATACCAGGAAGAAAATGATATTCAAACTCATTGCTTTCACGGCACAGAATCCTGCAAATCCCCCATTCATTTCCCCAAGCTACAGATCTGACGACGCATCCCAATGTGAATATATTCTCGAACCAATTCAAGGAGCTCGAATGCACGTTCTTCCATTCTCCACGCAAGGATGAGGCTTCTCTGCTAGGTGTATCAGCTCCTTTGTGACCTTTGTGACCTTAGGCAAGTTGCATTTTTTTTTCTATCGTAGATTTCTCATCTGTAAAATGATAATGCCGTGTTCCCTCACATCTACACACAAATGACTGTCTGAATGGCTCGAAGGCACCATTACACTAAGCAGCACCAAATACTAAAAAGAAACAGGCAACCATTCAAAACAAAAATAAAACAACAACTTCAAGTCTCACCCGCAGTTGAGCTTTGAAAGTGTTTCTGACTTCTGTCACTTCCTTCCCAAACCATCACGCTGACAGAGTCAGTGGGAAAATGTGAGGAGGAGATGTAATGTCCAGTTTCTCTTCTGTCTTTCAGGTGTGGGCTGGGCCTCCGTGCGGGGCAACACCCACCTGAGCGGCCAGTTCTCCTGCCCTCCCAGGGCTGCTCTGGACCCCCGGGGCCAGGACCCAACTCCTTCCCTTTTGGTGTCAACTAGCTAAGCTAGCTCTCCGTGAAAATACCTGCCTATTTGTAGAACGTGGTTCTTTATAAAGGCCACCAACGTCTTCACCTCCATGACCACATACAGGGGCATAACCGTGGAGAGGATGTAACTGAGAATGTGCAGCGTGCCTTGTCTCCTGCTGTGTCTTCTGTCCCACTGTGGAAGGGAAGTAAACACAGAAACCTCAGGTGATGCAAAAACAGCTGACGGAGGAGAAGCCCCGTGGGTGTCCAGGCTTCTTCTCAGGAAACCACTCTTGTCCTCACACACTTCTGTGACCTCCGATGTTGCCACAGTTCATGACCGATCAGGGGCCCACACCCATTTCCCAGGCGTCAGGGCGGGTCTGTCCCCAGCCCTCACCTCTCCTTCGTTGTCTGGTCCGCAGCGACACTTTAAATATAAGAGCTGCCCCACTGTCCTCAGAAACTCACCTCCTCTCTCTAATTGCCTATTTCTTTCTAATAGTTTCTAATATAAGGTAGTTCATTTCACATGTTAACTACCCATTTATCTCTTTACGATGACCATTCTCAAACTTGGGTCCCACTTAAGAAACACTTGGGGAACTTTTGGAAACGGATGCTTGGCCCCAACTTGACCAACTGGTCAGCCTGGGGGTGGAGCCCAGTGGTCTGGGGGGTGGAGCCCGGTGGCTTGGGGGTGGAGCCCGGTGGCCTGGGGGTGGAGCCTGGTGGTCTGGGGGGTGGAGCCCGGTGGTCTGGGAGGTGGAGCCCGGTGGTCTGGGAGGTGGAGCCCAGTGAACTGTGCCGGGAAAAGCTCCCTGGATGATCCTCAGGCCCGTGAGGATTAGTGACCGTACCTTCTAGCACCGCTTTACAAAGTGTGCAGCCTTGCGAGTCATGTGTATCAGATTCACCAGGAGAGCTCATTAAAAATGTCAGTTCCAAGGTCACATCCAGGACAGTCTGCATGATGACAAGTACCCCAAGTGAAGCTGACCAAGCCCGTTTCAGGCGTCAATAGAGTCTTAGTCTGGGCAGTGCTGTGTTCTCGTCCAGGTTTGAGTCCTCTGCTGACCCTCGTTCTGTATGATCTCCTGGAAATCTCTGTCTGCCAGGGCCAGAGCACACCGAGCCACTGTGACTGTCTCTAGGCCTGGAGCAAAGGCATGGTTCCCCAGAAGCTGCAGGAGGTCGAGGGTCCCCGGTCTCAACTAATTCCCTCCCAGCTGCCCAGAAAGGTGCTCAGGGCTCAGCGCTCAGAGGACTGCAGGTCATTTCGCTTCCACTAACTGTGTCCCTGGAACCTTCTGTTGAAAACACCTTCTTTGGCTGAGTCTATCTAAATTCCTGCTGTGTAAGAGCACGTTTCCAGTGTGGGCGGTTTTTGAGTTAGGAAGTGTGCACCATCAGAGGCAGGTAGCCTCACATTCACTTTATCTTCTCAGGACCCAGTACCTGAATTGTAATCCCATCTCTACCGTTGACTATACAGCACTTAGAACAAACCTGGTGCATAATCAACACCTAACTGCAAATTATAATCATTGTCATTAACATCAGAACAGGAAAAACGAATTCCCCGAATACTGGGTAGGGACCTCTTCTGAACACCGAGACTTGGAGACTAATCAGAACCTCCCATGAAGCCTTCCACGTCATGGATTCGTTTCAGTGGTGTGGATGTGTGTCTTTTCAGCTCTGAGTGACCCTGGGTTGTTTTCCTCCACCGTGATCGATCTCCCATTCTTATTCCAGTGCCTCCTGCAAATAAGATTGTCTCTACATGTGCATGAGCTCAGGAGGTCAGGTGGCCCTGGTGGACCAAAGCACATCGTCCGCCGACTGAAGACCAAGGTCTCTGAGTCACTCAAAGTTCTGTTGGTTCTGAGTCAACTCTTCTTTGTTAACCAATGACCTAGCTTGGCTAGTTGGAAAGATCTAGTGAGAATTCTACGTTTCTTTTACATTTTTTTTTTAAACCTGACTAAAGATTAAAGGTTGATCGACAGAGACATAAGCTGCAAGCCTCGTGGCCTCTAAGCTTCAAGTCACCCTGGCCTAAGACCTGAGAATTCAGCCTCCGTGGCTTCCTGCCCTGGTCTGCTTCGGCGAGACCCGCAAAGCCGGGTTTCCCCATCTGCCCCTGCATACCCGCTCCCAAATCTAGGAGCACTTCCTTCATACCTCTTTCCATTGTGCTCTGTGGCGCCCCATTCCATGGTAAACAAACTCTCTAGTTACTTAAGAGGAATGCCAGCAAAACAGAGGAGTGTACAGGTGCAATTGCTTATGTGGATAGGTAATGTGATTTCATGCAGACATTCATGGTAAATATTGCAAAGTTAGGAGATTAGTGGGTTTTAATCATTTAATTTGTTCCCAGATAATGGAAAATGAAGAAATAACAAACAACCATGTAGTCTGACTGGTGGCTTCTCTATAATTTATTGCTAAATAATTACGTTAGGAAAATTAACTGCAGTATAAATAATATTGAAGCTTTCTGGGAAAAGGCAGCTTCAGTTCAGATCTGACCACAAGCATGAGTTGCAGCTTTTGCTCCAAAACTGTATGAAACTGCTGCCATCTGGTGGCTCAGGACACTTAAAAAAGGCACTTTTAGGTTTTACTGAGCTTCCAGAAAAATCTAATCCCACTCCCAAACCGTGTGGCCTTAATGTATTTTTCCAAGAATGTGAACATACAATGTGTCAGAAACTATCTTAAAAATCACACCTATATTGACTATACCTGCAATTTATTGATGATTGAGAAGGTACTTAGTATGTTTCTGTGGACTTAACAATTGTCATTACGAAAACCTATCCTCACAAAACAGGGTGAGATGTATTGTAAGAAAGTGACATTTGAAATATTTTTGATTAAATATAATCAGGTATATGCATCACATTGATAGGCAATTTTTCCATTTTAATCAATTCTTTTTTTTTTTTTTAAACATCTTTATTGGAGTATAATTGCTTTACAATGGTGTGTTAGTTTCTGCTTTATAACAGAGTTTAATCAATTCATTATTTTTTGAATTTGTTACAATGCAATAAAAATTTGAAAATATTTTCTTTTTTTCTTTGTCCTAGAAAATAAAAAAATTTTTATATTCTTTCACTGGCAAAAAAAGAAAAGAAAGTGACATTTGATGTAATGTATTGAAATATCTTTAATATAAAGTAGTGTGCTTATTGAGTGCTTCATACGTTTTAAACATTCTGGTTACACATTGTAAAGCATAAAAGGACTCATCAGACACAGTGCATTTCCTTGCTGTTTAGAAATGAGAGATAAGAGGAGTCAGGTTACATTAGGGCTCATCTCAAGACAGAGCTGCTCAGGCGGGGCCCCCAGGAACCAGGATGGGCCCTCGGCCGCAGAAGCAGGAACAGGCGTGTCAGAGCTCAGGAGGACGGCGGTGCTGGAGCTGGGCCTTGATGCTTGGAGCCGAGGGCCGGGCCGTCAGGAGAGGATGCCCAGGGGATAGACGCCATGAGAACAGTCATGAAGATTGGAGGGTTAGGGCGTAAAGAGGGGCTCGACACCGGGTGCACGTGGGGAAGTCGCTGGGAGTAAAACTGGAAGGGCAGGTTGGGGCAACACAGGGAGGAGCTCGAGAAGCCACCCCAGGAGTTCAGGCCACCGGAAGCTTCCAAGGTGAGACTGGGCTTCATTTGGATGCCCGATTCACAAGCCGAGCATCCTGGGTGAGACAGCCCTGTTCAGTTGGGAAGATTTTCCACGAGCGACGTGATGCTCCAGGTGGGAGAAAGCAGAAGAAATAAGAGGCATAAGAGGCCTTCCCTGCCCTCTGGGGCGCACCCTCTCCGGGCACAGCTGTACTCAGTCACAGGGGCACCGGAGGGCGCTGGAACACGGCAGGGAGCAAACGACTCCCTGGGGATGCTGGCGACACTTGATAAGGGACGGGAGTTGGACACGATTGTGGAAAATGAGAAGTATTTCAGGCACAGAGGCCAGGAGAAGGCGCTCGAGACAGGGCCCAAGGCTCTCATAAGACCCCGGGGTCCTCCAGCGTGAGCCATGCAAGCGATCCTTGTTTTCTGAGCGCTCTCTGAGTGCCGCCCCAAACCACCCGACGCCAGCCCCAATGCTGTGATGAGCCCCCGTGACACCGTTACTGGGACCCCTCATGGTTCTCAAGGTGCACTCGCCCCTTGTGGCAGTAAACCAATGACCTCAGCTGGATAACAGCCGGCGCGGTGGTCTGGTGGTCATTACACGTGAGGGCAGGGGAGGGACCCAGACCTGCAACTCCTGCAAAATCCCAGAGTTTCAGCGGCAAGTAAAACCACTGGATTAAACTTGGTGGGTATGAGTATGCTTAGGAGGAACAGGAGGAAGTAAGAGAGTTTGGAAAGTGTAGTGGCCAACGGCACGGATTGCTGCTGATGACAGAGACGAAGGCAGAAAAACACAGGACAGTACGCCTGGACGAACGACCCAGCCGCCCACCGGCCACCATATCTGTCTGCATTTATTCTCTCTCCGACGCCAGCCTTAACTGTCGATCATTCTCAGATTCGTATCTGGTAGCGACCTCTTCTCAGAGCTACAAAAATGTGCATGTTGCACTATCTCGATGACGTTTCCACTTCCAAGACTCAGAACAACCCTTCGACTCAACACCTCTGCAGCTGAATTCCCCATCTTTCCACTTTATCTCAGTGACCAGCGCATCCGTCTGGACGGTTAGGAAGCACCCTTGAAACCTGCCCCGTCTCTACTCTCACACCCGGTCAGCCCCAGTTTAGGCTAATTTTGCCTCCAACCGTTCAGGAGGGTTGCTCCAACCTGCCCTGCTCCTCGCTGCACCCCTGATAGGTATGCGTTGTGACCTATCAGCTTCCTTAGCAGAACTCAGAGGCTGCCCCACCTTTCTTCCTACTCCCCTCCGATCTGTTTTGCATTCTGCTGCCCTAGTGATCTTTAGAAAATGAAATCGAATCAACTGCGTATCAGCCAGCATCCATTGCGGGGAACATCAACATCTATGCTAAAAAAAGCTTAATATAGAGATTAAGGACTTTCAAGATTGTTGCAAGACCAGGAAAGCGGATGTCAGGGCCACCCCACTGCAGCTGTGACCCAGACGTCTGAAAGCAGCTGCAGCCCCACGGACCAAAATCAGGTCCCCAGGGCTGAGAGCTGCAGCAGGAGCTCACCTCCCCCACCCACACTCATGCATCATCTGGACACCTGGCTACAGGTGAGACTAGGAAATGTGACTTCCTTGTTCTCCATGCAGAGGAGAGAGTGGAAGGGAGAGACGAGGATGGTGAACATCGCCAGACGTGACCCAGCACAAACTATTTGCTGCTCAGAATAACTCCTGACTTCCTAGTAAAGAATAGGACTGTTTGGGGACATTTTGGGGACATTGACCAGCATGCTTTCCTTGATCTGGGTGTCTCCCTATGACATGGCTCACCTGGGCTCTGGTGCCTCAGGCACATGCCTTGTGCTTCTCTCTGTGTCCCATTCCCGGTGACCTTCTTGCCCTGTGGCTGCTTCCAGAGCAGGTCTCTGGGGACACGGTTCCTTCAGGTCCGGGGGATGAGGGTCCTGGGCTGCTCCACCCAGACTGGGCTGGGCGTTTCCCCATGTGGTGTGAGATGTGTTCCTCTCCCCGGGAACATCACCACCGTTGTCACTTTACATTGCACTTAATTGTTTCACTTCTTTCTCCCACTTAGTGAGAGGACGAGGGGAGGGAGGCTGCCTAGAGAACGCACGCAAAGCCTTCCCGGTAGGAGAGGACATCGTGCAACAGGGAAAATAAGAGCCGTCCTTTGTGATGAGGCGAAGGTGGGCGCTGGGCGGGGGGATGAGACTGAAGAAGCAGCTGGGCTGATCCTGGAACATCACGTGCTCAGTGCCGTGATACGTGGACCAAATGGCGAGAACACTGGGGAGTCCTGATGAAAACAGTAGGAAAACTTGGAAGTATTTGAACTGGGAGATGGCAAATTTAGGTGAGAAAAAGAATTCCAGCCACATAAATGAAGATAAATAAAGTGGGGCACCATCAGTGGCTGGGCCATCAATTGACGCTTTTTTTTGACAACCCAGAGGAGAATTATGAGACAAACTTAAGACAGTGGCAGGGGAGGCAGGGGAGGGAGAAGGTGGGACAGTTTGGAAAGAATTTGGGGAAATAAAATAGGACTGAGTGACTGTAGAAAGTGAGGGAGATAGAGAGAAGTGAGCTAAAGGTCAGTTTCCTCTTTCAGTGACTAATACTTGATAACGCAGTTGAGTGTCAGCTGGAACGCAGAAAGAGAAGCATGTTGGGGAAAAACGTGGGGATGACATGCAAACTCCTCGGTGGATCTCTGGAAAACAAGTTTAGTCTGCATCACCTCTACATTGACCAGACTTCCAACAAGAGCTGCTAGTTATCGGGCACTTGGTGGCCAACATTCCTTAGCTCGTTCAATTTTTTATTATTTTTATTTTTCAACGTCTTTATTGGAGTATAATTGCTTTACAATGGTGTGTTAGTTTCTGCTTTATAACAAAGTGAATCACTTATACATATACATATGTTCCCATATCCTTTCCCTCTTGCGTCTCCCTCCCTCCCACCTTCCCTATTCCACCCCTCTAGGTGGTCACAGAGCACCGAGCTGATCTCCCTGTGCTATGCGGCTGCTTCCCACTAGCTATCTATTTTACATTTGGTAGTGTATATATGTCCATGCCACTCTCTCGCTTTGTCGCAGCTTACCCTTCCCCCTCCCCATACCCTCAAGTCCATTCTCTAGTAGGTCTGTGTCTTTATTGCCGTCTTGCCGCTAGGTTCTTCATGACCGTTTTTTTTTTCTCTTAGATTCCATATATATGTGTTAGCATACTGTATTTGTTTTTCTCTTTCTGACTTACTTCACTCTGTATGACAGACTCTAGGTCCATCCACCTCACTTAGCTCGTTCAATTGATGTGAGTGTTGAAAAAAAATTTAGTTCTAGAAACTCATGGCAAAATATTTCTGAAATCCAATATACTTAAATCTTACTTCCAACAATAACAATAATATCAGATTTTCCCTGTGTTTCAGACAGCAGAGGATAGGGTAGGGAGGAGAGGAAATGCTTTCATAAGTGCGTTTCTGAGACCCTCCAGCAGGACCTCAGATTAACATGGAGAGGGAAGTGGCTGGAGGCATATAGATGAAGCAGGTCAGGCTGTGAGTTGCTGACTGCTGAAGCTGGGTAAAGGGTCCATGGCATTTGGGTCTACTTTTGCATAGATTGGAAATTTCCCATGACAATGGGTTAAAAATAAAGGCTTGAAAAAAAAAAGTAGGGCAAAACTTTTGGCAGGAAATTCAAACATTTGTTAAATAATTTTAAAGGGTCAGAATATGTACTAGCCAGTGATGTAGGAGAGGTGCTTTATGTGTGCTCAGTCCCATTAATATCCTTTACCTTAAAAAAAACACAGCTCATCAACAGAAATCTTACGACTTCAAGATATATAAGAAAACTGAAGATGCGAGATAGTTTTAAAAAGATCATTGCCATTATATGTCCATGTGCTTATCAACAGTATCTCACTCAAAATTAAACCTATTTCCATATGTTTTGCCAAGATTGGCACCAAGTTTTTTGCAAATATATTGTTGGTAAGGAAAGGGATGAAACCTCATGCTAGTCACTTCTCCTGGAGAGGTCTCCCAAGCCCAGATTTCATATCCAGAGGAAATAAAATGGAGATTTCTAAAGCCTGGTAATTTTTCATGCAGATTCAGTTTTGAGGTCCTTGCTTCCACTAGAGGGCTCTGTGGATAAGGGAAAAACATTTAAATCACAGCTTTTGAAGCTGTTTAAAATGTATGCCATTTTATCAATTATAATCTCTTGGTAGTTTTGGCTTGGTATTCAGAGTTAACTTATTTGAATAGAGCAAAGAAGTAGTATAATATTAATACCTTCAGATGTTCTTTTCCTCTGATTATTGCCTCAGTGTCAAGAGTTGCTCTGAGAAATATTTGTACTACATAAATCCTTGTCTTTTTTTATTAGGAGTTATAGTTGGCACTAATCATTACTGGATGTGAAATCCTCTGACTGGCCAATGGTCTAGTCAATAATTCAGAAGTCTTCCATCTCATAAGTTAATACTACTCCAGGATTATTTTGGAAAAAAATTAATAACAGTATCATAACACAAAAGGATATGAGTTCCTCGATGGGATCTCACTCAGACAAATTTCAACAGTTGTAAGACTATTTACTTCTCATCTAATTTTAAACGGCCGAAGTAAAACGTGATTTGAGGTTCATAGATACTAACCTTTTACATAAACATCAGCCTATCCTTATAAACATACATGCATTTGAAACAATCAGGATTTAAAATTTTTAGCTATGGAGTTACAAGCTCCACAGAGGGAGGAAAGGCACTCAATATCCGGTGTTACTACATATATTATCTAAAGCATTAAGTTTTTTTTTTTTTTTTTTACATCTTTATTGGAGTATAGTTGCTTTACAACGGTGTGTTAGTTTCTGCTTTATAACAAAGTGAATCAGCTGTACATATACATATGTTCCCATATCTCTTCCCTCTTGTGTCTCCCTCCCTCCCACCCTCCCTATCCCACCCCTCTAGGTGCTCACAAAGCACCGAGCTGATCTCCCTGTGCTATGCGGCTGCTTCCCACTAGCTATCTATTTTACGTTTGGTAGTGTATATATGTCCATGCCACTCTCTCACTAAAACATTAAGTTTTAATTAAAAAGTATGAGACATGCAAAGAAACAGGGAGGTGTAACCTAGGAAAAAATGTAGGTAATAGACACTGAGAGGAAGCTGATTTCAGATTTAAGGCACAAAGACTTCAAAGCAGGACTTATAAATATATTCAAAGAATTAAAGGACTCCATGATTAAAGTAAAAAAATAAGGTATGATGACAAAGCTGACAATCAAGTGGAGAATATCAATGCGAAGAGATAGAAATGATATAAAAAACAAACAGATGAAAATACTGGATTTTAAAAGCATAACAGCTGAAATTAAAAATTCACTAAGGGGCTTAATGATTTGATTTGAGCTAGAAAAAAAGAATCAGCAAACTTGAAGATAGATCAATAACTATTACTCAATCCAAAGAACAGAGAGGAGACATGAGCAGAACACCAGAGAAATGTGAGGCACCATCACACACACCAGTGTAAGTGTAATGGGGTATCATGGGAGAGGAGATGGGAGCAGAAAGTTACTCAAAATAATGGCTGAAAACTTCTTAAATTTGATGAAAAGCATTAACCTACAGGAAGGTGAATGAGCTGCACAAAGACACCTTGGAGTAAAAGTGCTGGAAGTCAGGGGTTTCCTTGGTGGCGCAGTGGTTGAGTATCCGCCTGCCAATGCAGGGGACACGGGTTCGAGCCCTGGTCTGGGAAGATCCCACATGCCGCGGAGCAACTAGGCCCGTGAGCCACACTTACTGAGCCTGCGCGTCTGGAGCCTGTGCTCCGCAACAAGAAACGCCCCGATAATGAGAGGCCTGCGCACCGCGATGAAGAGTGGCCCCCGCTCGCCGCAACTAGAGAAAGCCCTCGCACAGAAACGAAGACCCAACGCAGCCATAAATAAATAAACCCAAAGGTTTAAAAAAAAAAAAAAAAAGTGCTGGAAGTCAAATACAAAGAGAAGATCTTGAAAGAAGCAAAAGGAAAATGACTTGTCATATACAAGGGAACCCTGAAAAGATCAAGAGATGACTTCTTATCAGAAACGTCAGAGGGAAGAAAGCAATCAGTTGGAAAGAATAGGGAGTTCCTGACTTTGGTCCCCCCGACAGACGGAGCAACTGGTGATTCTCAGTAGATAAGAAGCCTTTGCGATGATGCCGGAATCAAGGGGTGTGGATGAAGCACACCACCCTGGACCACAAACACTTGAGAAAACCAGGTGAGAAGGGTAAAAGGAGCAGATTTGCTTTGAACACATCAGCCTTCCCCCAGCACGTGCACGGCCACCCTGAGGGGGCCCCCCGGGCCTGCAGCTTCTCCACTGGGAAAAGGAGGGCCAACCTGGACATCTAGATTCCCCAGTGTTACAGGACACCTCACAGGGTCACTGGGGAATCAGCTAGAGGAAGGACAGAGCTCACAACGTGAGTGCACAAATCCTTGCAGACCACGTTCCGCGGGCAGAAGAGCCCCAGCGCGATCCCAACCAGTGATCCCCGGTGGGCTGAGCCAGTGGCCACGTCTGGCCAGGGATCTAGGCAGGCAGTTCTACCGGGTGTGGCTCCCCTGCCAGTGGACCATCCTGGCTGTGCAGCCTGGACAGGGAAGCATGTTACTGGTCCCACCCGACTGCTGAGCATGGCCTCCAGCCTTGCGCAACCAGAGAGCCTGGCCAGAGATGCCAGGCAGCCGTGCAACACATCCTACGGCCACCAGGGCAAGGAAGCTGTCAGCAGCCCCACCCAACTTCTGAAAAAAACCTGGAGAGGAACCCAACGGAAATCCTAGAGCTGAGACATACCATGACTGAACGAAGACGTCAGCAGAAAACTTCAGTAGCAGACCGAGCAGGAGAGAGAATCTGTGAAATCAAAGGCAGCTCATTTGAAATTGTCAGAGGAGCAAAGAGAAAAAAGGTTGAAAAAAAAAAATGAAGACGGCCTACGTGAATTACAGGACACAACTAAAAGAAACAATCTACGCATTACTGGCGTCCCAGACAGAGAAGAGGCATAGAGAGGGGCGGAAAGCTCATTTAAAGAAATAACTGTGGAGAAATCATTGTGGAGAGATTTGGACATCCAAGCTCATGAAGCTTCCAGGACCTCAGAAAGTCCTTTTAAACCCCTAAAGATCTACTTCTCCAAGACACATTATAGTGAAACTGTCTAAAATCAAAGAAAATTCATTTTAAAATCAACAGGTGAAAAATAAATTTCTCACCTACAAGGGAACCCCCATAACAATATTAGTGGATTCCTTGGCAGAAACCTTGCAGGCTAAGAGAGAGTGGGATTCTACGTTCAAATTGCTGAAAGAAATAAAGAAAAAAAGCTGCCAACTAAGAACACTTTAGCTGGCAGAGTTAATCCTTTGGAAATGAAGGAAAGTTGAAGACTTTTCCAGACAACCAAATCTGAGGGAGCTCCTCACCACTAGACCTGCCTTACAAGAAATACTTGTAAAGGGGTTCTTCAAGCTGAAATGAAAAGAAGCTGAATAGTAACATGGAAGCATATTAAACACAAAACATGCTGGTAAAAATAGTACATATTCAAATTTAGAATACTCCAAAACTGTAATATGGTGGTGTGTTAATCATTTATCTCTAGTGTAAAGGTTAAACAGTAAAAGTCTTAAAAATAACTATAGGTACAATAACCTTGTTAATGGATACCCAATATAAAAAGATGTAAATTGGGTCTGGTGTCAGATGAATGCATTATAGTCTGTTCTACCTGTGGCTCATCTGTGTGCATTTGAATGATTTCAGGTTCTCCAAATCTCTGGGATCTTGTCTGTAAGATGCTGAAAATATTTATGTCTCACTTGTGGATCAGATGAAACAATGTTTATGAAATTTGTTTTTAAGTCTGGGTATAGAGTAAATAGAAGTGTCCTTCTATTGCCATGTTGATTTCTTCGGACAAACTTCTCCCACTTTTCATCATTTGTGCTTGCGTGCTGACATTTCAATTTTTATAACTTTCTCTCTTTCTCTCTCTTTCAGGCTTTCTTTCTCTGTCTCTTATAGGTTGTCTTCTCTTTCAGAGCCTTTGGACGTGGAGCCAACTAAATATTTTCTCCAGAAAATATCATCTTTTTACCGTCTGCCTTCAGAAAAGTCTAATGTCCATGTATAGTGTTACATGCTGCATCCCTTGCATAACTAATGATGGGGAGACATAGTCAGTTTCTTCCAATCCTCTTGTGGCTATCAAGTAACCAAACACTTCTTAGTTATTATTTGTTCAAGAGTAACAATAGTCCTCTGTGTTATTGTTTTC
Source organism: Eschrichtius robustus (assembly GCF_028021215.1). Lineage (NCBI taxonomy): Eukaryota > Metazoa > Chordata > Mammalia > Artiodactyla > Eschrichtiidae > Eschrichtius > Eschrichtius robustus. Next base: position 98,271,343 of record NC_090837.1, read on the forward strand.
TGAGAATTCCTGGTTATCTTAACTGCTCCATTCATCTGCTTTTCAATACTGTCTGAATATTATTCCTCCATTCCTTCTGATTTCCGTCAAAAAATGCATATATCCAACAAACGTTTGAATACTTCTGATGCGCCAGGAGCTTTGTGGGGAACTTCTGCTAGTATTTCATTTTCCCCTCAAGTGAAAAAAAGTTGCTGTCGCTCCCATATGATTCAGAGAAGGAAGCTGGGGCTCTGAGAATCTTGGCAAGTTTCCTGGGGGTGGTCACGGACAGACCAAGGACAGGAATCTGGTTATCTAATTCCACGACCACTCTTCTCCCTCTTAGGAGGTGGTCACACAGGAGGTGGCAAGTTAGCAGGAAAATGTAATATTTCTGGCAGTAAAAAGTGACCAAAAGTAAATATAGAGGCTTATTTTCACGAAGGTCATATGCAATCCTTTAGCGCATGTGGAACACAAAGATGATACAAATATTTTAACTCACCGGACATTATTGCCCTCTATAAGTAAGATGGTGCATATCATCTGGTGACCAGATACTTAACATTGTCATTTCTCCGTTCCTTGCGGTAGGTATTATAGATCACTGGATCTCATGTAATTACCCATGAAATTGCCAGTGTTCTTTTATGACAGGTACTCAATAAAACCCCTTTGGTTGCCTAGAAGATGATCAACCTCTTCGTGGAACCACTTGAATGTAATATTTAATATATGTGACATAATATATACATATATAACTTTAATACATGACATTTAAAAACATTCTATTTGTAGGTCAAAGTTTGTCCAATAGGACCTCATCGACTAACTGCATTACTTGAAAATTTCAGGCCAAAATAAAATAGTTATCTAAGATCATACAGCTCTTGCCCACTGTATGGCACGGATATTCATACCACCCTCTACAAATGTTTGGTCCAGATCTTTTTCCATTTAATGACGTTTGACAATTTGTGACAGGATAGAAAGGAAATTCATTATATTTAGTAATAGAAAACCCATTTCTCATTTTTCACGAACCAAGCAGCTACGATGAAATTGCCTAAACCACTATATCACAATTCTCCACCTTTGTGGTTCTTAAGGTCACCCTCAGAGGTCTTCAATTTCCTTATGTTCACAGCCTGGCATCTGGTAATTTTCAGTATCAGAAAATATAAAGGGGCTATATATTTTTTTTTCTGAGGAGAAATATTTCTGATTTGAGAAGAAATAAATCTGTCAAGGGGAAAATATTAAAAATAAAAAGAGTGACTGTAATAATCACATTGGTGTCACAGGCAATTTTGCTTCTCCAACTCAGTGAAGGAAACGTCCCTGCCCCCAAAACAACTGTCAATGTAAGAGAAATGGATTCTTTATTTCAATAACCACTGTGGTTTAAGGGTAATTTATGTATAAGGAAGCACAACAGCCTCAAGAATCAAATTTCCTTAAAATATTATTTTGTATTCTCTCTGCTACAAAGCTTAGTGAAATTGATAGATCAGAAGGAAGAATGACTAAATTTGCTTCTCCCAGTTATAATTTAACACACATTGTACGTGGCTCACATCACTAGCCAAAGGATAATGTTTTGCATTTTGTATAGGAATTACACTTATAAAGTAATATTTCCTCAAATTAAATAATTCTTATAATTTTAATAGGAGAAGTAGAAGAAAAAATGTTTGTTTGATCTCACTTATGAGGGGTAGCAAATCTTCTACTGCCTACATCCCATCCCCTGATATATGACAAATCTTGCCTCAGTCTCTATTATTTTCATCAACCATAAATAAAACACTACCCATCATTTGTTTTTAAGTGGACATCTCCCCAGAGAGGGTAGAAAGAATGCTCAAACATTTAAATAAGCAATTTAAATTCTTATTTCTTTCTAAAATGATCTGTGGCCATAGCTACCACCATCCGTATTTAGGATTTAAAAAAATAAAGAAATAAGAATATATAAAACAACTAAATCAAAGGCTTCCTATTTACTCAGTTTCATACAGGAAATATTTATCACTCTCCCAATAGCAATTCTTCCCCTATCACATCCACTAACTCAAGACGCATTTGCTGCATTTGCTGTTGTGAGCGTGTCATCAATCTGCAAGTGTATCTAAAGCTCGGCCACCTTCCCCATCCACCTTTGGCTGACTAGGGTGTTGTTTCTGAGGCGCCTGATCTGGCCTTGTCACTATAGGATCATAGGGCTCTCTCTTTGCACGTGTAATACTTTTCCATGACAAATACCATTATTCAAAGTTATTGAAGACTGGTAAATACTTCAACATAACATATTCACAAGAAAGTATTCGGCATTTTCCTACTTTTTGAAAAAAATCAACTTATAGAAAGGAAAAGAATAGGCATTTGCCAATTTCCAGATGCCTGATTCCACTTAGAGGATACGTAATTTTAATTCTAGAGCGGACAAGATATAAAAAACAGCTTTATATAAAAGAAACTAACAGCTTTAAAAGGAAAAAAACCTCTTCAAACTTCATTTATGACTACTTCAGTTACTGTTGAAATTAAATATTTGATTATGTTTTGGATTTAGGGGGAGGATACATGGGATATTAATATATGTTAAATGTCCATCTGTTGGTATAAATTGTCTATCTGAAACATCCTCTGCTCTTTATTAATCTCAGGAGATTGGGACATGCACTAACTGTCTATGGTTTTCTGGTGTTATTTTGACATCTTATCTCGTTTCTCAATATCTACTTCTATCAAAACGTAGAGTATGGAAATAGTTTCCACATTTTTATTTTTATAATGTTCTATTTTTGCACTATTTAAAATATTTCAAGATTTGCATTATTTTTTAAATTATAACAGTTTGTTATTATTTTTTCCCTAGTATTAAATACCATGTGATATGTAAATTTTGCTTAAAGAGAATTGGTTGCTTTCCTCTTCTCCCTTCCAAGAGTTCATAATGACTACTCCAACTTTGTAAAGATAACACAATCCTATCTTTTTATTTTTAATTTATTTTATTTATTTATTTTTGTCTGCGTTGGGTCTTCATTGCTGTTCATGGGCTTTCTCTAGTTGTGGTGAGCGGGGGCTACTCTTCGTTGCGGTGCGCGGGCTTCTCATGGCGGTAGCTTCTCTTGTTGTGGCGCACGGGCTTAGTTGCTCTGCGGCATGTGGGATCTTCCTGGACCAGAGCTCGAACCCGTGTCCCCTGCATTGGCAGGAGGATTCTTAACCACTGCGCCACTGGGGAAGCCCATATAGCCCTATTTTTTAATGAGACTAGAAAATTATCAAAATCCCAAAGCAGAATCTTAAGAAATAGTTGCTCAGAGGAATGAAAAACGAACCAAAATTAGTGAAACGCAGAGAAGGACATATCTGTCTCTGCAAATGCTGGAGGGTGACATGATGTTTACAAAACAGGTGCCACACCTTGAAGCGGCAGAGCAGCCATCCGGTGCCTGGAGGGGGAAGTTGGTCTGAGGGCAGACAGTGGGTGCAGAGGTGTGACCGGGAGCAGTGAGTTCACATCCAGGGAAGACCACGTCTAAGCAGAGGAGGGGAAGGACCGCGTTCACTTGGCCACTCCTTCTCGGCTGGGCTGTGGATCCAGTAAACACTCACATCCAAAGCCACTATGCCCACCGGCCACTCTGCTGCCTGCTGAGGATGCAACGAGCAAGGAACCAGAGTCTTTGTCCTCAAGGTGGCTGCCATTCTCAAAACTGAACGAATTTTTCATCAGTAAAGGAGCAGAGAACTGTTGACACAAAATGAAAGCTTCAGTTCTCTTGTGAGAAGCCTACCATCGATAGACAGTTTTCAAAAATGTTTCCTCAGGGGCTCCTACGGCCATGCAAAGAAAGTGATGCATTTTTCAAAAAAGAAAGGAAAAACTAAGAGAAATAAAAAATAACTCTTACAGAGAAATAGGGTAGCGATGATAAGGAGAGACATCATAACTGGCGAGCTTCTTAGCCAGGACATGTAGACACTCACTCAGTAAAGAGTCATGAACAGTAGTTTTGCAAATAATAATTACTGAATCAAGAAAACAAGTTTGCTTGTAGGATGAACCACTACCAATGCCAGGTAAAATCTGATGCTTTCCCTCTGTTCCATTATTTTATCTTCCTTCTGTCAAGTGAAATGTCTCAGGATAAATAGCAGAGAAAAGGAAGGACAGAAGTTACAATGCGTAATTCAGACTTTTTGATCCTATGGTTTTCAATGTAGAATTAACCTTAGACCGTCTGAATCTCAAATTATTTCATATCTATATTATTTCTCAGTCATATCAAATAAGATAACAATGGTAAGGCCATACTAAAGAAAATTAAAAGCATTGTCGCTTACAAACTTAATTTATTGGTTAAAAATAAGTGCTGGTATCATTAATAATTATGTTTTCTTATTTAAAAGAGCAGAAACTTTGGAAGTCCGACAATACAGGTTCATATCCCAGCTGCCATTTGTTAGCTGTGGGTGATGCTGTGTTTAGAGGTGGGATAATAATAGTTCTCACTTCACTGGATTGTGTGTGTGTGTGTGTGTGTGTGTGTGTGTGTGTGTATACATAATACCTATATTTTATATAATTTCCTAGACAAGTCCAGTTGTACTATGATAGTTTGTTTGATCTAAAGGAACACAAGTTCAAGTTTCTCTCAACACTTAATCTTAAAAACTAACTGAAGTTGGGCATTTGCTATGTGCAGGCACCTATTCCAAGGCTGTCCACGTATTAACTCATTTAGTCCCACCCAGACCATGGGAATTAGCTACGCTACCAACCCCACCCAGAGATGAGGACTGAGACAGAGGTGCAGTCACTCCCTAAGACCACAAAACCTCGGGTTTCTTTACCTGGATAGTTGTCCTCAAACTATTGAATGACACTAAACACACACACACACACACACACAACTCTTCCGTTTTCAAAGGGTCCAAAATCACATTCAGAATGTGTTTGCTTCCTTTTGGGGATCATGAACGGTCTCTTTTCCTCCTTCTCCTGGTGACACTAAACTTGACCCTCTGAGGGCAAGCCGTTCAGCGTGGTCTTCCACACGAGGCTGTATTTGACCTTGGACAAGGAGATTTGGGTCCGTCCTGGAGCTGAGTGATGGAAGTTAAGTTCCCCCATGGGAATGGGAGTGAGAAGAGGTGTGGGCTCCCTCCAGCCGAGAAATAGATGCTGCAATAAGGTCTTCAAATCCAAGGTAAGCCTACGTTAAAATAAACCATTTAATGCAATCCAGGATCTCTGTTAATTTTTAAGCTCTTGTCCCTTAAATTCACTGGTCTGTTCATCCATCAGGTCACATGGACAGAACATCCTTCAATTCCTTTGGCCAAGAGTAATCTCCTTCCCGGGACCTCGGGGACTCAGTCGATTTCCCTCCGTAGTTTTAGTTTCCTCTTTACATTCTGGCTATTGTGGCCATTTATTAAAACTAAAATCAGAGCCCTGAATTTGTCAAAGCTAAGAAAACTATCTAGGTTTACCTTTCTCTGGCCGTTTCTCACATTTATTGTTTTCATCTGTGGGGAGTAACTGCCCCTCCTCACCCGGTGGATGTGCCCTTTCACCCCTGTTTCATCCTCTGTGGCCACCTGTGTGCCACCATCGTGCCCAGCACTGTGCTTTGTCATTTCTTTTCACTCTCTTTCTCTGGCAATCTAAAATAATCCATTCCTTTTATGATGTCTTGGTGAATATCTCCTCCTTCCAATGACTGTTCTGCATGTTTAAGTGTTCTGAGGTTTACCTAAAAACATCAAAGAGAAGAGGCCAAGATTCTCCATTTTTCCCCACACTTACCACCTAATACAGTCCTGGGATGTGAGTGTGAACATATAATAATATCAGTTGTTGGACTAATTCACGAGTGTGGCAGTTCCAGGATTTCTGTGTAGTTGTTCAACTAGATGGCTGGACAGCTTGCCTTGAAACTGTCTGTGTAGTGCTTTATGTAAAAATAGTTTCTATATGAACAAGGGAGTGCTGAGGGGGATCGTGAGGGAGCTTTCCAACAACTGTCCGACTGACAATTTTACGTTAGTTTAGAATATATTTTGGAGGAGAAAGTGCCATATAAACGCACTTTATAGAAAGGATCTTGAAAGGAGATGCAGGACTTACATGTGAGTGAATAGCCACGTGCTCCGTGATACCAAGAGATGCAACACGAGAAAGAGAAGAATGAATAATTCAGCTTTCGGAATCAGACCGGGTGGCGTTTCATGCCAATCTGGCATCCAACAGCTCTAAGAAACCAGGGATGCTTCTCTTCTTTGAGTTTGGCTAATTTCCTGTGAAATGACACCCTGCACAGGGTTGCTATGGTGAGATACACACACAGCGCCTGGCATTACCAGGAAGTAAATACAGTAATACACGTCGCCTCCCCAGGCTGGCCCTCCCAACTCCGCGAGAGACCTTCTCAGATCGACCTGCTTGGAGCCAAACTATGTGGAGAGCCGCTTGGATCACACAAAACACTCAGATACATCGGAAGTGAGATAAGAAGGGTCTTGACGGATGTGAGCACTGTATTCATTGTGGTTAAAACAAACCGATTAGAAAACAGAGGAGGGAGGGGTCAAGGTGATCATGCATCACCAGCCCCATGGAGACCCAGCCCAGCCTTGAACCTGCTACTCAGAGCTGCAGTGTGTCATAGTCACACATCTGGGCCCTAGAGCCGGACCCTCTGGGTTCAAGTTCAGCTTCGCAGTTTTTGACCTTTGACCTAAGATTGTAAGACTTTAGGGAAACTACCTAGATAGCTGGTGCCTCAGTTGCCTTATTTGAAAAGTGGTGATGACAGTAAGGGTGCGCGGTTTCGCAGGGTTGTCGTGAAAGATAAGTGAGTTAATGTGCATAGAATAATGCTGTCTACATTCTCGCATTATCAGCGTAATCACGACAGCCTTTTATCTGCGTTCCTAGGAGCTCACCGACATATGCATAAAATTCCCCTCTGTGTGAGTTCCACGGGCCTCAGAACATCAGAGGGCCCAGCCTCCAAGAAAACCAACCACATTGTTTCCTCAGAAGAGAGGGCGCTAACTACACAAGCGTTTGCAACAATGGTTTGTAAATTGTGTCCTAAACGTTTGTATCTCACAATTAGGTCACTGAGAAAGAAGTCCAGTTGCACAGCAAGCCATGATTATTAGCCCCATTTAGCTCTTTTCCATGATTTTCATTACGTTTTAGAAAACTCTGCAAGTTTATCTTCTGAAAACTGAGTTCCCTTCATTCAAACTGGCTGGCTTCTGACTCAGAAGCTGCCGCCTGAGACCTGGAGGCCCGGAGGCCCGGAGGCCCGGAGGCCCGGGGGAGGCACAGCCGCCTGGAGCCCCTTCCCACCCCCGTCAGGCTGTCAGGCCAAGGACTGACTTTTGCAACAAGCCCTTCTCCCTGGCCCCTGGCTTGCCCGATGGATCCGGAAATCAAAGGTCGAGCGTTTAACTGAAGTTTGAAAACGTTTTCCTAGCGGAGCTTTTGTTTCTCATTCTCACCAGGGGGCTCAGTCCTGACTGAGGCCGCATGGAAATGGTGCGCTCCTAAGTTTTGTGCGCAATACCCTCGGGCAGACTCTTGTAAGAAGGCTGTCCTCATCCAGGGAAGGATGGGAGAGAGTCCAGCTGGGCAAACGGATCTTGTCTTTAGCTGCCTTTTGCTCTCCTAGAAACACTCCCACCTTCCGCGATGTTCTGAGTCAATACTCATCACCGTATGAAGAAGCTTCACCAAAATATTAACTTGTATCATTCTTAGTGAAGGAAATACACTTACCTAAAATTTATTCTAGAATAATCCATTGCTGCAGAAGCCCATAATCATTTTAAAGGTAGAAAGGTATAATTAGCACACTAAGATAATCTTCCGGGAAAATGACAGCCTATAATTTGAAATTGTTTTATTAACATGATGTGTTAGTAACCTATCAAATACAATGGCTTTTAATTATGTATCAGGTATTTTGAAACTATAACCGAAACGCTAGAGAAAAGCGCTATAGCTTGTTCACGTTAAAAATAACACTAGTTTTCATTGCATGGTAACCATAACAACCTTTCTTTTTATCGAAATAATAAGTAAATAATTTCCTAAGTGTGGAAAGAAAAAGGCATTGCACTTAGGAGATAAACACTGATTGATATTTCCATAAGTTGATGTTTAAACATTGCCAGTAGGAATAATTTTATGGCAGGAGTATATTTTCTCTTCTGTTTTTATATTGGTATCAAGATTAAAATTTTTTTCTTTAGACCGAATAGTCTAAATATTTGTAATCAAAATGTGTTCCTTAAATCTAGGTATTATTTTTAGCTACAAAAACAAACTTCAATTGGGCAATTTGGAGGAAAATAGCTCAGAATTATATTTGGTATCTTTAATAATAAAGTTTCAAATATTAACTCATACAATTAAAGGACTATTTATTCATTTATAACATTAGATGACTATTCCCATTTAAAGATACAGCTTGCATTTTTAATTATAAATTTAAGTAAAAAATAGTTCAAATTGGATAAAAGATTAAAAAGTTAAATTCTATACATGATAATGACCAAAAAATCCTTCAATACGGTTTTAAAATATTTTGTAGGATATTGCATAATGGTTTTGGTCGACAGCATCAGTTTTTTGGAGGAGGAGAAGGAGGACTGCAGATCACCTGGTATTGAAATGCTGGAAAATTGCTGTGTCCTGATAGGGTCCTGGCACGTCCTAAATTCCACACCCACTCAGTGGCTTATTCCTTTGACAAAATCCCTGGCAGTACAAAACATCCCCCACTGTGAAGATGTGCAAAGCTGGAAGCCTCCTGGCTCACTCTCTACCTTCTTCCCTCTAAGGCTGAACTCTCTTCAGACCATGGCAATGCCCACTGGCTCCTGCATCTGGAACCTGGGCCTGGCTGGTGCGGACACTGGCCTCTCGCACGGTCAGTCAGGGACTCAGGGGTCAGGCTGGACAGTGCCCTGGGCTCCCCTTTCCCCATCGGGATGCGGTGGATGCTGGTCACCGTCTGGGGCCGGGCCAGCCTGCGGTGGGCTGAGTCCTCTGGAGTTTTCTACGGGACTGCTGGCTTCCTCACACCTCAGGGCCTGAGCTCCAGGGAGGACAGCCCAGGACAGCCAGAGAGAAAAGGCAGTGCTTCTCCAAGCCGGCTGGGAAACCAGCAGAATCACTTCTGCCACCTCCTCCTGGTGAGAAGCAGACCTCCAGGCCCTCCTCTGCTCAGGACAGAAAGTTATACTTCACCTTCTCCCGGGATGAGTGTCCGAGCACGCATGGATGTGTGAATTCACCATAACGACATAGTAATTATTATCTATTTTTCAGCATGTTCAACATTTCAACTAATATAATAAAAAGGAAAGAGAAATTATAAGTAAATATATTGGAATTGCATCATGTAATCTTTTATTAATAAGATTTTACTCCTAGTAACTTTAAATGATTGAAATTCACATTGATTGAAATTAATGCCTTGGTGCAATTAAATCACAAGATAACAAGACAAACGTAGATGAAGCTGGTGTATTCCTATGGAACGGCCTTCGCCAGTTAAGAAAAATAATTTTGTTCATAATAAAAATAAAATAAAGTAATTCTTAGGGTCCTTAAAAGCATTCTTACAGTGATTGATGGAGAGAAATGAGTTTCATCTTTGTTAAAAAATCCAGACCTTACAAGTAAATATAAATATTTATAAGTGTGTTTTGATGTAAGTATTTCTGTGTGCCTTTCTGCTTTGTTCAGCATCACTTCTCAGCTCTCCTTACCTGGACAATTCTGAACGTCCTAGGCCCCGGGAAGACTTCCTGGAATTGATCCTGCAGCCCGCACGTGCATGCCTCATAGCAAAGCCTACAGTTTCCCAGCAGGGATGCAACGTCCTGATGGTGACAACCAGGGCGTCCCGATCATGGCTGAATTCTTTTTTTGTGGTTATTTACCCTTCTTCTCATAATATCTTTGCCCCCGTACTCAGGTTCCTTGCTGATTTCACGTTTTCTCCTATTTTCATACTGAAAATATCTGATAAAGTCAACTCAAACAGTGGATCAATTTCAGCAGAACCCATGTCCCATTAAAGCCTCTTTTTATAGGATTTCAATCTTCAATAAAATGAAGTGGGGGGGATTCTGAGACAAGGTCATCTTCAAGAATGACACTTGGGTGTCTGCCTCCTCCCTGCTCTGTCAAGTTCACCTTCGTCACGTAAGCCTCAATACACATCTAAGGAACGTTTAATTTGGTAATAATTACAGATAGCAGAGATTTACAAATACACAAACGGTATTTTAGTTAATTATTTTGTACTTGGAAGACCTTTCCATTGGTCTGAGAAGTCACCGAATCACTAAGTCTCCAAAGTTAGGAAGTTACCATGTGAGGGAAGGTGGGGATGGATAGGACCCGCCACCTGCTGGCCTTCCTTGGTTGCTCGGGTCCATGGTTGTCATGGGGACCTGGGAGGCACAGATGCTGGAGCTACAATTTGAAATCTTCACTGAGGTAAAGCCGGGACCTGGGGCCCAAAGGCATCGGCCAGCAGGGTATCAGGTGGCCCGGGCAAAAGGGGCGTCCTGACCAACGGAGTGTAACATGCAGGTGTCACTTCTTCCCACAGGGGTCATTTGGTATCGAGAGAGCAGCAATATGAGAAGAAAGAAAGACGCCGACAGCCCGAAGTTTTTTACTTCAGTTATTTATTATTATTATTATTTTATTTTATTTTTAGTTATTTATTATTTTAATTCACCAATTTCTCATTAATGAGTGTGGTAAAGGTAATTGACATTTGAGTGTTGAATCTAGTTATCATTCACTCAAATTGTGTATTATTTTTTGTGAACAAGCCACCCTTAAAATCTCTTATAACTGATTCAGGAAACTCAAAATTCAAAGACCAATTGACGCCACTGGCCCTTGATACAGGAAACCCAGCTGCCATCCACGGTCCACTAAATTTCTTAGCCTTTAAACAACCCCCATGAGATCTAGTTGATTAAGAGCTGTTTAATGCATTAAATTTGTATTTGAGGAAATTATTCATACATAGGAAGGCTTACGTTGGGAAATCGTTGAAGAATAATTGTCAAAATATAAAACCATTGGGATATCACGACCCCTAATGTTTTCTCTTTTTTTTTTAAACATTTTTTTTAAAAATTTAATTCTTATTTTATATTGAGGTATAGTTGATTTACAATGTCATGTTAGTTTCAGGTGTACAGCAAAGTGATTCAGTTATACGTATACATGTATCCTTTTTCAGATTCTTTTCCCATTTAGGTTATTACAGAATACTGAGTAGAGTTCCCTGTGCTTATACAGTAGGTCTTTGTTAATTATCTATTTTATATATAGTAGTGCATATATGTTAATCCCAAACTCCCAGTATGTTTTCATATTTGTTATATGTTACAGCAGATGATTTATGACCCAATGTGGTACTGAGCACACCATGGGCTGTCCATTAATGCATCAAGAGTTAGATGACAGAGGTCTCTAAGTCCTGGAATACGTGTGCTTTTTTTGCAACTTTGAAAATCTTGACAGTCATGTGTGTATAATATTAGTCCAAGCAGTGGATAAATAAACAACATATTTTTCAATGTCTCCTTTTTTAAAATTTTTTAAAAAAATTTATTATTTTGTTTATTTTTGGCTGCATTGGGTCTTCATTGCTGCGCGCGGCCTTTCTCTAGTTGTGGCGAGTGGGGGCTACTCTTCGTTGCGGTGCGCGGGCTTCTCACTGCGGTGGCTTCTCTTGTTGAGGAGCACGGGCTCTAGGCACGCGGGCTTCAGTAGTTGTGGCACGTGGGCTCAGTAGTTGTGGCGCACGGGCCTAGTTGCTCCGCGGCATGTGGGATCTTCCTGGACCAGGGCTCGGGCCCGTGTCCCCTGCATTGGCAGGTGGATTCTTAACCACTGCACCACCAGGGATGCCCTCAATAGCTGCTTTTTAAAACAAGTATATTACCGGACACTGGGACTCCTTTGTTCATTTCCCATTTCACAAACAAAAACACAATAGCAATTCATAAATAGGGCGCATTAAAATATATTTGCTCTTTCTCCTCTTTCACTCCTTCAAAGAACATCAACCATTTTTGCCAAACACACAAATAAAGCTGAACGTCCTTCCCAAACACTGTGAAAATCGTTAAGCTGCATGGCAAGTGCGGGAAGTGCTTTTTCCCCTCCCTCTCACCCCGCCTTATCGCAAGCGCAGTAGCGCAGGGCTGCAATCATCAGCACAACCCCAAGTTCCTGCAGCGGATAATCATGTTTTTCTGGAATCGACATCTGCTTTCTTCTGTAAGCTTTGCCGGGTCTCTTGGGGTCACAGGGAAGTGGCCCCGCACGTCCTGTGACTGAGCTGGTGCCGGGGCTCCCGGGTCTGCATGAGTCTCGGCGATACTGTACTTCTCCTCGGTCACCTCCTCCTTCTCCAGTGGCCACATCTTTGCATCCAAGCTCAGGTGCCACTCACTGAACAGTTAAACTTTAAAAGTAACACTAAGAAAATAAACTGCTCTAAAAAATAGACAAAACTAATCTTTGGGGCTTCCTAAACTGATGACTTGACACTTTAGGTAACTAGCAAATGTCCCTCATTTAAGGAAGAATCTTCATAGCTCAGCTTCTCTGCTTCTGATGGACAGGAGAACAATCGCCTATATTTTTAAAATAAAAGCAGAAAAGAATGCCTTTTTAAGAAAGAAAACAATGCCTGTATTAATCTTAAAGCTGGTGTCAGTTGATTCGTGGACAGCGTTAAGTTAGAAATCACTAGAGAGGGACTTCCCTGGTGGTCCAGGGGCTAAGACTCCACACTCCCAATGCAGGGGGCCCGAGTTCGACCCCTGGTCAGGGAACTAGATCCCACATGCATGCCTCACCTAAGAGTTCGCATGCTGCAGCTAAGGAGCCCACCTGCCACAGATAAGACCTGACCCAACCAAATAAATAAATAAATAAAATACTAAAAAAAAAAAAAAAAAAAAAAGAAATTACTAGAGAGATCTCATTTTTAAATCTACCTTATATTTTTCAAGATGTTTTGTTATCAAATATAAACATCATATTTTAGAGGTAAACTTTTATTTGTCTGCAAGTATTTCCTAATACACTGTACGGTTAGAACCTTCTTTGAAAGGGAAAAATAACAAAAATCAGGTAATCTTTGAAAAGGGTCTTTCTTTCTTTCAATATAATTGACATATACCATGGTGTAAGTTTAAGTTGTACAATGTGCAGATTTGATGCGTTAATATAAAAATATGATCACACTTTAGCATTAGCTGACACGTCTATCACATCATGTAATTACCATTTCTTTTTTGTAGTAGAAACAATTAAGATCAAATCTCTTAGCAAGTTTGAAGTTTATAATACAGGAGGAATAATGGGTTTTTCTTTAAATTGCCCTCTCATAGATTTTGAAGAATATGGAAACTTATGACCAAAGTATATAATAACACTGAAGCAAGACTGTACCTTAAAATGTCTCCTAAGAACTGTATTGTGAACAATTAAGTATCCCCTTAGTAAGTAAAAATTATGAATGGTATTGGTGAAAAATCAGAATCTTAATTGGGAGATTGGGATCTACATCTATACACTAATATGTATAAAATGGATAACTAGCAAGAATCTGCTGTATAAAAAAATAAATAAAATTAAATTAAAAAAAAATCAGAATCTTAAAATGTTTTGTTGACATCTTCTCTTAATTTTCCACATTGAACTAGTCTATATGATTTTAACCAATGCTAGCTGTCGAGGTGATTTTTTGGCATTGGTTACCTCGTCCACAGTCTTGATGGAGACAAAAGTGAGATTTCCTTTAAAACCAGAAAAGCTCGTCATCACAGCAGCTAGTTCTCAATTAAGTAATAAAAGCACGTTTAAGCTAAACCCAGAGGGGACCAGTTACGGATGCTGGTGTTGGTGGAACATCTGTTCACACTGGGCACCTTGTACAAAACACCCACATGTCTACACAGCAAAGTAACAGACAGATACGAGCACTCTCTCCATCTGTCCAAAGGTTTAATTCTTTTTTTAAAAGAATTTTGTTTTATATTGGAGTGTAGTTGATTTACAATGTTGTGTTAGTTTCAGGTGTACAGCAAAGTGATTCAGTTATACATATATATGTATCTATTCTTTTTCAGATTCTCTTACCATTTAGGTTATTACAGAATATTGAGTATAGTTCCCAGTAGTCCTTGTTGGTTATCTGTTTTCTATATAGTAGTGTGTATATGCTAATCCCAAACTCCTAATTTATCCCTCCCCCATCCCCTTCGGTAACCATAAGTTTGTTTTCTATGTCTGTGGGTCTATTTCTGTTTTGTAAATAAGTTCTTTTGTATCATTTTTTATATCCCACATATAAGTGATATCATATGGTATTTGTCTTTCTGTGTCTGACTTACTTCACTTAGTATAATAATCTCTAGGTCCATCCATGTTGCTGCAAATGGCATCATTTCATTCTTTTTTTTTATGGCTGGCTGAGCAACATTCCATTGTACGGGTATACCACATTGTCTTTTGTGAAATATTTGGAGGGTGAAGACAGGGCCTTTAAGCTAATTAAAGTCGGAGTAAACAGAAGTGTTAGGACCTTATGTCCCTTTAAATCTGGAAATAGAGAATGAAAGCTTATGTCAGTAAGTCATGATTTATTTTCATAACAAACTCATGAATCATGACATCTCGTCTATATTGTGGATGAGGCTACAGGAGGCTGATTTTACTCCTCAAAAAACTAGATCATGTTTGCAAGCTGCTCAGTTTCTGTAAGAGAAAGACTTCAGAAATAAGCTTTAATGTATTTTCCCAGTGTCCTACGACATATTTTAAAGAAAGCTTGGTGACGTGTGGCTATTTTTGTTTATTTGGTAGAATTAGTTGTCCTCCCATAGTTCTTTTTCTCTCCCTCTGTGGGCCCACACGCGCACGCACACACACACACGCACACACACACACACTCACACTCACACTGGAGTGTCATCTGCAACATATACGAGATATGGTGGTGAATGAGCTAGTTATGAAACTCAGTCACGGTGCTGAGTGGCCTGGCCAGACCCGACTTTCCTTCAGGATATCAGCACAAGCATTTCCATAGCATCTTGTAATTTTCAAGTATTTTCACAGACATCGGCTCACGTCAGCTTCAAAGCAACCTCAGGACTGGAGCGTCTATTATTGTTCCTTTTCACAGATGCGAAATTGCAAAGCAGCGGGGTCGCGTGGTGCTCCTTCCTCCCTCCCCCTCACTAGGGTCCTGTGGCCACTGCAGGGCAACTTGGGCTCAGAAGCCTGGGCATCCGATGCCCTCTTGGTCCACCTGTGCAGGAACCACATGCCAGCAGCATCTAGACACAAGTTTTCAGCAAGAGCAGAGCACCCAGGTGCAGGGATAAAGGAAGAGATGCTCTATCACCAGACTTGTCAATTTTGAGCGCTGTGCGAGATAAAGTCCTCTGCCCCCCCTTGGTACCCAGACCGTCACAGAACTGTATGGGAAGGTAGGAGAAATACCAGAGCAGCACCTTCTGTTTTTCTGTGACCCAGCCTTCCCTCCCTCATGGGAATAACATTAATGAAACCATTCATTTAAAAAAATCACCAGTCTTATCTACTTGCTCAACGCAAATTATTATTCGTTTGAGACAACAGGTAAGTGGTCTTGTCCAAAGTTGATTGTGTGCAGTAAATGCCATGTTCATATTAATAACTTCATAATAATGCAGTATAATAATAATAATAATTCATAGAATGTGTGAGAAGCTGGGAAATGCTCATTTTTAAATGATCTTTGACAAGGATGGGATGGACCTGGGGAGCAAGCCTAATCCTAATTGTAGTTATATGGAGAAGAAGCAAGAGGAAATGACGTGCGAGATGCAAATCTGGTTATCAACCTATGAGAGCAGCAGCAGGGAACCATCTATGGAGGTGACTCTGGAATTGTCTCCAGACTGAGCTGAGGGTCCTGTCCTTAGTCATCACGCTCCGTAGCGTTTTCTTTCCAACTCTGCATCCTAGCATGTAGAAAACTCCTCATCTATTGCATTTCCTAGAGTTTAATTTCGTGTAATACTTTCAGGGAGGAAATGCAAATTCAAGGCTGCCTCGCGACTAGATATCCAGGCCACTAGATGATCTGTGAAACGAGTTGTAAGGATGACCTCCTCCCAGGCAAGAGAAGATGTCAAACGGCTGCACTATCCAGTTTGGGCAGGTCCCCATGGGCAGACAGGGGAGCTTGAGAGCAGGTCCTTTTAGGTCTAAATGTCTACAGAAGGCAGGCAGAGAATGAAATGAGACAAGAACCTTCTAGAGGAGGGGTGCCACTACTCAAGTTTTTTTTTTTTTATTATTGAATTATAGTTCATTTACAATGTTGTGTTAGTTTCAGGTGTACAGCACAGTGATTCAGTTACATATATATATATAATATATATATATATAATATATATATATATATATATATAGTCTTTTTCAGATTCTTTTCCCTTATATGTTATTGTAAGATATTGGGTAAAGTTCCCTGTGCTATACAGTAGGTCCTTGTTGTTTATTTATTTTATGTATAGTAGTGTGTATATGTTAATCCCAAACTCCTAATTTATCCCCCCCTTTCCCCTTTGGTAATCATAAGTTTGTTTTCTATGTCTGTGAGTCTATTTCTGTTTTGGAAATGAGCTCATTTGTATCATTTTTTTAGATTCCACACATAAGTGATATCGTATGATATCTGACTCTACAAATCAACTGTGACTTGCAGAAACGAGGTCTAACGTTGCTAAATTACCTGACTTTTTTTCAAAGAATACAGAAATCCAAATTGTCTTGCGTAATCTCTCTCTTTTTAAAATATTGTTCCCACTTGTATTGGGATATAGTTGACATAGAACATAGTGTAGGTGTAAGATGTGCATGCGGTGATTTTGTACAGTGATTGATCCCCACCGTAAAGTTAGTTAACCCATCCATCACCTCACATGGTTGCGAGTTTTTTTTTCTTGTGGTGAGAACGTTTAAGGTCTACTCTCAGCAACTTTCAAATATATTTACAGTGTTGTTATAAATGCTATAAATTAGATGCTAATTTAATCACGCTATAAATTAGATCCCCAGGACTTATTTATCTTACAACTGGAAGTTTGTACTTTTTACAACTTTTACCCATTTTCCTCATCTCCAGCCTCTGGCAACCACCAACCTGTTCTGTTTCTATGAGTTAACCTTTTTTTTAGATTCCACATACAAGTGGGATCGTATGGTATTTGTCTTTCTCTGTCTGACTTACTTCCCTTAGCATAATGCCCTCAAGGTCCATCCTTGTGTCCCAAACAACAAGATTTCTTTCTTTCTCATGGCTGAATAATATTCTGTCCTGTGTATGCATACATCATGTTTTCTTTCCATTCATTTGTCAAAGGACACTTACATTGTTTTCATATCTTGGTTACTGACATGGGGTTGCAGGTATCTCTTTTAAGACAGTGATTTTGTTTCATTCAAATATATACCCATAAATGGGATTGTTGGACCAAAGGGCATCCTGAAAGCAGAAATTAAAAGATGATAATTTACATCACAAGAACGTAAGAATGTGTAAAACTCGCTGGTGATGGTAAATATATAGTCAAAGTCAACTTTTCTAATTGTAGTGATGTCGTGTAATTTACTTACGACTCTACATTAAAAGCAAAAGTATTAAAAATAACCATAACTGTGTAATTTCTTGACACCAAAATATGGGCAATTGATTTTTTAAAAAACAGAACTATGCAGGCCAAACAAAATACTCTTGTGAGCTGACAGTTTTTAAACTTTTTTTTTTTTTTAGCTCTTTTACACCATAAATCTGAACTCGTTAACGTAATCTCAGTCCGTTTTAATTTTTTTCCACAAAGAAATATTTCGTGTGTTATGGGAATCTGCATTCTGAGCACACTTGAGTATATAATGAATAATTTTGCTGGTGATACACGGAGAGGAAAGAAAAGGAAACAGTCGGATGTCATGGGAGATGTAGTGGAGGAGTCCCGGGAAAAGCTTTGCTCTTTTTGCGACAGCTGCTGGCTTGTCTGACTGTGGATCCACGCGGAGGGATCAAAAGGGACAGCAACCGCCCCGGGCGCTGCCGGGGCTCCTGCTTTGTTTCTTCTGCCCATCTTCATCTGTGGACACTGCTTTTCGAGCAAATATACTTTCTGTTCTGTGTCATTGATAAAGACATTGCGTTTTGCTCACTTAAAAGAACCCCTTATTCTTGCCTTCAGCTCTGACTGTCAGCAAAGTGTCTGTAGGTGGTGCCCACGTGTGCAGACCCACAGAAGGATGCTGGCGAGAGGGGCTCCCACGTGCTTCACAACGTGGAGAACGAAGGAATTCGAGGCCCCTCCGTGTCCTGTAGATGTGAGGGCCCCATGCCACCCCCAGATTGGGAGCACGGGAACATTCGGATGATAACCCCATTCCACAGCAGGGTTTGTGTGTGTAATAAAAGCTGTGTCTACACAAGGCGTGGAGTCGGTCACTGTATTTCAATGACGAATTAAGTGAGAAAAAAAAAGCAGTCAAATTGATTGATTGGCTTCCCCAGGCCTACGTGTGTGAATTGACTGAATTCATTTAAAATGCTGCATTGAGAGCTCTGTGTAGACACCACCTGTGTCCAGTTTTGTTTTTTAACCTTTGGAGAGGTTGAGCTTCCCTAACTGCTCTAGAAAACTGAGAGCCTAGAGCACACAGGGAACAGGGTCCTAAATTCTGAACTCTTAGCTCTTGGGTAAAAACGGAGCAGAACCGGGAGAAGACATGCCCAGAGGAGCACCTTCCTTCAAGGTTTCTGGTTTAGCAAGAAGGAGAAAAATCAGATTCACCGGGAAAATGGTTTTTAACCTTTATTCTTAGCATAAATCAAGAGGCTCATTTTTCAGTCTATAGAATTCAATTAAAGGTCAGATTTGTAATGGAGATCCTAATTATTAATGTGTTGCTATTTTAATTATTAATAGGCTGAAATATTTGCATAATGGATAAAGAAATAGCCCAAGAACAACTTTGGTAGCATCTGAAGAGTCTTCAAAATATTTTAGCAATATCCCTTTTGCTATGAGCTTATATAATTCATTTAAAACACAGACATTTATTTGAAATAGTACAAGGGTAAAACTACTGTTACCACCATTAGATAATATGAACCAAATTATACTGATTATGGTCCTGAAATATTTGAAAGAGGTGATCTATATAGAAATCACCAGAGGAAAAATAGTAAAGAGAGTACTTATTATTTTGTACAATCCTAACATTAATTTCTAAAGAATAATTTGGGTTAAGATATATTTTAACCACACCCAATGTTATTCTCCTTCATCCTGAAAATGTATTGAATCTAAACAAACTAATGGAGCAGAAACACATCACATATGTGAGGTTTTTAACTAAATGGTATTGGAATTAGCTTTTCTAAATGCAATTTATCAGAACCTAGAAATATGTGTTTCTGTTATCAATAATAAATCTCCTGACAAAGTTAGGCAGCAAATAGATGATTGATATTATAATGTTACCTATAAGTTAATTTAAACTTCAGCTCAAAGGAAAGAGGTTTCCTAGTTGTTTTTTTAAAGTGAGGGTATTACATTAAAGTATAAATTTACTTTAAAATTTGAAGTGTCATTTAAAAAATTTATTATCAGTATAATTTGATTCATATAATTATAACTAAACTAGGTAACCCCAAATATTGAGAATAATTTTGTGTTATTTACATAAACATGCAAAACCTGTTGGCTCTAGGAATCAACCAATCCTCCCTCTTTAAAGAAGAAGAAAAGAGAACAAGAATATTTCAACTTCAGAGAAATATTTTATCTAGGGATGTCTGAGCACAGGATTAGTGATACTGACTAAAATAAACTTTTCAATAGCTAATGCGATATTTATTAGGATTCAGTTTAACCAATGTTAGTAATTACAAGAGACACAAAATTCACTATTAATTAGTTCATCATCAATTATTTACATACGCCTTTAAAGGATGGCCACTTTCAAGCCTGTTTTCTGTGTTTGCTATGGATTTCATTCCTACATTTCTTCACTTCAATTCCTTTTCACCTGGTAAAAATTTTACCTTCTTTGTTTATTACAACTACTAGGTTGAAAGTGTTTTGTTCTGAAAATCGATATCAAACTATGAGTTCTTTATTTGGGGAAATATTATTCAAAATTTATGCAGAAGAGTTTTTTTTGAAAGAGAAAGAATTAGTTTTTTTTTTTTTTTTTTTAATTCCAACAGCTCCTGGTTAAAAATATCTTATGATGAAAAGAGAGTACATGATTTTAGGAGAAAGAATCACCAGCAAAGCTTCCCCTTTGGAAAAATACGACTTTAATAAGGAAGTAGCAGTTAGCACAATTAACTCATAACCTGGTGCTGAAGAGCATATTTAGAGATTTTTCTTACTTGTGAATTAACTAAACAAAAAATAGGCTAGTGTGTACATCACGAGGGCATCTGTTTGATTTGACTGTGTTTATGCAGGCTTTTTTTCACTTTCCCCAGTTTTATTGGTATATAAGTGGTATATAACAATTTATTCATTTGTGTACAACACAATGATTTGATACATGTATATATTGTAAAATGATCACCACAATAAGTTTAGTTAAAATCCATCAACCCTCATAGTTACAAAATTTTTTTTCTTTTGATGAGAACTTCTAAGATGTGCTCTCTTCCCAACTTCTAAATACACAATAGATTTTTGTGAACAATAGTTGCCATGCTGTGCATTACAATCGCCAGGACTGATTCTTCTTAGAACTGGGAGATTGTGCCTTTTGACCCCCTTCACCCATTCCTCCCACCGTCCCCTACCCACCTCTGGAAGCCAACTATTTGTCCTCTGTTTCTAGGATTTCGGTGTTCGTTTTGTTTTGGTTTTGTCTTTTTATTTTAGATTCCACATATAAGTGAGAACATACAGTATTTGTATTTCTCAGTTTGACTTATTTCACTTAGTATAATGCCCTCAATTTCCATCTACGTTTTTTGCAAATTGCAGAATTTCTTTCTTTATTATGGCTGAATGATATTCCAGTATTTATATTTATATCTAAACTATGCTAATATATAGATCTACTAGATAGATCTAATAATACTATCTATATATCTAGATATATCTGCACGACATTTTTTTTTGTATCCATTCATCCACGGATGGGCTCTTTTTTTTTTTCACATCTTTATTGGAGTATAAATGCTTTAAAATGTTGTGCCAGTTGCTTCTGTACAACAGAGTCAATCAGCTATACATATACATATATCCCCATATCCCCTCCCTCTTGCGTCTCCCTCCCACCCTCCCTATCTCACCCCTCTAGGTGGTCACAAAGCACCGAGCTGATCTCCCTCTGCTATGCGGCTGCTTCCCACTAGCTATCTATTTTACATTTGGTAGAGGAAATACGTCCATGCTACTCTCTCACTTCATCCCAGCTTACCTTTCCCCCTCCCTGTGTCCTCAAGTCCGCTCTCTACGTCTGCATCTTTATTCCTGTCCTGCCCCTAGGTTCTTCAGTACCACTTTTTAAATTCCATGTATATGCGTTAGCATACGGTATTTGTTTTTCTCTTTCTGACTTACTTCACTCTGTATGACAGATTCTAGGTTGTCTCTATGTTTTGGCTATTGTAAATAATGTCGCAATGATCACGGGGGTACACATGCCTCTTTGAGATAGTGATTTTGTTTCCTTTGGGTAAATGACCAGAAGGGGAATTGCTGGATCATATGGTAGTTCTGTTTTCCATTTGTTTCCACAGTGGCTGCACCAATTGACATTCCCACCGACAGTTGTGCTTACATAGTTTAAATCCAGATCATCCTACTACAGCAACTGACCCTAGTATCTTCATACCTCCGTCACCCACACATTCGCCCAGCATCTGCTTTATATACACTCCAATTGATAACAAAGCCCTTGACAACAAATACACAGCAATGACAGCAACAAAATTAGACGCTACTGTTTCAAGTTTCAAGGACAAAATACAACAGAAGGGGATGAGGTCATCGTAATGAATAGAAAATGCTAGTAATTAAAAGAAAATTTTTTTGTATTAGATTTTTGATTGGAATTGTTTATTTTCTTATTTATTTATTGATAGAGCCCACTTAGACTTACTTATTTGGATAGGTTTTTATAATAATATATCACACTCAGGTATACATATATTGGAAAACGTTAAGTGAAGTCAATTAGCATGTCCGTAATGATTCTTCCCCTTCTGACTAGTTCCATGTTTTCTATGGAACATTCGCCATGAAGGCTAGTCTTGAACCATTTCTTAAAAACGTGCCTCAGCCATGTCTCTCTGAACACTGCTTCAAAAGTCACTGATGTGTGTATATGCCTCTGTTGTTAAAATATAAAGAGACTTTATTTCAAATTGTCAACTTCGAGTAATTGGAAAACAAGAGATCAAATCATCTTAAAGCAACAGTCTTTCACTGAGTTATTCCTTAATGGCATTTTCACCATGTTTTAAGATGAACCTTCCCACATATCACAAATATGCGATAACACGGCAACTGAGCGCTGTGACAAAGCTCCTTTTACATCACAGTTCGATTTTTGTCTACTCACTTTTTCTTCTTCACAATAACAAAAATGCAAAGTGAATGGCTGTGTAATGCGTATCTGTTATGATTCCAAGCAAGCCATTAGCTCTGGAGAAACGCTTGGCTTAAACCACTCAAGGGATCAGATTCCCAGATTCCGTGGTGAGCAAAACCGCAGACCACAGGTGTCCTGAGATGCCAAAGTCTGTGCAGAGGTCAAGGTCAGGAAAAGAAGCACTAGTTCAGGCAGGAAAGAAACTCTTCTCCAAAGAGGAAGGTTTATTGATAGCAGTTCTTGGTTGGTTTAATAGCCGCTGTAAAACTCAGCAAATTCAATTTAGTGTTGTTTGGAGGAAATGAGAAAACAATATGAAAAACACAAAACCAGAGGGTTTAGAGTCTCAGATGACAATGCAGTTTTGTCAATCGTATGAATCAATGTAAACACGTTTAGTTCACTTTTAAAAAGTCACTTCAAGGAATAAGGAAATGAAAGAGGTGCTCTCAAAATTGTCATCCATTCTGTTATAGCAAGCAACTAATCGACCTTCTCTCCATCCTAAGACACGATTCTACACATTTCAGATATCTGAGATCTGGATTTGTCTTAGAATCAAGGACACAATTATTGTAATATTTCCTCCCATCACAAATCCTATTATTCATTTATGATGCATCTTATACTCAATGGTTACTTAAATTCCAGGAAGAATAAAAGGAATGGGCAGCTTTGCTGGTATTTGGGACAGTTAGCTTGTTTTTGATTAAGAGAGTATTAGAGAGGTACAAAGCGTTAAAAGCATTTTGTGTTCCTAGTTGTGATGGCCCTTATTATTTGCTCTTGTCACAGCCTATTGGTTGCAAGGTGCAGAAACCAGTCACCCCAGCTGGCATTTAAAGCAAGAATGAACACAGCAGTGTGTTGGGAGACGCGGGACAGCCTCTAGGACCCTGAAAGAGGAAGCACGGTGGCCCATGGGCCTGGAAGGCAGGCTGCTGGTCCCTCTGTTTCCGGGCTCCTTCTTTCCCTCTCTGTATCCTTTTCTCTTTACCTTCTGTCGTTCTGCTTCTTTAAAAAAAAAAAACAAAAAACTCAATGTCAACACGAGTCTTTCTTCTCTGACTGAGGGTCCCTGTAACCTTCCTTCTTGTCACATAAAAGAATCAATGAAGCCAGAGAGTATGGCTGGGATACGCAAGGATGGTGTAAAATATGATTATATGGAATTTTGGAATTCAGAGAAACTTTGTAAACCACCTAGATAATGTCCCGTATGTTATAGTTGCTGAGAAAAGACCCAGAGTGCTTAAAAGAGTAACCAAGATCTAGAAAACTGCTGTGACATCAGGTGACACTCAGACATTGCCACTGTCCCTACTGTCCCTGGTAAGGATGAATATTAACTTGAGGATGGAGAAAAAATGGTGAATTAAATAAATTCATCTTAATAACAAAACGTGAAGAAAAATAGTATCTGAATTAAGAGGTCTAAATGGCAGGATAGTTTCAAAAATAGCCGTTTGATTATTTTCCAGTATAAATGGAAATCATGCAACCACATGTTATGTGGTAGTTAGTCAACATTAGTAAATATTCAAAAATTAGTTAGTTTACACATTTTTATTCACTCTGCTTCTAAGCACTTTGGAGTACCTGAAAACAAAGTACTTTCGTATGTGTTAAATGTCATAACATACACAGTTTAAAATACTAAAGGGCATGAAATATGAACATCAGCTTTGCTTAGTTAAGGGGTGAGTAGATGCCAAATGAATGGCGCTCCATTTTGCTAAGGAAATGTGTCTAATAGTTCACCCTTCTCTGGTACAGCTCTTTCAGCGGATGTAATGTAAACGGAAACGGCATTCTTTCCTCCGTGTGTGTCCACGTTTACATGTGTGTGCAAATGTGTGCACGGCGTGAATTCTCACACAACGGCAGAGTCACTCGTAAAATATTCCTGTGGAAAGCTTAATTCTATGAATGCCATGGAAAACTGACCAAGTCACTTAACTTCTAGCTTCCCACTTGTAAACCGTCTCAGAGCCCTGCTGAGAATACAAATGGCCAGTTGTGCTTCACAGCTGGAGCTCCTCAGAAGATAAGTATTAATTCAAGATATTTAATGTGGAGCGTAATACCATTTATGATCCCATGGAGAATAATTTTTAAAGTAAAGAAGAAGGTATATTCGTGCATGTTCCATGAAGAGCTTGTGTCATGAATAAACTAAAAAAGAGGTAAAATCAGTGTCTAGGAAACACCTGAGTATTCTAGAAAGCAACTTTATATAAAAAAAGAGTCAATGTTATTTCCACAGAAATTGATGTACAGGAAAAAATTAGAACGTTGTCAAGCTTTTATAGCCACTGGGATCACCACACACGTGTGTGAGTACAGGGTTCTTAAAAAATGTCTGTGTATTATGAACATTTTCATCTCAATAGAGCCAATAAAACACCTTGAAAAAAATAAAATTGGAAAAAAAATGAATTTGACATGTTAGAGAAAACTGTGTATTTAATGTAGCATATTGAGTAAATTTATTATGTTCCCCCAGACTAACTTCCATTTAATTAACTGATTAAAATCAAAGTGGATTTTAAAGATAAATATTGACTTCTAAAAGTGACAAATTATATGATTTCATCTTTGAAAAAATATGTGGAAATCGAGATCAGTAATAAACCTATCAATAACAGGAAAAAAGATTATGAGCTCTTCAGATAACTTCAGAACATTTCCCTGTTTTATTTAAGCATTGGCACAGTCTCCTAAGAAAAACATTATTTGTAAAGAAAGAAAGTAAAACAATAAATAAAATAATAAATAAAAGGCATTTTTATTTAAAAATAAATTAAAAAGTTAAAAAGTGCCCTGAAATCTTTCATCATGTGCTTTTCCTTATGTGATAAAATTTATTTAGAATTTCATCACTTAATAATAAAAAGGTATATTGTGTGAAGTAGTCAAAATATATCTCCTTAAAATATTTGTAAAATTGATTAACTATGGCTTTTGTTGTGTAAATTAAAGGGATTTAAAAATCTTTCCTTGCTTGAAGTTAGATAGAAATGAGGACACTTGTCAGACCAGCCTCAAAAGTGAAAATGGAATTCTAAGGTATTTGGGGAAATTAATTTATTTAAATACCACTATGCATTGAATAATGGGAAATGACTATCACATAGCAACATTTTGGGGAAGGTATAAGAAGCAAATGATAGTTAACTTTTTTTTTTCCATTTCTACATAGAAACCAATTTAAAAAGTGTAGTTTTAACTGAAAGGGGAAAAATAAAACAATGCTATTTGGATTAAGAACTTCCTATATTACATTGCATTTTCTGGGAAAGACATTAGGCCCCTGATTCCTATTGAAATAAGATAAAATAAAACAAAACTAAAAGGAATGCCTCAGGGAAAGGCGATGACTTTCATTGAGTGAATTGTTGATGACTTGACAAATGACATAAACACATGAACAAATAACTTCCAGAGTTAGTTCTCACCTGTCAATTAGTGTATTGTGGGTTGACCTAAAAAATGAAAAGTTCTAAAGCATATATTTTGGTGTAAATTAAGGACATTAAAGTACTGGGTTTAAGAAGAAGTCATCCAAGTGTCCTGAAGGAATAGAAATTGAAGGAAGTAGATCTGCATTTCCAAGAATAGAAACTGTTTCTCAAGAATGGAAAGATAGCAACATACTACCCAGTCATAAGGAAAGACCTCTGTAATTACAGATCCCAGAGCCCAGGAAACTGACATAGTGTAATTAAGGACAGAATCATCTAACTCTGCATAAAGTACAAATTAATAGGGCCATGTCCCCAAAACACAGCTAAGATTGAAAGCCCCAGAGAAAGTCAATGAAGGCAGTTATAGGAATCGCCAGGGAGAAGTTTCATTTAACTGGAAAACAAATAGCCTATGAAGGGAGGTGAAATGATAAAAATGTGCATTTAGTTAAATGGAAACTTTCAAGTCACTCCCCAGATGATGAACAGAAACACAATCAAAGACATCAACCTCTAAATATTAGTATTATCTAACAGTATGCATTAAATATGCATGAATGTTATTTCATCCTCTTGTTAGAAGCACACAGAACTCACTGTATTAATACTTCATGAGGAAAGTAAAGCAGGCCTCTGTCCCAAGGAAGACATCGTCAACGGAATTTTAAAGTCACAATTTCAATATAACAAACTTAGGACATGCATTTCAGTGTGAGAAATGAGTCGTTTATAGGATAACTGACCACTCATATGCCTGCACCATTTCCTTAATCTGGAACATAGATCTTGACACGGATTTAATGTGATTGATGGGTCTAAGGACACATCAGACCCCATTAAGCTAATCAGGCCAGAGCTGCTCAGATCGCAGTGAAGCGCCTGACTTGTCCAATGTGCTACTTAAAGTAGTTTTTATTTAGCTAGTAGGAAAACGCCTTTTTCACAATTAGGCAGTATATTACGTAAAATCGTATTTTTGCCTTGGACTTGTGAATATTGTATTGTGACACTTTTTTTTTCCATCAACAAGTTGAAAAAAGTTAATAAAAAAAGAATTGTGTGTCCCCAAGATAGCTAAAAGGGCTCATCATGAGTGACTTCCATTTTGAGCAGTAAAAATGCAATGATTTTACCGATAAAAAAAATTGAAGTAAAAATAGTTTCTGGTAGTATCCTGCTGCCTTGAAGAAAGGTTTTATCTTTTCATAAATGTTATCATTATTACATAGCTGACTCTCAACTTTCTTAAAATCAGTTGAGAAGTTGGTGAAACTGTAGGAACACTCCATACTTCTTAATTCATTGAGATACCAGCTCAAACCTTAAATCTGTATCCTTATGATGTGGGAGTTTTCCATTTTGTCTTTAGTCCTTTACCATATTTTCTGTAAACATGAACTGAATTGTTTTCATCCAAATTATTAAAAGCAATGTATGAGAATACTTTTTCTCAGAGGAAATAGTGTTAACTAAATTTAGGGAAAAACCTAGAGAATAGAGTCACAGTATCTTTAAAGGGACATAAATTTTGAAGCTGATCTTTGATGTTGTTTGGGGAAGCAAGTCATTGAATAATACGGACCTAAACCAAATTGAGGAAAACTAAAATAATGATAATAACTTACACTTAGTTGAAATCCTCGTTAACGTAAGTGAAAGTTTGGAAAACGGAAACAAAGAAAACTCCCTCTAGCATGCCCCCTGCCTGCCTCATTAACAGCATGAAGGTAGTGATTACGCCTGTGTAAACGTGTAAAATCCAGATCCTGTACCTCAAACACAAAGTCTCCCAGTGAAGATGAGACAAAGAGACCCCACCACCTGCAAGCACACTCGAATCTGCACCTGGAAATCTGCAAGGCTCACTGAGACTCTCCTAGCAATCCTGATACAACTGGAAACAATTCCACATTGACAGGCACTCATCCTGAGCCCTGGAGAGAACGAATGTATTTCCTCCAAGCATTTGTGAAAACATCTACAAAATAAGAAACCAGACAATAAAATCCAGGGTAGTGAGTAGTCTTCCTGCCATTGAAAGGGGAGTTTGGTGGTTAAAATGACGAATTAAAGAAAAAAAACCTTTGAACTAAATTAGACCTCAGGAAGAGGTTAAGAGGGATGTCTCTGGATAACAGGGCAAGGGTTTTAGCTTGGAATATGGCTAGACACTGAGAGTTAGACATTGGGCTGGTTTGATGAAAACTGTTCTGGAAACTCCTTGTTTAGACTTTTTAAACAATGACATTACATTGAGCTGTGAGGGTTTAGCTATGACTCTGTCAAAGCAAAGGGCTGGAATAAAAATGGTTTTTATTGCTGGGCTATGACGTTACCATTTCAAGCGTAGGGAGGTTCCTGAGTGAACTACATGGTAGAGAGTCAGCTGTTGCTTTTCATCTCACCTGCTCATCAAGAATCTGACACAAAAAGCAAAAATAGTAGCAAAAGACACTTATAAAATGAGGTATGCTAGAGGGAGCATTTGTGGAATGAACAATGTAACGGTGATACGGAAATTAGTGCTGTGAGTTTCAATTTTGGGATCTGCAATCGACTTTTCTCATTGTGTGATAAGCCACATAAAGTCTGGTGTAAGTTTACAAATTATTAAATGGGTGAGCTGGGGACATTCTAAGATAAATGGCCTCACAGGTCATTCTAAAATAACACTAGTAAAATTGACTCACCATAAAGCTTTAAAGTCATAATTTAACTAACAAGGCCAGACAATTCTGATGTGGCATTAAATACAGAAGTACAGCTAAAGAGCTGGCAGAAAAATAATCAGTGGAAATTTATAAAAAGGGTGAGCATGGAAAAGGCATTGCATATGCAACGGAAGCAGTAAATGTTGAAAATGCTGAGATTGTAACAACAGTTTTATTCCATGAGTGGCTCTGGAATTTTAGCAAGTGCCGTTAAAGTGAACAAGGAAAGCAGCATAAACAAAGCACAGAAGTGGGAAGAGCTAAGAAAAGATGAACCTGCCGCAAATTAACAAACTGACCATAAATGAAGCATGTAGGCAGGAGGACAGGTCCTGAGAGAGAAACATTTTAAAACTGATGTTTAACTGTCAAAGAGTAAAGTCACTTTAAATTGCACACAATCCAGAAACTACTTTGTTTTGTTTGGGGAGCTAATTTTGCCTTTTGCTTCTCATGCGAGAAGGGATCACACACCTGGAAAGGAAAATGACATTGAGATTCGCAGAGAGGCACCTGCTTATCACATGCTCTTCTAAGCAGATGTCCATTGATACACACATTTCAGGGAAAAAAGTAATTAAGGTCATAGAAACTCTGATAAATATGGTTTCTTGACCTTATCACTGAGATCTTGCAGGTGAAAAAATTGATTTCTTGACAAAAATTATTCCATCAGATCAGTTCAATCTGATCTGAACCTTCCAGTCTAGATTTATATATTCCCAGCCAACGTTTGCACTTGTGATCTGACTTTGGGGGGGAAGACCTAGTGTTGGTAGAAGAAAACACAGAATTCCTTCGGCACCGTGTCACCCTGCAGGCTGAACAGATGTCATCAAGGTCCATGGGACCATAAGTGCAGGAGAAAGAGCAGGAAAACGAAGGGCTGCCTCTCAGCAAAGGGCTGGTTAGAAATTTAATTCCTGAGTGCATCTTTGGAAGAAAACAGAATCCCTCAATAAGCATACCTTATTACAAAAATTACTCCACACAAGATAAGATTCAGTAATTCTGAAGGGTAAAGAGATATTTACCAGAATCTCATTTATGTCTAAGTGCATGTGTGAGCTTTTGACGTGGGAAGGAGAGAATTCGTGAGTTGTGACCTTGCATCTGGATTTGATGTCAAAGGTGAAGTTGGATGTATGTGGGCAAGATAAATGTATCTAAAGGAATCATACTGTTCTGTTAAAACACGTAAACAAACACTTTGCTACATTAACAAGGGTAGTGGAAATTTTTGAGACTAAGTGTACGGTAGTTGCCCTTATCCATGGTTTTTGCTCTCTGCGGTTTCAGTTACCTGAGGTGAACCTCAGTCCAAAAATATGAAATGGAAAATTCCAGAAATAAACAGTTCATAAATTTTCAATTGTATGATGTTATGAGTAGCGTGATGAAATCTCACACACGGTCCTGCTCTGTCCCAATTGGGTCAGAAATCATCCCTTTACCCACCCTGTATATGCTACCCTCCTGTTAGTATAGGAAAAAACATAGCATATATAGGATTTGGTACTATCTGTGGTTTCAAGCATCTGCTGGGGGTCTTGGAATGTGTCCTCCATGGATAAGTGGGAACTACAGTAATATATAGTATCATAGAAGTAGAATTTAGATATGAATAGAAATTGTGATATTTTACCCCAAGGTCCTCATACAGATAAAGTCTCTAATAAACAAGAGCTAAAAGCTGTAACTGCAGTATTATACAAGGTAGTCACAGAACCTTAAGAGTGTATTGTTTAGTGGTACTTAAAGGAAGTTAGACTCTAGTCTGTAAGACAAGAAAAAGTCACATACAGAGAACACGCAGGCGCACAGGCCAAGTATATTACATCAGATTGACTCGGGCTTCCCTGGTGGCGCAGTGGTTAAGAATCCACCTGCCAATGCAGGGGACACTGGTTCAAGCCTTTGTCCGGGAAGATTCCACTTGCTTTGGAGCAACTAAACCCGTGCACCACAACTACTGAAGCCCGTGTGCCTAGAGCCCGCGCACCGCAACGAAGAGTAGCCCCCGCTCACCGCAACTAGAGAAGGCCCGCGCGCAGCAACGAAGACCCAACACAGCCAAAATAAATAAATAAAAAACATAAATAAATTTATTAAAAATACCAAATTGACTGATCTTGTGTTGCATGGAAGAGTTAGTTTGAGGATTTTCACGGTACTCAGAAAATATTTGTTCAACATATTCTTACTAAATAACTTTCAGGTGTCAGTGGAGGTGCATAACACACAGGATCCTGCCCCCCTCTGCTCTAAAGGGTCACAGTTTCCGGGTGAGAATGGAAGCTGGATTGGATGGTGGCAGAGCAGTGGTGTAGACGTGGAGATGCTCTTCTGCTCCACTGGTTTGAAGGCAGCAGAGGAGAGCCGGCACCTAGAAAGGGTGTGGTGTCCACGAGGATGGCAGCACGGGAGGAGGGCTGCCTGACCTTAGAGGACAGCGGGAGTGGCCGCTCTGGGCAAGAAACACAAAGCACACACAGTGGAGTCCAGAGAAGGAACGTTGGCACACAGGGAGAAGCTGGAGAGAAGGAGAAAGAGCAGAGAGCCCACTGGAGAGGGAGGTCCTCAGTGCACAGCGAAACTACATTGTTAACATGTTTCTAGTAAGAGAGAGAGAGCGTTCCAGACAGAGGATCTCTCCCAGGACAAAGGGCTGCATTTGGAGGAGACCAGCAAGGACCGCTGCCCTGAGATCCTCGTGTCACACGTGGAGCAATGCTGCTTGACCCTGGTTAACTAAAGATGCGTATTGTAAAATCTAGTCAACTTTTAAATCTTTAAAGAAAGAAGTATAAGTAATGTCAGTGTTGGAGATAAAATGGAATCATAACAAACGATTAGTTAACCCAAGCAAAGGCAGGAAAAGGGGAAAAGAATAAAACGACGGATGAAACAGAGAAGCACCAGCAAGATGATAGATTTTAATCAAACTCTATCATTAATCACACCGGAGTGAACATCTCTTCATAACTGTTAACGGGCTGAGATCATCAGCGTGTATTAAAAGGCAAAACCTGGCTACTGGCTTCCACAGGAAACTCACTTGAGATACAAGGACAAAAATAGGTTAAGAGGAAGAGGATGAGGAAAGATGTGCTGTGAGAACACCAGTAAAGGGGGGAGTGGGGACGTTAATGTCAGCGTAGATCTGGGGACGAGGAATGTTCTCGGGGACAAGAGAGGACAGTGTTGGGTCCCCAGGAAGACAAAACGTGAGCATCCACGCAGGTCAGCGCCAGGGCTGGACCGCTGCCGCCCCCGGAGCCCCTCACTGCCCCATCCTGACCCTGCATGGAGGGTCGGCCTGCTCCCCCAACTCCTAGAACTCTGTCCTCTGCTTCCGAGCACCTATCTCACTGGGCAATTATACATCGTGGGGGAGATTCTTACGTACTTGTACTTTTCATTCATGCTTTCTTAAGCTATTAGCAGGATGACGTCAACTCACCTACTGATCACACACTTCACGTGTGTTTTAAATGTGCTTCTTACTTGGGAAGGCGTTGGTGGAGAATCGGGGTGTTTAAAACCAGCAGGAATACACGCACTGTCCTTAAAGAACTGCCTGCTGGTGAGAGAGGGGAGGAATTCTAGGAGAGCGTGAAACTGCCTCCAGGGAAGCCCAGGGGCCAGAGGGCCCAGGAGGAGAGCTCCGGCAGCGGGGAGGGGCTGGCGGGCTCCCCAGGAGAGGAATGGGGGGGGCAAGTTGAAGCCGGCGGGGTCCCCGGTGGAGTGAGATAGAAAGCAGGGGCTGAGCAGAGACACCGCAGGAGAGCTGGGCAAGGAAAGAACATGGAATCTGGAATCAGATTTGGGAAAAAGGAAAGGAGCTGGGCCTTACTGAGAACTTTCTATGTTTCCTGGACTTTGCTCTCTGGTTGCAAGTCATAATGGACTCATCGTGGGAACGTCTATCATTGCCGCACGTGGACAGTGTCTGCTGCGTCAGACCTCATGTACCAGGCATGGAGGGTCACCCCTCTTCCAGGCAAGGGAGCTCATGGTAGCTGCCACCCGTGGTTAATGAGGGTGTCAGTCTCAGGAGCCAGGGATGTAAACATGCCTCGGGTGCTGGGAAGTGACGTGCAGCCCTGGTCAGTCTTGTTTCATGTATGAAATCCGTCTTGGGCCCATCGACAATGGTAATGCGTCTGGATCCAAATCACAGACAGGGGTGCCTCCCTTCACTGGAGATGCCTGGACGACCTCAGAATTTTCAGAGCTGAATAAAGAAACTCCACAGTTTTTAGCAGAACTTCAGAAGATCGAGAGGGTTCATTTTTTCATTTAGCTAATATTTACTGAGATAGATTCTGGGCAAGAAATTCCCTAAACTCCCCCCGTGCAAATCTGAACACAAGTCTCTTTAAATATGGATCTTTTCTAGGGTTTTCTTCTCGTTCTCTGAGCTGAATCCTAAAAGTCATCCATCTCATCTCCTCTTAGCAATAAAGTGCTCAGAATTCTGGTGGCCTGAGAAACCCTCAGTTCTCATCCTGAAGCAGTTGCCTTTGTATATCATTTTGTATGGATTGCAGAGAAAAAGGCAATGTTTTTTACAGAAATGTGATAATCAGTAAGATTTTTGAAACATAAACCCATTTGTAATGTGCCATATCCCTAGTCAGTAGTAATTTCTTTCTTTTGTCGTTTTTCAAAAATTTGATTGTGTTTCATGGGTCAACATGAATCACATTTTAAATATTTTCCCCAGCACAGTTTATTGAATTAAACTTAGTTTATATAACATACAAGAATAATTCCTTTGCTGAAAGCATTCTCTCAATACAATTTTGGTATCAGTCTTGAGACCTCTCAGCTGAAAGACAATGATATCTGTGTAGGTGTTCAAAGCACTTAGTACGTGTAAGAGAAAGGAAGATGAGTGCAACCTCTATATATAGAGAGAACAAAGAACTCAGAGGAAAATCTGTGCAGAGAAAACAAAGCTTAGAGCCAACGGGAGGACCAGCTCTCTCACCTGTGTGTCGGGGACCCTGGGCTGAACTTCTAGGAACATCCACCAGAGGGCACTGGGCCCAAGATCAGAGAAGACAACATTCCAAACCAGAGCACGTGTGAATACTGAACATCTTTCATACTTATCTTTACCAGGGAGCAGATATGCCTATTTTAAAACCTAGAAATTACCACAGATAATTTATTTATTCTTTTTTCAAGATGCTTTAAGAGGGGCCACTAAATACCAGCTTTGATTATTTTTGGATGATTGCATTTGGGGGGGGAAGCTACATTTGCATTTTTAGATATAAACTTATTTTAGTATGCACTGGTTCCTATAAAGAGGAAGAAAAACACAAACTGTATCTTCCCAGGAACGGTTGTATACGTGTGTTGATGGAGGCTTATAAATGTTGTTTTCCCACTCCTGAGTCACCTAAATAGAAATGCAGAAGGAAACAAAGGAATGCACAGGCCTAAATAAAGCGGCCCAGGGGTACCTTGCAATCAGCCCACAAATAGCTCGGCAAGAGCCCTGGCACCTTTGTCCCTGATACTTCATTCCGCTGTTTGGGGCTGGGCCGCTGGACCACTCACAGTGGGGAGGGAGGGGGAATTAGGAAAGCTGATGAATGCTCACTTCATTTTCCCAGTGGTCTGGCACAAAGTTATTATTTAATATTTATCGCTGGTGTTCCTGTAATTGTCAAGCCCTGCAGAAAGAGCCCAACGTGCAGCCCTGGCCGCAATACAGACCCCGGGGAGGTGGATCCGCCTGCTGCAGCACTCAGGCTTCTGGGCTGATTCCTGGGCGTGTGAGGGGTCCATTTCCGAAGCATCTTCCCTGGGTAAGGCTGACCAAAAACCTGGAAAATGGACCAGACAGCAGCACCGATTCAGAGGGGAGGTGAGACTAGACAGGCAGAAACCCCATGTGCCACGTGGATGCCAAATCAGGTAGGGCAGTTGCTAGAGGGATTTTCAACTTGACATTTTTTTTTTCTTATTCAAAGCAGTGCTTACTCACTGTCAAAGATCTGGAACACAGAGCCAAGCCGAAAGAAGAAAATACAAGTCACAGAGGATTTCAGCCCTCAGAGATAACCATCTTGAAATGTGTTCAAAGTTCGTCTATTCGTCAGATTTTTTTTTTTTAAGTTGACTTCAGTTATCTAACAATATGGATGATATTTTCATGGCAGGCAGGCGCCAATAAAAAAATGCCCGCTCTCCACACAAATGCTGTAGATGGAAGGCAGAAGTCTGACGTGGAGGAGGTAGTTTCAGGCCTCAGCCTCAAAGACAAGGGTCTGAAGCCTGGCCTCACTGTTCAGTAGCTCCGTCCCCTCATTCGGGGCGAGCTTTCTAATGCTCTTTCTTTGCAGATGGGAGACGAGTTATTTCCATATCATAGCGCTTTTCTTTTTTTTTCCCCCTTTCTTTCCTCCCTTCCTCCCTTCCTCCTTTCCTTCCTTCTTTCCTTCCTTCTTTCTTTCTTGGCTGAGCTGCGCAGCCTTTGGGATCTTAGTTCCCCAACCAGGGATTGAACCCTCTCCCTCGGCAGTGAACGTGCTGAGTCCTAACCACTGGACCGCCAGAGAATTCCCAGCAGCACTTTTAAACGGACTGAGACACAGCTGATGTAAAGTGCAGCAACAGCATGGTTACAACACGTTATTATCACACGGCTATTGTCACTAAACTCAGATGCTCTGTTTCTTCCTATGGGACATACAGGGTAAAATTCAGACCTAACCTAAAAAACAAAAACATATGTCTTTCTAATAAATTAAATCTATGTCATAAATATCTCTTTCACAGCGGACATATAGGGGAGGAAGTTTCCTGACAAACTTGAGGTTAAAACCTGCCAATATAGCACAAGAAGAGAGAAAAGAATAGCCTGCAGTGATAGTTACATTATTCGTTCCTTGTTTTAATGGGCTCTCTGGGGACATTTTATCTGCAATAGGTAACAATTCACCTGGCTCCTGTTACAGAATTTCAAGCAAGGTCACCCTGTGGAAATGTAAACTTTGTGGGGTGTTGGCAGGGATGCCCTCTTGATTTTATGCTTCTTTCATTCTGCTGGATGAGACCTTAAAAGCACATGCGAAGAGAACTTTACAAACCCACACAAGTGGAAGAAACAAGCAAGAATCTCAGCGTAAACACTGGAAAAAAAAGAAAGCTGAGGCTGTGAAAGCTGTAACTCAGGAAGGTTTAGGACCCCTGCCCTGGGGTGAACAATGTCACTCTAAGTTCACATTCACCCGGAACCCTGGAACGGGACCTTATGTGGAAACAGGGTCTTTGCAGATGCGAGGGAGTTAAGATGAGGTCACCGTGGATTTCGGTGGGCTCTAATGCAATGGCTGGTGCCCCCGTAATGGGAGAGGACACACACAAACATGCACGGAGCCGGACTCAGGCCAGGGCACGACGGGGGCAGGAACTTGCAGTGATGCATCCACAAGCGGAGGACACCTGGAGCCACCTGCAGCTAGAAGGGAAATGGGACAGATGTTTCCTCAGAGCCTCCAAAGGGAACCAGCCCTCGGACACCTTGAAGTGGGTCTTCTGGCCTCCTGAGCTGTGGAGGATAGATTTCTGCTGTTCTAAGCCACTCGGTTGGTGGGGTTTGCTACGGGGCCACAGGAATCCAGCGCAAACGCCACCGCTACTCACCCAAGAGGGAGTGGAAGCACAGCTGTCTACACCTGCGGGTAGGAGGCCACTCATCAGCCCCGGGAACCGGAGAAGATGAATTCAGTGTCTTCCACATAGAAGGTGTTTCAACAATTGTCTGCAGTTGAATGCTGTTTGAAGAGGATCCTCCAGAAGCAACGGGCTCTTAAAAACACCCAACAAATTGGATGCTATGAGTCGTTGGAGAAGTCAACGTGGACAGATCCTGGGAATTCCAGGAGCAGAAATGTGCTTGGGAGGAGAGGCAGCCAAGAAACTGGGAGGAAGGAAGCCGGTGGGGTCAGCATTTCTTTGTGGGCAAAATAGGGTCACTTGGAATTGCTAGACTTTGTGTCTTGAAAAATGCTGCCAGGTTCTCCTGGTGCACGTGGAGTGGAGCCCTCTTGACTTTGAGGGATGATGGTGTTTATGACATGACAGCGTATCCTGTAATTAATTCATTTTTGCTCTTTTATTCTTTGTAATAAAGTTATATTGAAAATGACCTCCTGTCCCTGCTATACTAAGAAAAAGGAAGTCTTTCCCCTCCGCGTTCAGATGAGAGTTGAAAGAGAGGCGCTCAGAGAGTTGGGCTCAGAGGAGACCCCGGGTGGACGTGGAGGGGAGGGGAGCAGAGGTCAGGGCGGAGAGATGTCCCCTCTGTCCTTGTCCTGTATCCTCCTCATTGCATCCTCACTCACGTAACTGCTGTTACTTGAGTTTTCTTACCTGTGAGTGGAGAATAAAACACAACCCTTCTGAAATGCAACAGCGTGTACTTTCTTATAATTAGGAAGGATAGACGAAAACACCTGTGTAGCTAGTAACTACCTGTGTCTTAAAACTCGTGTAACATGAGCGTGGAACGTAAGTAGCTAATTGAATCCCTGTATTCTACAAAAATTAAGAAAATGAGAGTGAGTTCTTTGGTTTTGGGGTCATGGAAAGATGAGAGCATGACTGGCAGCCTATAGATGCAGAAATTCCTCTGTAAAATTAGTAGGTGAGGTTGCATTAATGAAACTCTCTATTTTTTAAGGGAAAAATAGGACATTTTATTTATGAGAGGTATGTAAAAGAATAAGTGGAGAAACAGCAGTAGCAAGTAAAGAATAAAAATAAATGATATTTAATTCTTGGCCACCTGTGATACCTAAGATAATAGAGAGAAATACTAATAAGTGCTCTATGGGAATATTTTGGGAAATGCTGGAGGAAACGGTTCAATCATAATTTAAGTATGCATTTTAAATGGTTTGGATTTTTTTTCTGTCAATAACTAGAGTGCATTTTTAGCTTATTTGGGACAGTAGCGGATACATTTTCCTAGGATGAGCTTTCAGGACCTTTGTTTGAGGCTTGTCAATTCCACAGGTCGTTTGATCTCTCAACTTGATTTTTGGATACTGTTTCATTTCTTCCCCTGTCTTGCTGAAGCTGGGAAAGCCGTTCCAACTTTCAGCCAGATGGACTTCCCTCCACTCTAGAGGCCCTGGAGTGGTGCTGGGCGGGGTCTTCTTCCAGCCTGTGGACAGACAGAGAGCTATTTCATGGTGGTGATAATCCACAATGTTGACTTCACCAAACGTCCCCACTTTTTCCAAGTTCTAATCAAAATTCCTCAAGCACAAAGCTAATATTAGCACAAAATCATAGCAAAACTGCTTATAATATGACCAAGAACAGATTTCAACGGATTCGTGTGGCTTGTTTTGTTTAGACTCACAATTCACGCATGTCTTCTTTGCTCTCAGGGTGTTAACCTCACCTGTGTTTTGTTCAACAGTAAAGGAGCACAGTTCAGCAGGATCCCCGATGGACACTGGATGCCCTGGCGCCCACCCCCTTCCAACCAGCCCACTGAGTTGCCTACAGGTGACCAGCACACATACGCTGGCACGTGTGCGCGGACAGTGCGCTTAGCTGTCTGAGTGTTTGTACACACGTGGCTAACAGGCTAGAAAGGGCATCAGGCAAACAGCTGCAGCACCTCCCTCCCGCCCCAAGTTAGCCTGAAACTGCTCCTTCTAGATGGGTCTCTGTGCCCCTGGAGGCCCTCAGGCTGTGGAGGCTCAGGTGACCAGGTACACCTGGGCACATCCGCTCACTGAGATCGTGCTTGCCTTCCACGGCATCTTCACGTGGCGGGGTGCACTTCTCTACGCGTTCATTTTTTCTTCTCCTGGAGGGGCTCACAAACCTGTATTCTCTCCATTCACTCCTCCAAGAACACTGCAGGCTGTGGCTGTAATTAAATAAGTCCATTTGACAATTGAGTAGGATAACAGCCCGGACTCCTTACTTCGCCCAGGAGGGAAGTGAGGTCCAGAGGGGCAGAGAGAGTTTTCTCGGCAGGACTGATCACAAAGCTGGGCCGTAGCTCTGATCAGGTAACATGCCCTCCCTCCCAGGAAAGACGAGTGAAGGAAGTGAGTGACTGCATTTCCATCCTGGCTTTCCTGTTCATAAACCCGACGTCAGGGCCCTTTCCAGGACCACTGAGCAAAACTATCAGAACCTTCAAAGTAAAATAAATATACAAATTTAAAATGGAAAGGTAAAGCTGCTATGGCCGAGAAATGCAACGAAATCACACTAGAAGCAAAATTTCAGTTTTTCTCCAAAGCATATCTAACCGTCTTTATAATCAATCTTTACCTCAAAAAGCTCTTTTTTTCCGTCAACTTCAGAAAAAGCACATTTAAAAAAAATTTCGGAGTGACCTTTCCCAATCTGTAACCTCCTTGGTGGCATCCCCGGCGGGGGCAGGGGTGCTAGTATTTCTGAGAAGGCTGATGGAAGGAGCACAGTCTATACGTTAGGAGGATCTCTTTCTCCACAATAAAAGGACTTCATCTCACAGCCCAGGAACAACGGTAAACACGTGATTAAGGAACCCTCTATTACAACATACCTCCTCCCAAACCACAAAGGCGGCGGCGGGCTGATCCCTG
Organism: Eschrichtius robustus; assembly: GCF_028021215.1. Classification (NCBI taxonomy): domain Eukaryota; kingdom Metazoa; phylum Chordata; class Mammalia; order Artiodactyla; family Eschrichtiidae; genus Eschrichtius; species Eschrichtius robustus. The sequence goes on from NC_090837.1 coordinate 98,310,878, forward strand.
TACCACCCGGATGCAAACGTGCGCGCGAACATTCCCCGACGCGAGGCTCCCATCTCTGCACATTTGGTGGATCCCGCGCCCGAGATGCTTGGCCACCTGTAGCACCCACCTCCCTGGAGACCATCTCACCGGGCATCAGGGCCTGGGAGCCCCTTGCCTTATCTCCTACTCTGGCCCTGATCCTTGCTTTAATGCATTTGTTCTGCATTAATAATACGGACTAGCAAGGAAGAGGTTGATTAGCTTTATTCGTTTTGCATTGGCAATTATTTTAGATTGCATGCTGGGCATTTTTAAATTAGGCTTGCTTACTGTGAGCAAAAGGAAAGATGTACCGTGTGATGCCAACTACTTTAAACTAATAATAATAATACAGACAATGATAAAATCGTCTTGCTACAGCCCCAAAGATTCATATCTCAAATGATCCCAGACGGTGGCTACTTCACATCTGAATCAGGGACGTGGAACTGTTTACTTCACAGGACATTGGACGTGGTCTGTGACATCGGGAAACCTCATATATGTTTGCAAATGGAGATGGTCCAGGGCGCTCATCCTCCGTGTAACTCAATTCACATCACCCATTATGTGAATGAGATGTGAAAAATAATTTCCTGTATCTCAGAGTATCGCAGCTCTAAGTGGATTGCTGGCTCTGGCCCAGGGAAAATAACAAAGTGATAGCGCCCACAGGACCGCCCCAAGGCAGAGATGCCTCCTCCAAGCTTGGTGGAGAGCTGCTACCATTTCATTCAAGGGAAACCACCATCCTGCTTTAGTGAAACAAAATATAATGACCCCCAGTTACAGTACTGTGTTTGAGGAGGTAGCTTTTAGCTCTTCAAAATTACGCCCCCTAATTAGAGGCATGTGATCCGTAAGGTATCTTCTGGCTATAAATTATAATCCATATTCATAGCTACATGAATTTCACCTTCTATGGAACAGCCCTTATGCAAACAGTAATAGTCGGTGTGTCATTAGAGCATACCGGCAATTAATTCTCAAAATGATCAATGGGAAGAATGTCCTTTCCCCCATATCTGGTTTATTTATGTGCTCCCATTAATTATGCCTAATTTTCTGTTGGCACTTCTCTTCCTAATGTAATTCAATTTAAGCATATCTTTCTAGAGACTTATTAATAGGTAGGGTCATTTATATTGTGTAGCACAAATATTTTATAATCCACTAATCTTGACAAAAAGGCAATGCCTTCCTGATAAAAAATGCATGAGAAGTAATGGTTCCCTATTAATAACTTATTAGGTCAGATCACACAGTTTGAGGTGTCTATTACACTTTAATTTTATCAGATTTCTTCCTTTGGAATTTGTCACACTTGCTTTATCTTTTGATTGCGATTGTTTTTAGTATCACCCTGCCTTGGCCACCCCAAACAGTCCTTCTCTGTGGCTTTGCAATCTCAGAGGTGGGTAAAGGTCCACAAGGCTGTGCCAGAGGGAGTCCTGGAGAGGGAACGACCCTATTTGTCTTAAAGGGCCCTCTCTTCCTTATAAGACATGTTAATAATCAATGGATCCTGAGTTATCTTTGGTTCACACACCCTTTCAAACATCTGATGTTAGCAACCAACCTTCCCTCAGAAAATGCATACTTAACGCAGAAAATTCAAACCTAATTTCAGAGGATTTATAGAAATCTTAGAATTAATCCATAAATTTTTAGGGGTCAAAGAAACACAGTTGAGGACCTTTGGCTAAAATTCACCATGTTAATTATAGCTACATACTTTGACAAATAACATGAGCTGAATAGATATGATTTTTAAAAAACCTGTCCGTCATTGCCAAGGTATGATGTAACGGTATTTGATTTGCCCTTCTAAATTCTTCCACCTAGACTTAAAAAACATTTCCGTGGAATGGCAAAGGCTTTCCTGAGGTCCTGGGGTGGGGCTATCTGCCTTCAGGTAACTACATGGGGAGAGAAAGAGGAAATGTCTGCAGGAAAATAATGACCAATTTTCTTAGGCAAGATTTAGACTTCTGTCTTCTCATCTGTAAAGTGAGAGGATGAACAAAGTTATTTAAAAGGCCCCTTCCAATGCTGATAAAATTATATGAATGTGCAAAAGCAAGAAAAAAAAAAAAGTCGTGATTAGGGTACATGAGTAGAAATAATTTATGGTGAAGAAGTGATGCAAGTCGTCTTTGGAGAGAAGCCGGGAGGGTGGCCACTGGGTGAGCAGGTTTCTGATGGTCTGAGCTCCCACTGGAGCATTAGACACTATTTGTACCCAGCTCTGTTACATTATGGGTAGAAAGCCTGTGTGTACTCGCTCAGCAGTCAGTTATTTAAAAATACAATGTAAATGCAAAATTATCATCTGGATAAAATGTGGTCCAGGTTACTTTGCTGACAACAAGTTTCCTCACTAGCAAGCATATGGCCGAGGAACTGCTTTCGAAGATACTTGGGTGGGGCTACTAGCAACTTAAGTGGCCTTTGAGGCTTCCATAAGAAAGATGAAAAAGAACAGCAGCCAAATTAGATTAAAATGAAAATATCAAACCTGTACATATAATTAATAGCTATTTGAGCCACACTATTAATTTGGAGAAATGTATTTATTAAACTTCCTTAGGAAAATAGATTCAACTTATGCCATTACTAAATTAGGTTTGATTTCTTAGAAATCAGCAGCAAACTTTACCCTAAGATTAAATTCTCCATTCTCTAAATATATTTCATTTTTGCCTGTTTTAAAAACATTTTTCTAAAATGTTTATTATTTATGTTTTTACTACAGAAAGTCCCCTACATATGAATGAGTTCTGTTCCGAGAGCACATTTGTAAGTCCAATTTGTTTGTAAGTCCAACAAAGTTAGCCTAGGTACCCAACTAACACAATAGGCTATGTAGTACTGTACTGTAATAGGTTTATAATACTTTTCACACAAATAATACATAAAAAACAAACAAACACAAAAAAATAAAGAAAGCATTTTTAATCTTACAGTACAATACCTTGAAAAGTACAGTAGTATAGTACAGCAGCTGGCATACAGGGGCTGGCATCGAGTGAACAGGCAAGAAGTTACTGACTGGAGGAGTGAGAGGAGGTGGGAGATGGTAGGGCTGAAGGATGGTCAGCAATAGAGGACGGAGGGCAAGCTGCAGTTTCACTCACGCCTGACGTTGATGGAACGCACGTTCATATCGTTGAAAGTTCGCAACTTGAAGGTTAGTATGAAGGGGACTTACTGTATAAATATCAGAATTTATCTATAAATCTCATGGTGTCCTGAAGATTCATTTGAATAAAAGAAAGTTGGATAATATTATATTAGGCAATATAATATTATTCATTATATCTGAATTAATCTTGTGTGTGTGTGTGTGTGTGTGTGTGTGTGTGAATTTTTTCCCCCAAACACTTCCTAAGTTCCTCATTTGGACAAAGGCACCTGGGTTGACATACTTACTAAAATGTAATTCCTTTGGATTCTACTCATAATTATTTACAGCAGACATTTACTCAATGTGCAAGCTCTGGGCCAGGTTTAGGCGGTAAGGATGCAGAGAAAAGTAAGTTAACACAAGTTCTTACTCCTGAGAAAAGGGAAAACACATAATATATATTAAAGTTCCTGCATGTAACATTGATTCAACTCTTCACAACTCTATGAGCAATAATCTGATGATTGTAGACTTGGAAAGAGAACACTCTGGGTTAAATCATTTACTCAACTTCATACAGATGATAAATAACAAAGCCAGAATTTGAACCCAGCCTGCCCTGATTTCATAATCCTACACTCTTTTATTAAATATAATAATAGAGTAGCTATAAAGGCAATAATACACAACTAGATGACAAAAGGGCGGTTTAGATAATTGCTTTAATAGATTATCAGGAGAAACCGCTGTGGGCTAAAATGGACAGGACTTGTTGCACGGAGAAGCCGGATGCTGGGGGAGGCATCCAGCGGGCAGAAGATTTCATGGAGCAAAATAAGGAGACAGCCCTGCACCAGGTAGATTCTGGGAAGTAAATGGCTTTGTTAGGAAGAAGCTGGAAATGTTTGCCGAGGATCGTGAGTACTGAGCTGAGAGACGCATACATTTTTACCTGCAAGAACTTAGCTTTACAGGGTTTTTCTAAGCCAGATTATTAAACCATTATTATACCACTTAATAATTATTAAACCATTATTATACACAAAGGGAGATTCATTTCCAGTGATCTTCAGAGTGAACTAGGAAGGCAGTGCCGGTGCTGTTCCAGCAGCAGAGGTGGGATTTACAAAGGGCTGGTTGGCTGACCCCAGCACTCTGGAAAGGAAGTGTCCATGGAAACCTTGGGAAGAAACAGTCCACCTGGTGATAAGTCGGGGAAGAAGGGTGTGGAAAAGAAAGGAATCAAAGCTGTTGGGGGATCGGGGCCTGTACGACCAATGGGGAGGTGAGACCTGAGGTCAAGGATGGGATGGAGACTTCAATTTGACATGTAGAGTTTGTGAGTCTCATGGGAGGTCCTGTTGCTGAAGCTTCTCTCCTCCGGGTCTGGAAAGTTGTTAGAATGGGAACCTTGATCTGGGGCTCAACTGCACTGAGGTGACGGTTTAAACCTTCAGAATAAGCTATTTCCCTCCTACAAAGTGAGAGAGAAGAACATGATTGAAGAATTTTGAGGAATGTAATTGCTGAAGACTTAAAGCAGGAAGGGAAGAAATCTTGGGAGCAGTTGGACCCAGAGACCCCAAGCACGAGAGCATCTCGGAACGGAGAGGCCTGTGGCGGGGGGATGCCCCCGGGTGTGTCAAGGGCTCAGAGGAGTCACCAGATCACAGGATCCAGAAGGACGGTTACTGTGCTCACTGCATGATTTCTTGTGACCTCGGGGAGGAAACTTTAAGAGAAGACCAAGAGCCAGATGGCTTGAAGTTAAGGATCGTTGGCTGGTGTGTAAATAAAAGCAATGGCCATGGCCCTTTTGCCTAAGACAACTGTTTGTCAAAGGAGAGAGGAACCAGTAGCAGCAAGGACCAGTGGGGACAGGAAATGCATTTTCTCTCTCCTGCTCTCCCCCCTACCAGTCTTGTCTGGAAGATGTAGAGCTTTGAAGTCAAACACAAGTGAGAAAGGTGAGGAGTGACTGGAGATGGAGATACTCACCATCGTGCAGGCAAGGAAAGAGCAAAAGCACGCCAAGGAGACAGTATGTTTGTGAGTTTCTTAGCCTAATAAAGACAATCGTTCTTCAATGGGGCTGATAGAAGGATGAAACAACCTGGGCGGTGCCTGGATTCACTTTGACAGGAGTTGGGATCATCATGGGGGCTCAGCCTGGCTTCCTGGCCATCTGGGTGGTGGACGGATTCCCAGCGAGGAAGTGGGCTTGGGGGGACATCACTCCCTGATCGCCGTTCAGCGAAGACCTACTGTGCACCGGGAAGAGGCCTTGCAGCTGGGGAGCTAGGAAGGCTTCCTGGGGCTGGAGAGTTCTGCGGAGACGCATCAGAGGACCGCTGTGCACGATGCCTGGAGCAGCCGGTGTTTAGTGCCACGTGGTCCTGGTCAGAATGGAGAAGTGAGAGGCTAAACCTGGCCGATTGTCAGGGCATTGATTCAGTAACCAGGACAAAAGTCAAGTGGGCCCCAGAGTCAGGACGTTCTCTGGGACATCATTTAAGTAGTTGATTACAGCATCTGATTGGTGAAGAATCTATTACTTTTCGGGAGTGCTTTAGAGTATAGAGCACTTATATATCCTTTATCTCAGAAAGTCAAATGTACCTATAAAGAGGCTAATAGGCTGGGTGAAGTGAGCGGGTTAGGTAATTTGAGATCCCAGCGAAACAGTTCGTAAGAGGAATCAATTAAGGCTGCGGTCGGAGATGGGAAGCATTGAGTTTGAGAGGGCCGGTGGGCTGATCAATCCAGTTTAGGACCCAGCAGGTGGACAGGCCAAGGCTGGGGTCTTAGGGGGCCTGTTGCGGGGAGTCTGCCCACAGCTGGGAAGGGTTAACCCATCTCGGGCAAACGCCTTCTGAAGTGTGAGCAGGGAGAGGCCTGAACCCGCTGAAAGGCCCAACCCCGGCCTCATCAGACCTTGACCTTGAGGGTGGGTGTGAGTGTGAAGAAAGCCTTGAGGGAAGAATCTGGGGGGCAGACGGGAAGGGGCATCAGGGGCAGAGGTGGGGAGAGTCCATCACTAACACCCCCCGGCCCGGGCACATCTGAGGGGCACTGAGCAGCCCCGGGGCCAGACCTGGAGCCAGGAGGGAGCTGCCCGGACTCTGACCCTATGAGCACCCGCTGGGGGGTGTGTCGCCCTCGGGGAGTGCCCTGAGCGCAGGGGGCGGGGCACCAGCTGAGGGAAGTCCCCGCAGCGACCCCTGGCGGGAGTGATGGGGGGCATGAGAAATGGGGCAGGTGCTGGGCCCCCCGAGGGACCCTGAGGCAGTGGAAGAGGCGGCAGGGCCTTTACTCAGACACCGAACTCATTTACACACGACACTAAACCTAGAGGAACTGCAGCTTGAAACTGGCGAAAATGTGTACGTCAGTCTTGTTTTACGTCACTCTTTTTCACATTTGTGGTCTGAACGGAGATGTGCTATGGTTTACTTCTTTGAACCCTTTTCAATAACGATCATGTTGTAGGAGCACAAAAGAAATGGTGAGTGATGTGGAAAACAGAAAACCTTCTCTGGAAGGCTCCACCTCCATCTCTAAAAGGAGTGTGGCCTGGAGTTGGCAGGAAACTTGCTTATGTCCTTCGGAAAAGTCTTCCAACTGAAGGTCATTGTGATTTTCCAAATCCATAAATATTTTTATTCAAATAAGAATCATAAAAATATAATCCGTGGTTCCGGAACACATCATTCCCTGAACATGTTTAAGGGCAAAAGAACGAAACTTTCTTTTCCCATTAGGAATCTCATTCTGGGCTTTTTTTTTTTTTTTTTTTTAATAATATATATATATATATTTTTCTTAAATTAAAGTTTACTCATTCCAGATTATTTTTTATTTTTAATTAAAATTTAAGAACATGGATTTAAAATATGAAAATGACTTCCTCAAATGTTACGGGGCTCTGTCATTTTTCTAATAATTTTTACAAGATGAATAATTTTATCAGATTAATTTCATCCTGTAAAAGGGTATTGCCAATTTCCACTAAAGGGATTTTAAACTCAAAAGTATGCACACTTGAACTATGAAATACAATTTTGAAACGTAGGGCAAATTATTGCCCGAGAAAACTGTGGGCTGCAGCACGGCTCACCGACTCCGCTTTCCCAGCGTACAGCTCACTGTACGGAAATTTTCCTTGATAATCTGCTGTTCCTTATTAAATTTCAGGCGTGTTGTTTAGGCAAGTATGTTACATCAACATGATATTGTTCTCTCCTTGACTCCCTGACCCCCTCCACTCTATCTAGATACCAACTCCAGCAAGAAGGACCTGACAGCCATCAGAATATCCTTCTGTCAAGCACCAACTCTTCCTCCCTATTGTAAGAATATCAAACAGAAAACGTAAACAACATTCTGGAAATGATGGTACAAAATGGCCCTCCTACGACACTGTAGGTGGAACAAAAGCCCCATTTTGGCATTTGCAGCATCAGCAGCTGCAGGCTGATGCATTTGGCTTTCTGTTAAATAGAGGCTGGAGTGTAAAAATAGACACTGGCATTGATTGGAAGCTTAAGCCTGTTGCAGTTTTACAGATTTAGAAAGTTCACTAATCGCTATCAATTAAAATCTCTGCCTTGTTGGTGCATGAATTATTCACAATAGTGCACACCATCTCAGGGCTTTTAGAAATATTTATTGCAGCCAAATGCAGAAATAGTGAAACTCAACCTGATAAAGGTAAAGAATGTGTTTTAACTTGTAAATACAAAGAAAGTAGCCATTTTAGCATAATTATTGGAATATACATTTAGCAATCCATGATAGGTGTATACTCTACAGATATTTCTGATCCCTGATAGACTTATAACAAATTTTGATCAGTTTCTTTTAGACTTTGCTTTAAAAGCATCAAAGAAATATTACCTAAATTAAAAAGCCATCTAGTCCGGCCATAAATATGCAAATATAAGCATACACATATACAAATACACAGGAATATGATTATATCAGTGACTGCCCATTTATTAATTCTGAAGTCTGCATGCTCCACTAAAAATTAGAATCAGAAATGTCAAAACAAACCAGTTGCTCTTTCGGAATCTAAGTCACATTGTCGTTATATTTGTATTTGTTCTCGAACCTGCTTTTGGTCACCATTTTGTAAAGTATCACTTGTTTTCCCTTGAACTCTTCCCCCAGCATCACCACTGAGTCTTTCTTGGGGACTGGCTGTGAGTCTGTCCCACAGTGGCGCCATCAGGGGAAACGGGTTCAGGGTGTCCGCTCGGTTGCCTTGTACCTGTTTTACAATAGGAAACTCATATCTTGCCATTTCCTTAACCTTCACACCCACCGGCATCAGTGAAGTGGCTAAAAATTGCTCTAAAAGGGGAAAGGCAAATGGAAGATCGCATTCAACAACGATAATAACGCTGTCATTAAAGATTGATGAGAACTTTCAATTAGACCCCATTCCCAATCTGGAGCCGCTCAAGCCAGCTCTGCCTACTATGATCTAAAGCTTTGCAATAAAGATAAAAGGTCATTACAATCTATTGAATTCAATCATGACAAGTACATTTACCTGACGGCAGCATGTATTACATACAAAAAACTAAATTAAAATAACATTATGGGCTGACTCAAATCCACATGAAAAAGGAAATTTAGAATGAAGGACAGATCAAATCTCAGGCTAAGAATAATTTGATTTGTAGCCCTTTTTGTTGCAGAAAAATACTTACTCTGTTGCCCGTCCTGATTGACACTGCCGCTCTGGAGAACGAGCACACTTTCTTAGTAACCGATGCTTCAATAGAACAATTATAATATCTGGTCGCTAACAATAGACTGAAAGACATACCATTTATCAAAACAATTCAGTAATTCTTAGGTAAGAATAAATAGACATATAATTATGCAAATATATGGTGAACGTTATTATTTTGTAAATTTTAAGAATAGTGTTGAATAATATATTTTAATATATTAAATATATATTTAAATAATATATTTAAATAACATATATAGATATTTTATAGACATATTACTACTGATTTTGATGCCTTGCATATTGTATTTTTGACTGGAAAATTAAACATATTTACGTTGAAAAATGTAGCCCACATGTAAGAAGATATATTTTAGCACAAATATATGTATTTCTACATAAATCTATATGGCCACTGAAAGATATATTTTCTATCCTAATACCATTTACATCCATTCTATTTCTTAAGACTCCCAAATCTGTTATCAATAATTGATATGTTTTTGAACTTTGTCACTAACTGCACATTACTTAAAAAGTTAATGAATAAGGTTCTTGACTACAGACAGCTGAAAGTTCTTTACCGAAATAAATTCTAAAACGTGAGGAAACAGCAGCTCAGTAATAAAATGTATCGCTGTTTTTTAAAAGTAGGTTTAGGGGATCTTTTCTACATAATAACATAAATTATTGTCCCTCTTTGTTAAATATTATTTTAAAATCTTTACTTTTGTGAATATAAACAGAATAATCAGGGTCATTTGCTCTGTAGTCACAGATGAGTCTTGAACAATGTAACCAGCTTTTGAAAAACAGAAGTTTCCAGCACTACTGATAAAATTCAAATACCTATGCTTAACTGTCTTTCAAGCCCAAAGCACTTTTTAACTAACTTGGCAGTGGATGACGAAGAAAATCGCTAAAGTGATTTTCTAAGCATATTCTACATTAAAGCAATAATTTATTTCTGTCCTAATTAAGGGTATTATTGCTATTGTTATCTTTACTCACAGCTTCTGTTCTAAGTTTCTGCCTGAAGCAGTGGAGGGTAGAACTCTTGAGTACTGAATTCCCCTAGAAATCTCTTCTACTGCAATTTTAGTAGCAACCGATGTTTTCTCTATTTTGGCTTATACTGTTTTCATTCAAGAAAATGTTACCATTCTATGTGCATAGACAAGAAACAGCTTAACCTATCCAAATGTTGCCTTTCTTGGCAGCTAATACATACAAGGGAAGGTGCCCTCATCACCCTGCTGGTCTTCTCTCAGTTGAAGACAAAGCAAGTGCACACGTGAACGTGTGTGGGTGTGTGCATCCGTGTCTTTGGACTTTAAATATTCCTTTTATATGAGAAATTAGTCTTTCTGAAAACACATTATTAATGGACTCTGTGTAGTGATTTCTACCATGTGGTGGCAGCGTTGCACCGATGTAGAAGGCTGGGCTGTGACTTTCTTTTGAAATGGCAGAAATGAAAGTCAGTTTGGATTTCTCAGACAGCATCATTTGTACATACAGGACAATGCTATAAAAATGGTGCAGAACTAAATCCATAGTATTTTTGATAACATAAATTTAGTCATTAAAATATGATTTAACTCAGGAGTCTTATTCCTAATAACTAAAATAAATTTGTAGTATATGAGTTATGCTATTAACAAAAAAATCACAAGTTTATTCATATTCATCTCTTTTTACTCATGGATTATTTTTTGTATTTCGAACACCTCATTGGTGTGCAAACAGGATAAAAATATATGAGCCCTCCCATCTTTATCATTTAGTAATTCTGAGGACTAAAGTCACATAACCAACATAGAGTTTCAATAATATTGAATGTGCATTTTGAAAATCCCCGACCTCAATTATGCTGCTTCACAGGAACAGTATATATCGTCTGGGAATTAGTTCTATATTAAAGAATAAAACAAATGTTCATTAAAATTTAAAGATGCACATCCTACAAGTAAAAGTGAAGTTTTATTATGTAAACTGCAATGCTTAAGTTGCCTGTTGAAGTAGACGACTTTGGTTAAAGATGTTCTATGCTTCATGATATAAGTTGACAATAAATGTCTCTTAGAGTTTTCTTCAATGTATGATTTATGTTCTTTAGATGCAGTTGAGGGCAAGATAGTTATTACAGAAATAGTCAGTACAATATTATGAGGATATTTTGACTGTACTTATTTATTTTCACAAAAATTTTTCTCAGTGTCAGTTACAATTGCCCATTATAAATAATTAAATCCAAATGGAAATTATTTTTCACCTAAAGCAAACTCACTGGTCCAATGATGAGATCCATACAAGACACGTAAGTGGCCTGGGTGTGATAATAAGGGCGGGTCATCCCAGGCTATTTCAGTTCCATCTCAGAACACATCTCTAGACCACCTGAGAGGCAGGTACTGAGACGCTGGTGGGACCAGAGCCACAGTATCTTCCTGCAGCAGCTCTCATGCACCCCTCACCTTCGTCCTCCTTCCCTCTCCTACACAGTTATCTGCTTTTCCAGTTTCTTGGTAAAAGGGAATGGAGAAACAGAAAATTCTTCAAAGCAAAATTCTTCAAACAATGTCTTGTCCTGAATAAGCCTGATGACAGTGAGAGGCATTGTATGGCAGTAAAGTGATCCAGAGTTCCAAAATCTTTCCAGTCTTTTGATCTCTAGAATATCTTGCAGTTTTACTCTGTCTCAATGATTTCATCTGAAAGGGACATTTATTCATGGATTCACTGTTTCTTTCAAAAATACATATTGGGTACCGTATGTTAACCAGATATAATTCCAGTCAAAAGGGAATAAGGTTTGGCTCCTTTGAAATGTAACAGTAATTTGTGTTTCAATGGGATATTGTAATGCTTTGAGCATTAAAATGATATAAAGTGTAAAATAATTTGAAGAAACAATAGAAGAATCTTGAGTTAGCTTCTGTTATAAAAAATACTTTTACAAATTCCAAGTCCCTGATCCACGTACTGGGGTTTATAACTTAGCAAAATAATTTTGATAGTAACTTAAAGTGAATTCTTATGGGATTGAACTGTATAAAAATGCAAGCCCTTTTAGCCATAGGGACAAAGTGCTGGTTAGGTGTGCAGAAAATCAGATCAAGCGCAGAAACGTTTTTGTTCTTGTTGTTTTAGTCTCTGTTGTTCGACACAGTGGTTGGCAGACAGGAAGGGGCAATACGCACAAAGGAGGCGTGGAGGTGAGGGATGCCGTGCGCGGTCAGGCTCTCCCCTGGGGCGCTGGGGTGACGGCCTCCATAGCCGTGCGGGGCATCACGACACTGGAATCCTCGCGCAGGTGGCGCTTGACTCCAGTTGGCTGTTTCCACCACGGTGGTTCTCCCCCTGTGTGGTGGAATTAGAAGAGCTAAGCAATCAGTACAGGCAGTCACATTAACTGCAGAGTTAACTAATGCAGGACTTTTGAGAAAAAACAGCTTTGGAAGGTTCTAAATTTCATATGAACTTTGCATTGTCCTTGGCTGTGGAGGTCACCACTGGGCTGCAGAATTCTCTGATTCATTTAGATTGTTTGCATGTGTCAACTGCCGTGTGAGTGACTTCCATCTTGAGTGGCCTGAAGAACAAAATTATTGGTTATAATAATTATTATAATAATTACTGGTGATAATAATTATTGGTTTTAATAATATAATAACAACCATGCTTGACAGTTTTTCATACTCTTTTGGCTACATGACTATTCCTATACCTGTGAGATTTGCAAATGCATATTTGTTAGCCCGTGTAAAAAGTAAGTAAAAAATATATAAATAAAAATCAGTCATGTTTACATAATGAGAATAATATATTATGTATCCAGGTATGTGCAATATATAATAGGTTATATACACATATATGCATATATATGTCTATCATGATATGCATATGCACACTTTTATGGAATATACTCTGTGTATAGTATATATACATTGACATAAATATATCCATACAAATCCATATGCATATATATACATTTATATACACACATTATATCACACATTTTATATATATATATATACATAATACAGAATATATTGTATAATGTAATACATTTTAATAATGCAGTTGCATTAAGGAAGAGGAGTTCTGTAACATGAAGTTTGTCATATTTGGAGAAAGAATATAAAGATTCACTTATCCATGTGTTTATTCAACAAGTGTATATTGAGTGCCTACCCTTTTCTGGTCCTTGTGTTAGAAGGTGGAGATAAAATAATAAACACGGTCTCTGAACTCATGGAATTGAAAACTGAAAGAAACAAATAATGATCAAATAAGTTCACAAAAAATACTTAAATTATATTTTTGATAAGTACTATAATATATCCAATATGCGAATGAGAATCTTTTCAGATTTGTAACATATTGGAAACATGAATAGTTATAGGCAATTTACTTTCTTTATTAAATACTTTGCATTACATTTTTAAGAAGAAGCACCTGGATTATTAGCTCAGTCAAAAAAAAAGAAAAACGGCAACATTTGTAACAAAACTAAACAATTGCAATTAAAAAATTTCTGTTTATCTGATGCAGCATCTGGATAAAATTCTAAAGTTTCAGTCAGATTACAAAAATATTGGGTGAACTAGAGTTTAAGTCGTGTCACATTGGGATTTTCTGTTTTGTAGGTATTTGACATTGCATTGTCGATTATATATAAAATAGTTTAAACAATCATATTTTATTAAACCTGCAATGTTCCTTCTCTTTCCCTCACTAAAATCTTTTCCTGTTTTCTTTTTTATTTCCTTCCTTCCTACCTGTGTTGACCAGAGTAAAGATCTTATGCAGAGATAGGACATTTAGGGGCTTAATCTTCACAAGTGCTTAGCATTAAAATCATGCTGACCCGAATTCTAAATTATTGTTATCTCTCCTGACACACCAAATTCCCTTTTGAGAACTATTTTTTCGGCAGTGTGTTGTTCCTTGTGTCCAGATCCTTAATTGCATGACCATCAGGAGAGTGATATACAGTATATTTAAAGATCACAAGTTGTTGTAAATCTGGGGCACGCAGTGACGTGGTTTATAAGGCAAATTACACTCCACTGGAGTCCTCTGCAGCGAATAAGATTGCTCTTTTCGTTGACTCCTTTTGGTCACAGTAGGCAATAAAAAAAAAAAAAATGTGTTGACAAAAAACAAGCAAAGATGAAATAAAAGAAGTTCCAGGATTCAGAGACACAGGCATCTTCCTTTGATTTTAGTGAATTTACATAGGAAATAAGAAGGTTCTTAACTGAGATTTCAACTACAAATTGTCCTCTTGACCTCTTACCTTTTCTAAATAGGCTGGAGCAAAAGTGAAGCACTTACTATACATGGTATTTGTGTTTCCTAAAGGGTTTAGCAATCTCCCTCCATCCCTGGTGGCTCTGATGGGGTGGGCACTGCCCTTTCACTGCCTGACATCCATCCCTGACTCACCCTCCCATCCAGACCACTATTTATTGATCATAGAGCCTTGATTTGTTTTTTCAAATATTAGGTCTCAAAAGCAAATTTTATGGCCACTGGAAAACCCTGGGCATATTTATTTTTTCTATCCCAGTGTTGCAGTCTTTTCCATGAACGCCTAACAGGGATCAGTCGTGATCAACACAAATTCAGGACCTGAAACTGATAATTGCCCACGTGTGGACCCATAACTTTGTAGATTATGTACAAACTATTTAATCCCCCTCTGATCTACATTTGTCACAGTGTGTTCTGCTAGACTGAAAACTACCAGAAGAATTTCTCGTGTACAAGGCAAGCAGCGTGGTAGCCCCCAGGTCCTAAAACACATGCCAATCTCAGCCTTGACAGTTAGGTATTATCTGCTGTTTCTGGATTGCCCACATTTTTTCTCTGTTATATCTTGGGATTTCTGGGCTATACATGTTTTAAAATTTATTTCCATCATTAGTATATATCCTACAGGGGATTTTGCTTCATGTTACCTATCCGAAAAAAACCCATTTTGTGGATTTTCAATTTTGAGACCAATAAATGCATTTTGTTTTAAAAAGCTTACTTCATTTTAAAAGATTTGAAACAATTACATGTATTTTTTGTCAGTAGGTATTTTAAAATCTGGCTTATGAAATCAGAGAGATAAAACTTAGGATATTAACATTTAATGGTAATTAATATTTTAACTGTGAAAGAGGCAATTAGAAGTTGAAGAAAACAGGTAAATTCATATTGTTCCTATTCTATTCATTTGATAAAAAGGGGCAAAGGGAGATAATTTTGATTAGCTGAAATGGTAATGGCAACATTGATTCTTTTTTTTTTTTTTAACATCTTTATTGGAGTATAATTGCTTTGGCAACATTGATTCTTTAAAAAAATATGTTCATATAAAATAAGCAATGAGTGTGCAGGAGGTTAGTGACATTAAAACCTCAGTCATCTTTACTTCATTAGTAACATGTTCTACAAAATTTCTTCATTTCTGTTAATTTTCCATTTCAACTCAAAATGAGAAGTTCAATGATAATTGACAGCTTCAGTAAACAATGGACAGGAGATTTCAGAGCGTCAATCGATACTAACAGTCCTCTCCCTCAGTTTTCCTGGAACCCCTGTAGAATAACTGATACAATTAATCACTGATGGGCCATCACATGCTTTTATGAGGGACCAGGACCTCCAGCACTCAGCGGCATTTCTCAGGGCGTGTGTGTTTACATTATGAGCTAAATAATACCTCATCCAGCTAACTGCTAGCTGCCAATTCAACAGCTTTCTCTGCATTTCGCTTCTTATTCCACTGATTCAGGTAACACCCCGAGACTGAAATTATTATGGGTTAACTCTGGTTGTTTAATCTCGATTCCCATTTTTGGGGGAAAAGTGATTTAGATGATGTTGTGACTGCGGGTCTGTCTGGCACCATGAGATGAGCGGGTGTGTGGGTAGCATTTCTCTGACCCACCCTGGTACCCCAAGGTTCTCAGACCCACCTGGTCCCTAAGTGCCCACTCTCCACGGCCCCACTTTTCGGTAATGTAATGTAAACCTAAAATCATCAGAGCCCCTGAAAACTCTGGGAGTAAACCAGACGCCCTAGGCAGGCCAGAATTCCTGATTGCAAATACTCAACCAAGAATTAGACATTCTGAGCTTTGATAAGGGCCTGGGTCACTATTCTGTGTATGTAGATTGCATTTAGCGCTGCCTCTTGTGCTTTGTATCCTACAGCCAGCCGCACCTAGCAACCTGGTTTGTAGGGAGAAGGGAGCAAAAGTAGTCGCCTCGTGGTCAGTCTCTGTTGCTTATATAAGTACACTTAAATGTATGGCTTCCACGTCGCTTAAAAAAATTCTCTTCATTGCTCTCTGTATAAAAGATCGAATACCTATAAGATACAGTTCATGTTCACTATGGTACATTAAGGAGCTTAGAAAGCAGCAGTGTTTTGACTAATATCAATTAAAAAAATGAAAATAAGTGTATGCATTTCTGCAGTACAAATTTTAGAGCGCAATATCCTTTTAGAAATAAGTAGTTTACATCTAGGGTTGGCATACACCTGGCCTCCAGTTCCAGAATACCTGGGATGAGGTCTGTAACCCCTGACCCCCGCCTGCATCCCTGGCAGCCCGTATGTCCAGATGCAAAGGGAAGTGGCGTTACCTTCAAGGAAGTGCATCTGTGGGTTGCTGTACACTCACCCCACACTGAGGCCACCAGCACTTTAATCCCAACAAGAACACATGTCATCACTTTATTAATGTTAGTCAGAAATGTTTTGGGGCAAAATTCATGACGCTATTTCTTTATGGCAAGGCACCCACCCTTTTATTCCATCAGCATCAACAAAACCGCCTCTTCCTCAGAAACAGTGCCTCCGTCTGAGTTTGATCAGGAGGCAGAATCCCCACAGCAATTCATGGGAAAGTCTACCGCAAAGAATGATGAGCTATAGCAGGCGGTTAGAGCGAGGAGGGGTAAGCGAGTACGCAGAGAGGAGGAATTGTGAGAATGTGCGGAGGGCAGACACAGGAATAGCCACCACACCAGGGCCCAGGCAGCTGCATCCAGACATTGGAAGGCGGTATTGCGGTGCTGTGCTGGTGGAAACTTCCAGAAATTTACCTTCCAGACATGGATGGAAATCTGCCCTCCAGAACGTGCGGGAAACCCACCCTCTCGAGGGCCGGGCAGGGGCCCGTCCAGGGGAAGGGTCTCCGCAGAGGCGCTCCACTACCAAGCTCACTCTGCGCGGTGCCAGGGGAAGCTGCCAGCGCTCCGCGCTGCTGCCCACCACGCGCTGCCCGCAGGGAGGAGCAGGCCAGGACCAGGAAGGCGATGCCCGCAGCGTCTCACCACCTACCTCCACGGACGAGGCTGAGCCTTGTGCCAGCGGCCGAAGGACCGCTAGTCAAGGGGCCCAGCGCCATTTACACAGAGCAGCCAGTGAAAGTGGATTTGGAGCACAGAGAAAGAAACCTGACAACTGGCATTGACGAGAAATCCAAAATGCTTACCACTTTTTATCTCCAAGCCTTTCCCTATAATAATATACTTAGTGTATTGACAACAAATGTTTAGTGGGCACCTACTCTGTGCCACGTGCACAGATGGGCATCGAGGCTCCTGCCCTGGGAAGCCGACAGTCTGTGCAGGGCTGCGGACCTGAGCACGCGAGATGTGCAGGTGCCAGCGGTGGTCTGTCCCTCCAAGGGGAGAGGGAGGCGTAGGCATGGAGAAGGGGGGAAGGTTTCTGTGAGAGGGCTGTGTCTGAGCTGCGACAGGAGGAAGAACAGGGTATAAGCGGGCAAAGGCGGGGGAAAAGCCACGGGAACTGCCCAGCGTCCAGGACCGGGTCGATGGACTCTAAGACCTGCGGCCACTGGGGCAGTTGGGCCACTTGTGATGGGAAAGGCCAGGGGCAGGTGATCCTTTGAGGCGTGAGGCCCGTGGTCCAGCACAGACCCTGGTGAGCTACCTACAGACCTCCACAACAGATGCTATTCACAGCTCTTTGCTCCTGGGCCTGAACTTTCTGTGCTGAAAAGATGGGAAGAAGGGATGTCGGAAATGCTCTACTTGATATATTTATTTTCTTCTTCCATCTGCTCTTGGGTTTGCTCTGTTATCGGCGGCCTTAGTTCATTTGCCACTTACCTGTGAGCGTGGCCAACACTTCTTACTTCCTCCACTTCGAAGAGCTTACAGGATCAATTCTCAGCCCCTTGGACCTCTGTGCTTGAGTGAAAGGCTGGGTTCTACACGGCTGTAATTGCTAAAGGCTTACAGAGTTAAATCAGTGTGTGTGTGTGTGTGTGTGTGATCTCTATATATCTATATATGTATATGTGAGTGCATGTGTATATATATTAACCAGTCCCGCTTAATAGGTTAAGGAGTTAGGGTAACTTTTCTATTTCATTACAGAAATGCTCATCATCCAGCTGTTGACCTTTTCTGGGGAAATTGACATTGTCAACATACACTGCACGTGTGCCTGTCCTTTACCAAGGTGAAGCTCTAAATCAGCACTCTCCCACAGAACTTTCTGCAACAAGGAAAATGTTCTACCTCTGCACTGCCCAGTGCTACCTAGGGTCTCGTACTACTTTCCAAAGTAAATAATCTGTATATAAGTTTTGTCTTGTCTATTAATTCTTCATAGGCCCCCTGAAGGCATTGTCCCAGAAGATGGTGTGGAGCCTTGCACGTAATGAGCGTGCAATCACCATTCACGGAATTGAAAACCATGACCAGCAGGTCGATTCTCCATATTTATCTGAATCTGAGATATAGATTTTTTGAGTGTGTTTTCTTAAGAAGTACCCATTTTCTTATTTTTTCAATCATTCATTCAAGAGCTATGCTATTGGGTGCCTCTTTTGTTTCCAGAACTAGGTTACATCTTAGATTTCTATATGCAGAAAATCCTTGGGAATTCTCTGGAAGTCCAGTGGTTAGAACTCCATGCTTCCACTGCAAGGGGCACAGGTTCAATCCCTGATCAGGGAACTAAGATCCTGCAAGCCACATGGCACGGCCAAAGAAAAAAAGAAAAGAAAAGGAAATCCTCTTAAATTTATTTCTGATTTTGAAAGATAGAAACAGATAGAAATATATACGTATATCATTAGTTAATGAGGTCTCTTTATTAGTTTTGGCCATGAAAACTATGCTGATCTCTTGAAGAAAAGAAGGGATAGACAACTACTCTAATTGGACATGGATAAGAATAATGTTATGTTAATCTCTCAGCAGCTGAAATGCATGGTTTGGCTTGTTACCATCTTCAGGACTACTGCTGATCTCTGACGGGGTCTCAGTCTTCCTACCCTTGGAAATCTTTGGCCCTGCACATCGGCATTGGTCACCAGTGTGTCTGCCCTTGAGATCCAAATTCCAAAGCTTCTGAGAGTTTTGTTCTTCCTTCACATTTGACTTAGTAGAATAAGTTGGACAAGATTTGTTTGCTCTTCTTGTAATTAGCTTCTTAAACACGGTGTCATTTGCTCTGAATGAGCCCTTGAGATTCCATGTTGATGACTGTCTTGTGGTCAGCATCAAGGAACCCAGCCCATGCTGAGTCCATTTTGGTGTTCACTACTGGAAATCTGTTTTGGAACTGGGAGTAAGCATTAAAGACCTGGGTCTTCTACTTAAACGAAAAGTGAGAATATTACTGACTATTCTAAGTTAAGTACTCTGCAGAATTAAAATAGCACATGCAATTTATTTCCTTGGCGGGTAGAGTCATTGGGTTTATAGCACCCAGAGAAGTAAAGCAACGTGGCTTCTTCTTCCGCAACAGTGGAGGCCATGCTGGGCTCCCCGGTACGTCTCCCGGGGGTGCATCAGGAAATCAATCACGTTCCTGCCTAGGCTGGAACTTCCCACCAGGGGCTCCTTTAGCAGAGAAAATGAGCATTTTCTTTCTTCTGTGTAGAGGTGTAAATTTAAAAAATATGATGACCTGAACTCTCCATTTGGTCATGCAACAGAGGAACAAACTTAAGGGTGATCCACATAGGGTCTGCTAAATATAATATAGGACACAAGACCCTAGCTAAATCTGTTTTCTGCTTCACCAAAATTTGTTTCCATTTAAAGTTGTTATTGGCTGTACCTTTGTAAAATCCTTGTTTTAAGAAATTTTATCTTTTTTTCCTTGTCATTTCCTAGTGTTTTAATCATCGGAAATTAGATAGGAATACTTCTGTAAACATACAGATTTAATCCAAGACAACTCCTATATGTTATATCTGTATATCTATATCTCTATCTGAATCCATATCTCAGTATATCTATATATCTAGATCTAGGTCTAGATCTCTATCTATATCTATAAACATATTCTGGCTTTAGTAGTGAAATTAAAGTTGACACAGGGCATCTGATAAATTTTGTGACCTCTTTTATTAAATTCACATATATGCACACAAATTTATTGTTTTATTGTTTCATGAGATCCCATATCATTTTACATATGCTCATAAAATTATTTCCTGCTTAGATCCAGCTTAAGTCTTCATTTTGGAGTTAGGCTTTTTGTCTTTTGGTTTCAATTTCAGTTTTCGTCGGCTCAGGTCTGTCTGCATTCCCCATTCTTAGGTAACCACAACATGATCCCCAAAACTAACTGAAGAAAAGGCTTCTGTTTCAGGAAGGGAGAAATATTCCTATCACTGTTCTGGGTAGTTTGTGAACTATAGCAACAGGAAAGGGAGGCAACAAACTGGCTTTTCCAAGCACTTGCTCAGTCCAGGCGGTGTGCTGGTGCCCAGGGTGCATCACCTCTCTCCCCATCACCGACCCGTGGCTCACGGAGTGTTAGGTGCCCTCCACCTGGCACATCTATGGTTTTATTCACACTGCAGCATGCCCCGTGCCAGCAGGTCATTCCACTACTTCTTCCATGTTTGTCTTCAGTCTGCATTTTAATTCGTTTCGCTTTCCTCACTAATGACCTCACCAATGATGCAAGATTGATACTATTGATGCTCACAAACGATACTCTTTTCAAAGAACTCACCGCCTCTTCAGGGAGTGGGCAGGTGAGAGGAACGTGGATAACATCTAGTCCATGAGAAGCCAAGGGATGACAACGCTTCCAGCTTGAAACCTGCACGAGAGAGGTGGAGATGGTGCCACATCCGAAAGGAAAACTGAATTAATCACTTGAAGATGGGAGATGGTGGGGAAGATAGTAGAGGTAGAGAGGTACCCTCACAGTATCCAAATTATACACATGGAAGTGAAGAAATCCTGGTGTGTCAAGACATTACAAAGAGGTTAAGACCGTTGCAATGTGAAGCGAACGTGAAAGCAGGCAAAGATGTGAGGATGGAGAGGAGCAGGACGGATCACATGTGGTCTTGACTGTGGGCGTGAGCTTGACTTGTGCAGGACGGCTGGGCGGTGAGATGGCATATTCTTACCTGGGGGGATTCTCCTGGCTATCTGTGGGCTGTTTCGGGAATCCCCAAGTTGATAATGGCTTAAACTGGGATGGTGCTCTAGGGAGAGAAAGAACAAGACAGACTGATTGAAAATTCAGGAAGTAAAACCTGGAGGACTCAGCTATTAATTGTCTCCAGGGGATGAAATATTCCTGACAAATGGCAGTTCTCAAGTTTGAGAGAATAGGTTGATCACAGAGGCCAACAAAGAAGAGTGGAGCTGGGGAGAACACCAGTGGAGAGGATACCCAGCTCATAAAAGGGAAAACAGATTCAGCTTGAATTCGTTGAGTTTGAAGCAGTTGTAAAATCCAGGTGACAGTGACAACCCATGAAACAGGTGGAGGAGTCTGAAGCTTGGAGGAGGGTCTGGGCTGAGTCTGTGGGCAATCACCGAATTGGAGAAGGCAGAGCCCAGGAGAGAGGGTGAGCCCATGAGCTCACGCAAGGAAGAGCATACACTAGCAGGAGGTCAGGGGACAGGAGAGCTGATGTGTGGAGAACCAGTGGACCATGGCGGACTCAAGGTCAAGAAAGTGGAATTACAATGCAAGGTGACCAATATTAACAAACCACAGACAGCGAAGTAATACAATCACAGGAAATGATATTTCAGAGTTAACTGTTAGGGCTGGGGGTAATTGACCACCATGGTGGCAATGACTTCAGTCACGTGGTGGAATTGAAAGTATGTTACTGGATCCTGAGAAGCAAATGAGCAGCTTAGAGAGCTGGTGAGAGGTCAGCCTAGAGAGCTGGTGAGAGGCCAGCCTTGGAGAAGTTTGGATGGAAAAGGTAGAGAGAGGTTGGTAGGCACAGTACGGTGCACAGTGCAGGAGGGTTTTCTTTGGGAAGAGGTGGGAGAGCTCTCAACACATAGGCTGAAATTAAGGAACCAGGGGGAAGACAATGATAACTATGAGAGTTATCTCGGTAACTATGAGAGTTCGAGAGAGATTGCTTTCAGGACCTGGGTTTGGAAGAGAGGGGATAAAGGGCACAGGGTAAGGGTCAGCCTTGCAGTGAGAGTAATGCAAGGAGGAACACTCGGATACAGGTACCTCTGTGGGTGGGAGCTTGAAGGGATGATTGCCTAATGGCATCATTTCCCTCAATTAAGTAAGAGGTGAATAGTTTACTGAAAATGAGTGATGGGGAGGTTGTGTAGGGGCTTCTGGAGAGTCTTGAAATTTTGGATTAATCCCGAGAGAGACTGAGCTAGCTAGCCAAGCACGGACCCTGAAAGAATTAAGATAAAATTGAAAGCTCAGTGATGTGGGTGAACCAATTCATAGGTGGTACAGACTGTACGTGGTTCCGAACGATGTCCGGCATGAGGCTACTCCAATGTGGGGACAGAACTGGGGTCCCTCTAGAAAAGGCCATGCCCTAATCCCTGTGTGGTGAGGTACCATGCCTGTGAATAGGTCACCTTATGAGACAAAAGGGACTTTGCAGACACAGTTGAGGTGGTTATCAGTTAACCTTAAAATAGGAGATCATCCTGGATTATGTGCATGAGCTGAGTGTAACCACACAAGCCCATAAATTCGAGACAGAGAAGAAAGTCGCAGAGATTTGAAGTAGGAGGCAAATTTGGCACTGCCTTCGAGGTGGAGGAGACCACAAACCAAGGAATGCAGGAGGCTCTAGAAGCTGAGAATGAGCCCAGTGGACCAGAGCCCACATCCATACAGAAGCAAGCTCTGCCCACAACCTGAGCCCGGAAGTAGATTCTCCCTCAGAGACTCCAGACTCCAGACTCCAGGCCAAGTGAGACTCTGGCCTCGTGAGACCCCGAGCGGAGAATCTGCCTCTCCGCCCTGGACTGCGGACACACAGAAACTGCAAGATGATCAATGGATGCCTACGTGCATGGCTCCGTTTGTGCTGATTCGTTACACAGGCAATAGAAAGCTAACACATATTTTCGTGGAAATTAACGACTATTACGTTAATCTTGTGTTAGAGTTTTTCTGGGTGGGTCCAACGAATAGACAGGTTCAAATAACTTGAAAGCGCAGTTGAGTGAGGTAAGGATACCCAGCCTGTGGTCTGGGTCATGTAGCAAAGAGAGATATGGTCTCCTGGGAAGCTGGAGAAACTAGATATCCCAGGATGGCTGGACACCTGTTTTACTGGAATCCAGGTAGTCGTTCTGTTTTAATTCGTCCACTCCCCTAAAGCCAGCTCCTATCTGAAAATCTTCATTGACTCAATTCTCACCAAATCCTGTTTTCATTATTCAGTCACTGAAGATTTTTCAATATTGGCTTTTAAGCTACCGTATGTTATGGACAGTATGCTTAACATTCTCCTGGCCAAGCCAGCTGTAGTAGATAGAACAATAGTTCCTAATTCTTTACTCCTTTCTAACATATTGTGTGGGTCAATACGATTGCCTTGGTCCCGTGGCGGCAGAATGCATTTCAGGCTGAGTCATGTGACTTGATTTGGCCCTTGGGCACTGGCAGATTTAGATGCACAAGCAGAGGTTTGAAATGTGTCTCCACGGTTGGGCTGCCTTCTTTGAACTTCTGCTTTTGCGATGAGAAGTAAAGTCTTGAGCAGCCACTGCCACCCCCTCTAAACACTGGGGCCAGGGTCAGACTCGTGAAGAGAGCCACCCCAACTGACCGTCGGATGAGTGAGCATGGAATGAATGCTGAGAAATGCATGCTGCTGAAATTTGGTTGTTTCATAGCAAAGCTGCCTAATCCACTGAAAACACTTCATGTACCTTCCTTTATTTTTACTTTTGCTTGTGACATCTCCACCCTCCTGCTCTGGGCTGAATGTTTGTGTCCCCCAAAATTCATATTCATTCATCCCCAGTGGGTTGGTATTGGAGCTGGTGCCTTTGGCAGGTGCTCAGGTCATGAGGGAGAAGCTCCGTGAATGGAATTAGTGCTCTTATAAAAGAACCTCAGAGCAAAAAAGGGGGTCGTCCACAAACCAGGAAGCGGACTCTCACCAACACCGACTCTTCTGGCACCTTGATCTTGGGCTTCCCAGCCTCCAGAACCATGAGGCAGTTGACGATGAGCTACCCAGTTTATAGTATTTTGTCACAGCAGCCCAAACAGACTGACACCTCTTCTGTGCATAGAATAGTTTTCAGCTAGAAAAATCTTGCCATCCTTCACGTACAGATCACACCTCTTATCACACTCCTGAAAGCCATTTTATCACCAGAAGCCAAAGAAAATGCTTCTGACCGCATATTTTGTTTCTCCAGTAAAATTAATCCTTATTCATTATCTCATTTGACCATGAGACCGATTCTACAGGGATAAGCGGGATAGATAACATTAGCTCCACTTTGTAAATAATGAGAAAATTAGCGCTCACAGAGGGTGAGTCACTAAATCTTATTGACGCAACCAATAAGGGGCACAGATAGAGTTTCAGTCCAGAACCGGGAGGCTTCTTTCTGCACGCTCGCACACATTTTGGAGTCTGAGCCAAATCATGAACTGCTACAAGGCTCAGTCTAAACAAGCTTTCTTCCCATCGTATTGGGCACAGGGCTCTTCCCAGAGCAGATGCTGATTAGGTGTTCATTTACTGAAATAACATGAATGAAAGTTAATTTAATTAGATGCAGATAGCTCAGTGGAGGGTTTTTATCTACCCAACATAGGCTCTAGGACCCTGGTTTTTCTACCCATGTCTGTGCAGATTGAACCTCGATTTTTTTCCTTCCTCAGGGGACCCCACCTAACCTTCCCTAAAAAGGGTTTGCTTTGGATTTCCATGAAGTTGTGTTATTCCCAACAAGGAAGGGGTTGAGGCTGTGTGACTTCTGTCTATGCGTTTTCCACACTCTATTACCTGCATGGCTTCGTCATAATCAGTCACCGATACGTCCTGTCTTGCGAATTCCTATCTTTACAACACATACTCAGGGGGCGCCCAATGGCTATTACCTGTTGGCTGACAGATTGACCAGTTGACTAACTAACTGTGAATCCTGAATTCTGGGGCCACAAGGACGTTTTCCCTATGATATGTGGAGCTGTGATAGAAAAGAAACTGGGAGCCACCTGTGCCAGCACTAAATGCTAGCAATGCTCATTGATGTTACACCTATTTATGCCACTAAAGTGTTTTATTTTGTGCTTAGTTTTTTTAATTTATTGCTTTATTGAGATATAGTTCATATAGCATAAAATTCACCCATTTAAAGTGTGCAGTTCGGTGGTTGTCAGTATATTCAGAGTTTTGCAGTCATTGCCACTATCTAATTCCAAAGCATTGTCATCACCTCCTGCCACCCCCAACAAGAAACCGCTTTATCTGTTAATTATCACTCTCCGTTCTCCCCTCCTCATTGTCCCAGGCAACCACTATTCTACTTTCTGTCTTTAGGATTTACCTATTCTGGACATTACATGTAAAGGCAACCATACCGTATGTGGCTTTGTCTGGTTTTTCTCACCTAGCGTAATGTTTTCAAGGTTCATCCACATTGTAACATGTATCAGTACTTCATTCCTTTTTATTGTTGAAAAGATATTCCATTGTATAGAGAAACCACATTTTGTTTATCCATTTATTAGTGGATGGACATTTGGGTTTCCTCTTTGAGGCCATTATAAATAATGCTGCTATGAATATTGGTGTACAGGGTTTTAGGTGAACTTATGTTTTCATTTCTCTTGGTCAGATACGTAGGAGTGGAATTGCTGGGTCACATGGTAACTCTGTGTTTAATATTTTGAGAAACTGCCAAACTGTTTTTCAAAGTAGCGGCACCATTCTGCAATTCTACATTTCCACCAGCAATGTACGACTGTCCTCAATTGCTTTTTGCTTTAGTTTCATTGACTTCTTTTGGCAGTCAAATGTTTTAACTGTTGAGTATTAATCTGACTGAGAAGTGTCTTTCCTAAAAATAATGATGGAGAAAATAAGCCACATAAATTCTCCAAGGGCCCGTTTGAATCTCATAGTGGTGATTAGATTTATTCATTTATCTTATGAGTGTGGGGTAAATACATGAATGGCAAAGAGTGAGAGAACCTTTAAAATCCACATGTCCATTTGGCTGTTCTGTTCTATTTCTGAATGTAGTTCTCTTGGGTTCTGATATAATTCATATGGCAGGTGGGATATGCGGGTCTGATGGCAAGAAGCTTTATGTAATGATTCCTTTTCCTAAAAGAAAAATCCAAGAAAAGCCATGAGAGTCATTCTCGTGGGTCTTTTGATGTTCCAGAAACTGTTTGAAAACTGATTAAACTGCCCTTGTTAATTAGAGAATCACTTCCCTGAGAACACAGAGGAAGTGACAACGTACCCCAACCTCACACCTACTACCGCTGTTCTTACATCACTGACATCTGAAAAATAAAAAAGACTGCTGAGCCAAACTGCTAGGTGTGAAAAGAAGAAAACCTTCTAGAGATTCCACGATAGGATCCTTTGTTGGCAAATCACTTAGTAAATATATAATTTAAAGGACCATCTACTATATTTCTTATATAAATCACATTTTAAGCTATTCTCTCCTCTACATTCCTAACTTTCAGAGTTTCACATTCAAGAGGAAGTGAATACATTTTACGATGCAGGAGAAATGTGACAATGGTGTCAAATTTATATTAGTCCAGTGGGATGCAATTTAGCCATTGGTGGTTAAAAAAAAAAAAAAAAAAGAGAGACGAGGTATGTGTGTAACAGAGGCATTTTAATACTGAAAGGAAGTAATCTCAAGGAGTATAAAAGACAGACATGCAAACGTCCTTGAGATGGGTCTATAGGACCTGATAGGTTACTCCATTGAATTCATGAAATCCACACTGGTGAGGAACCTAAACAAGGGGTCATCCAGTTCAATTTCCCTTGAAAAGATTCTTAAGGATGTAATGACATTTGAAAAGCACATCAGGATCCATCAGGATCAAAGGTTTCCATCAAGGGGAAACGTTAGAATTGCTCTCTATGTAACAGTTAGTAACGCTGTTCCCACCTTCCATCCTGTCTCCTAGGGAATGTTGTGCCTTTTTTCCCCACCTGTTCTCCTCTTTAACTTATCCTTCTACGGGGTGCCTCCTCGGACGCCATTTAACTGAACCACTGTTGATAAACAACATCGAATTCCTTCACATTAGCTTGGCTTTCAGGCGGAAGGGTTCTTCCTGAAATGGCTGATCCTATTATTTCTCACTCTCCTCTTTTTCCTTTTTCTTTTTTTCTTGCAGGCACACAGGATGCAAAAGGAGCACGTTCTGCTGTATTTGCGCGCCGTAGGAGGCACTTGTTTCTATTCCTTGTGGACCGCTAGCAGCCCTTCCTGTGCAATTGAAGGGAGAAGAGCAACTCACAAAGAGAGCAGAATTCTTTTCAAGAGCGTGGGGAAGGAGCTTACAAATCGCTCCATCAAGCCCAGCACCGTCCTGGCGGGCTCTTCTTCCCTCGGAGGAGATAGGAAGGTAACCTTTGATAGAATACTTTCTTAAAAATCCTGAGTGAATAAAGGAGTCCTTGAGAGAAAGTTCCCAGATATGGATTACCTATAAAAAGAATAAAAGGAATGAACATTGAAGATTTTTCATCACCGTAAACAAATAATTTGTGATCCCTCTGCAGTCAAACCACAAATAGGACCAAGAATTAGAAGTGCCCCTAGCTGACCGGCATATACATATATCACTGGTCCAGTGTAATGAAGATTACCTGATAAAGATCACAATATGACAGTTTTCCTTTTGCATCGGCCGCTGAACAGCCAGAAACGGTTTTCTGCGGCCGGCCAGCTATTGATCCAGCTCTCCTTGTCAGTGATGCAGTTAATGGGAATTCCACAGGCAAATAAAAGCTACATTTTGTCTTCATTTTCATCTGAAATATGAGCTGGTCCTTTGTACTCTAGACAGTCATTTATTACTCATTTTCCTTTATTGATGTTTACGAGCTGAAGCATAAAATGATTCTCAAATGTACTTTAATTGAGGCAGCAGTTGACACGGTAACCGTGATTACCGATGTGCCATCAGAGGCATGAAGTCCATGAATCAAGGTTTGCTTTTCGTTGGTCTTGGAGGCAGCACAGGGTAGAGAGTATCCTTAAAAAGCAACTGGGCTGGAGCTGCAGGAATATGTCGATTTATCTTCATAGGTGGTGAGGGGAAAGCAAGGGCCCCACATCCTTAGCAGCAGACGCAGAGGGGTTCTTGTACTTGACATTCAAGGGCTGGCTTCCCTAGCGTAGGGGAAACTTCTCCTAAATCATTTTATCGTTTTAAAAATAGTTTGAGCAAATCTTTCTTTTGAAAATATTCGAGCTACGTTATTAGCCCTCCGAAGCGTCAGTGATGGTACTGCTGGACACGCAATCCACAGCCATACACAGCACCTGGCAGCCCAGCCACTCAATTCATTCGTAAAATGGGAAGAACAATCAATACTGTGGAGAAGTATTTTTTTATATGCAGTTATTAACTCATAAGCTACAGTATATCTCATCTCATTTCGGCAACAGCTGAGGTCTCCATCTTCCCCTGGAGACCCCTGCAGGTCCCATTATGAGAATCATAAATAATATGTGCTAATGAGATATGAATTGATTATGTTGGAAAAGCTGACATTTTCATCCATCATTCTAAATGGTGTTTAACAATGGATTACCAGCCAGTAATTCCTCTGATATGAGATTAAATAAAATAGCCGGCTGTTTCAGCAGGCTAGCTCAAGGAGATGGCAATAAATCTGCTCAATTACTGTATTACCAATCCGTTTTTCACTGCTAAGGATATTATTATTTCATTTAGACTTGTTCATGCATCATAGATTATTTTATTTCAGGCAGTCAATGGGAGAGACCGCAGCGTTTTCTCCATAGAGCCGCTGAGCGGTGGCCTTGGCTGAGTACAGTTACTGCTCCTTCATGGGCCCCAAACACCCCCAGGAGAGGTTGCCCAGCTGCCCTGGGCCAGAGCAGGCTGCGTGCAAGCCGCATTTTAGAAAGACGCATTTTGCTTTCAACCTAATTTCCTTTACTTATCTGAAAAGTCTCAACCAAAGGATACTGCCTCAGAAACCGATCGATCGAAACGAGATTATTAGATCCTCTAAGATGATTTGGTCTTCATCTCAATCCTGTAGTAGATTGAGAATTAGATCACAGACACCATTCTTTGGCTGCACAAATTAGATTACCAGCCCCTGCAATACAAAGGTGGCTATTCTCCCTCGTGCCAAACACACAAACAACTCACACACTTTATTGATGAGAAAACGGGATGCAAAGGAAGCATCCCCCTGGCGTCCCGGGTATCACTCATCATCTCTAAGAGTCTGAGTAAAGTTTGGGGTCTGAGCCCAGCGACTGTCTGTGATAGAAAAAGAAAAGCGGGATGGGTTGCCTTAAAATGAAGCATTTGTTACTTCCTGGCCTCCTTCCCATAATCACCTATGTATTAATTGGCTTCCTGAAGAGCACGTGGGCATGGGCTCCAGACCTAGGCCCCGTGCCCGGCAGTGCACACGTAAGAGGGACACCAAGGATGTCCACACCGGCCCCATCAACACCTCCACGCGCACCCGGCTCCCCGCCCACCTGCCCTTGCTCCACGGCCTTCCTTGTCCCCCGCAGGTGTCCAGCAGCAAGTGGCCCTGAGTGGCCTCTGAGGCACTCACACCTCTTGCCTCTAGGATTCTTGGTTGACACAGAGGCGTGAGATGGGCCACCAACGCACACGCAGCCCAGAAGTGCCAGGGAACTCATGTCACAGGTGACAAACCTTTGACTGGAGCTGGTCAGATTCTCTTCTCTTCTTACCCCAGACAGAGAGCTTGGAGGAGGCCCTTTCTCCATCTCTCCAGGAGATGGTCCAGCAAACCTAAGTAGTGACCACACCAAGCAGGGGCCGCTGGGTAATGCATGCCTCTGTCAGCTTTTCCTCCTGCCCCACCTCACTGCTGTCTTCCCTCACTCCTGTTCCCTGGGACTGCGGCCCTAAAGGACTTGTAGGAGTGAGGAAGCCTTTGCTCTGGCTCTGGTTTCTGGGGAACCCAGACTAAAACACTGTGTGACCCTGGAAAGCAGACCTCAAAGGAGGATTGTGGGTCTGAGCTATTCCGTGTCCAGCAGCGACGAAGAACCTGTTGCTGGTGGTAAGTAGGTGGTGGCACCTGCCTTAGGGAGCAGCACGACCATTTCTAAGGATGCTTCTGTGGCGAGTCAGGATGAAACACAAGACGGCGAGATGCTTGGCTATGTGGTAGCTGTGGTTCTTGCATGGGATAGGTCACTGATAATTATCGGATTAAGGGTTGTGGAATGGACAGCCTTTGGATGTCTTGGCAAAATGGAAACGAGGGGCTCAGAGGAGCCCAATCCCACTCAGACACTACGAAAGCCAGAGGCCTCCATGGCAGAATTCCAGGAACGCCCATCTCCAGCCGAGAGCTGCCTTTCCCTGCCTGAGGACCCGGCAAGGGCCTCACCTGTGCAGGTGTCTCACAGAAGAGCGTTATTCTCCTCCACCTCTGTCGCTGGCTCAGTCACAGTCTCCAGACCTCCAGAGAGGAGGTCGTGTCTCAGCACAGTCTGTGCCGGGAAGTGTGGCCCAAGCTCCACGTTGACCAACTCACGTGCTGAAGGATTGAGCCTACAAACAATATGCTCCCACATGGTACAGAGTCGGTCCCAGTACTGGCTCAGGTTTCTTAAGAGAATGGTAGTCAGTTTGGTTCCAATCAGTGCATACATGACTAACTACAGAATACTGTTCCCATCCAAATGTAGCAACATGGTGCTGGTAAGTGCAAAGAAAAAAAAAAAAAAAAGGAAAATTGTATGGGGTTGCATAGCTGTCTTTGGTGATAAGAACGTTCTTAGTCTTATTCTGTAAAGTTCATAGCAAGGGAGAAATGGGGCACTAACCCTGTTAGTCAGGATCACAAAGCATTAACTTACCTTTACACAGGTATCAAATTATGGCGTGGATGGAATGGGATGTTATTGCTTTAACCTATGTTGAGCAAGAGTGAGTCATCTCAAGTATCAATAACTTATTAAGAATTATGTTATCATTACATATCTTTTATTAAAATGAGCAGGAATTCCTATAAACATAACCCGGTGAACATCAGCTTGAGAGGCAAATTCGTGAATGAAATGCATAGAACATAGCTTGTCCCAGGAGAATGAGAAAGAGCCTTTGTCCTAGAGGAAACTCTTGCAGTCAAGTCCCAAGGTATTTCTTGGAGTCTATAAAAAAATAGGCAATCATAGTTTCTAATCTTCTCCTCCGTAGAGAGAACTGGTATAATCTAGGGACCTCATCTTCCTTCTAGAGTCTAATGTACTAGAGTATAAGTGATAAGACATGATTACTAATATAAAATTCTACTGGAAGTCAGTCTATTGGTTCTGGCAAGTGGTCTCATTGTAGGCAACGAAGAGAAAGGGGAGGAAAACTTTGTAGCTATTGTTTAGTGAAATGAACATGGAAAAGAGATTTTTACCAAAATTGGGTATCTGAATCCAGAGCAACCTGTGAGGTTGCACTGTTGCAGAGAGCTAATGGGTGGCAGTCATTAGTTCCACAGTTTTAACAAATGTTATTGTTATTTTTGATGGTGATAAGTACTTTGTGTTAACCATGAGCTAAGTGCCAACACTGTAACAAGTAACAAGGAAATCTAAACGTGCTGTAAGGTACTAACTCAAGAATGTGTTTCACATGAGTCAGTGAAGAAAAGACATAATTTTTCATATCAGCTTTTTTCAGAGATATCTGTGCTAATTAAACAACAAAGAGTCACCTTCAGAAACAAATGGATGTTGGCTTATCGTTTTTTAAACCCACAAAACCCCACATGCAATATATATGTCTAAAAAATATACCTGAGAATGTTGAGACTAAAATGAGATAAACTTTATGCTCAAAAATTATCATTTGTACAGACATAGATGTTGTATAGTTCCAACATAGATAGATATAGATCCAGTTGTATCATTTTATATTACCACAGCACTTGAAGAGATCTAATCTTTCAAATGATGGAATAATATGGTAATAATCACAATCAAATCAATGGATAATTTTATTGAATTTTACACTATAAAGTAGCCACTATTACTACCCCAATTTAAAATATAGAAACCCCTGAGGCTAAGAGAATTTCAGTAACTTAAGATCACACATGTACTTGGTGGTGGAGATAAAATAGAAATTCTTGTGTTTCTGACTCAAAAGTCTACTGCTTAACAACTAGTGTCTATAAGCTATTAGGTTTGGGAAATCTCTGTTTCCCCTCAGTCTTAGTCTCAGACTTTATCTCAATTCACCCCAAAATCAAACCGTTCAAATCAAAGCAAACCACAGAGAGTTCATTTAAATCTTTGGGCAAATTGATTGTAGAAATCAATGCAGCCAAAGGGATTGAACATTGACTGTATTTCAGGCACTCTCCTAGGTGCAGAAGGGAAAGAGAGGTGAGTGGAGGTGCCCAGTCCTGAGGAGATCAGATGGGAGGAGGACATCTGATGGACATGGGATGGGAAGGGACCACCACAACGGGGTTCAAGGGAGCTGAGGGCTACAAGAACGCAACTCTCATCCCAACCTGGTGTGGCTGGAGGTCTCTTCCTTACCTCCCATCCTTGGGGGCTAGCAAGGTGCAGGAGGAGAGAGAGGAGAGGAAGAATGTTGTAGATAAAAGGGAAACAATGGAACTTTCTGGAAACTGAAACTGTCCATATGTAGAGGAGACACAGGTCTATACTGGGGGAAGCATCATTCTTTCTTCACCGTTTAGGTAATCCAGGTGGAGCAAAGAGAAAATAAATATTAACAATCTTTTCTGGATTTTATAGTCTGTTTTGAGTTGCTTTTGTATTAAATGTATAATAGATTTAGGTCAAGGTTCATATTTTTGCCCATAGCCATCAAATTTCTCCAACACCATTCATTTAGACGTTATCTTTTCTCCTTTGAATTGCTTTTCTGTCTTTGTCAAAAATCAGTTGCGCATATTTGCATGGTTTTACTTCTGGGCTCCCTATTTTATTCCATTGATCTATGCATCTATCTTTGGGCCACACTGTCTTGATTAATTCAGCTATAAAGAGAGCCTTAATACAGAGAAGAATCCCTATCACTTTATGGTTCCTTTGAAAAATTATTTTGGCTATTCTAGGGCTTTTTCTTTGCATATAAATGTTTAAATAAGCTTGTGTATATCTATAAATTACATTTCTTTGATTTTGTTAGCAATTGCATTAAACTTAATATATCAATTTTGGGACAATTGATATTTTTGGTTTGTGGAAATGTCCAATGTATGAACACAATATATCTTTGTTTATTTAGGGCTTCCTTTAAAAAAAAACAGTAGTACATAATTTTTTGGATACAGATCTGGTCCATGTTTTGATGGTTTTAAACTTAAGTACTTCATTTCCTTTGGAGTGCTTTTAAATAGTATCACAAGTTCAATTTTGGTTTCTGCATGTTAATTGTTAGTATAGAGAAATGCAATTGATATTTTGTATTGAACTTGTATTTCCCAACCTTGCTGAACTCACTTATTAGTGCTGGATGGTTTGTTGTAAATTATTAGGTTTGTTGTATTAGTTGTAAATTCCCTGTAATTTTATGCATAGAAGATCATGTTTTATGTAAATAGGGATAGTTGTATATCTTCCTTTCCAATTTGTAGATCTTTTATTTATTTTTCTTATCTTATTGTACTGGCTAAAACTTCCAGAACTCTGTTGAATAGCCGTTGTGAGAGTGGACATTTTTGTCTTGTTCCCAATCTTAGAGTGAAAGTGTTCACTCTTCCACCATTAAGTAGGACATTTGCAATAGGTTTTTTGTAGATGCTCTTTATCAAGTTGAAGAAGTTCCCTCTATGTCTAGTAAGCTGATATTTTTAAAAAATCATCAAGAAGCGTTGAATTTTGTTAAATACTTTTTCTGTTTCACATAATATGATTATACTCTTTTTCTTCATTAGTTTTATGTTAGACTACACTGATTGTCAATTGAACCAGGCTTCCTTGCATCCTTAGAACGAGTCCTATCTATTTATGGTACATTATAGTTCATTCACATTGCTGAATTCAATCAGCTAATATTTTGTTGAGGAATTTTGTAACTAACTTCATGAGATATATTTGTCTGAAGTTTTCTTTTTTTGTACTGCCTATATATGTATAATTTTTTCTAGCAAGAAGATAATGACCTTATAAAATGAGTTGGGAAATGCCCCTCCTATTCTGTTTTTGGCAGATTGTGTAAAATTGCTGCTAATTCTTTATTTGGTAAAGATCTCCAGTGTAACCATATGGGCTTGGAGATTTCTTTTCAAGAGGCTATTGGTTACATTTAGATTTCTTTCTTGGTTGTAGGTCTATTCTGGTCTATTTCTCTTTGAGTGAGCTTTGGCAATTTGTGGTTGAGGAAGATTTGTTGCTGAATTTATGAACATAAAGTTGTTCATAGTAATCCCTTGTTATCCTTTTATTGGTTGAAGGATCTTAGCAGTATCTTTTAATCCACTCCTGATATCAGTAGTCTGTGTCTTTTCTCTTTTTATTTTTGTCAGCCTTGCTAGAGATTAATTGATTTCATTGATATTTTATTTTTATCAAAGAATCAGCTTTTTGTTTCAATGGTTTCTCTATTACTTCTGTTTTTAGTTTTATTAATATCTATTTTTATCTTTATCACATTCTGTGATGCTCTGTGATTCTGCACTTTGTCATCTCCACGTACTATTTAGACCATCTAGTGAGCTTTAATTTTGATTACTATATTTTTCAATTCCATAATTTCCATATGGGTCCTCTTTTTTAATTGTATTTATTTGCCATAATATTTTACTTTTTAATATGATTGAAGACAATTATGTGTTTAACAATTTTATGATGACTGTTTAAATTTTTGTTGGATGATTCCAGCATATGAGTCACCTCAATGTTGGGGGTCATTTGATTTTCTTGTCTCATTGGAGTTGTATTTTTCCTGTTTCTTCATATCACTGGTGATTTTTCAATATCTTAAATAGTTTAGATATTATGTTAGGAGATTTTTGATTCTATTTAAGTCTTCTATTTTGCAGTACTCTATTTGGGTTTAGGGTGTAGGCCCTGGATTTTTTTTATGATCTGTAGTTCCAATGACAATTTAGTATTATTTTCAGAGCCCTTTAAATGTTACTGTGGTCAGCTTCATTCTCCTGGTGACACTGAAGCTCTGGAAACCCTGTCAATGCTGCCTGGCTGCTGGTGCCATTGGGTCTGACGTCAAAGAACACCAGACCTGGGTTGCTTTCTGCCACTGGGTGGGGGGCCCAGTTTGTGGCACAGGGGCCAGCAGATGAGGTCACGGTTGCCCTGGGTATGGGGGAGAGGTCTCCACTAGACTCTGCTGACCCTGGCCCTGGGGATTTGGGGCAGCTTAGGGCTCCCTGGCTGGGTTCTTCTAACTCTGCCACTGACCCTGTGTGATGGTGGTGGCCTTGCTGATGCCCCCACCCTGGTGGGCGTCAGATTTCTGCTGGGCTGCCCCTTCCCCAACTGTTGGCCAGAGAGAGGCTTTCCTGGTTTTGTTGTTTGCTCGTTTTTCTCTATCAGTTCACGATTCTGGGCTGCAGGCCGCTCCAGAACCCACTCCAGAAAAAAAAAAAAAAACCCAAAAAAACCCAGAACAGCATCCAGGAAACTCCCTGCTCTGTCCTTCCTCACTTGAGGCCTCTGTCAGTCCATCTTCTCCCTCCCTTTCAGAGTCCTTGGATGATTTTCTGAGGACTTATTCCTAAGGTACTCACGGTATTTAGAGGAGGGGGCAGGGAAAGGTGAGTCTGTGCCATCTTGTCTCAGCACATAGGCTTTTCGCTTTTAAGTTCAGAACGTTCTTCCTTCATCCTGAAGTTCTGTTCTGTTTTGTTTTGTTTTTTGTATCAGAAGTCAACAAGCTTTTAACACCTTGTAAATGGTCCCAACTCCAGGGAGGAGAGTGAGTTCTGAATTCTCGTGTCCTCAATTCTCTGCTGTAGCGTGGAAGGTGGGTGAAAACAAGGCAAGGACAGAAGCCCAGCTCCGCTGGCTGGTCCACGTTCAAGCTGACTGGAGAAGAAGCCTAAGATGCAGCACAGAGACCCCAGAGCAGAGGCAAGGCACCTGGGGGAGTCGGATGTCCACCAGAGCTTGCATGCTCCCCTCTGACACAGGCGTGCAGTTCTCTTTGGTAGGAAACTTAGCAATTTTTCCATATTATGTGAGTTAAAAGTATCTGCTTTTTAGAGCCCCAGGGGCAACAGATTAAAAAATAATGATATGAAGTAATAAAACTGAAACCACCATGAAATTGTCATGGCTGGCTGCCAAAAATCAACATGTACCACTGACTAAAACTTAATCAGTGGCAGAGTTACTGGGATTAAAATAAAGCCAATACTTCTGCAGTGAGCCTAACCGGTCAGGATGCCAATAAACCAAATTTAGATGACGGCGTCATTTACCACTTACTTTAAGTAGTCTGACAGCTCTAGCAACCGCTAGTTCATTTTTCTGAGACAATTTTTCACGGCAAGCTTCATCACATTATTTTTATCTTATCTTTATGACCACACAACTCACCCTAAGACCTGTGGGCTGCTGAGTACCTGATTGATGGGAGCAGTGGTGCCCAGGGCAGCAGGGTTAAAGTTCCTCATTTGCTTCTCCTTAGGTCAAGACATGGCACTGAGTTTAGGGGTCAGTGTGAGGGCCTTATTATTAGAAAACAGTAGCTTTTAGCCTGAAATCTATGAGAACTTATCCAAGTATAGTGACTTTCTTAAAAAAAAAGTCATTCTCCAAGTTAGGAAGAGAGGACATCCAGACCCTATTCACCTGCAGGGCTAAGGGGAGGAAAAATAAAGTCCAAGGTCAGAAACCCTGAAGCCACGTTTATGAGCAGTTAATGCAAAATTAAATATTGGTTTGCCAGATTTGAGAATTGGAAAATGTCATGACTATTGGATACTCAAAAGAAATGAAAAGGCTGCTGACCTATTTTAGTCCCAAATCCAAATGAATAAAATTTCTTTTTCATATTGACATGCTACTGCAGAATGTATTAACTATTCAGGCTGCTGGATTTCGTGGGCTATTCCAAGCAGATGAATATGCAGCCAGCAGATAGCAAGGGGAAAATGCACTTAAGTTCCCTATAAATAAAAATAAAGAGTAAAAACTAAGCGATAAACATGTGGATCAGGGTTTCTCTAGGAATTATTTCTTCCATGAGTTTTATTGAACTCAAAGGAAGCATTTAGATACATTTCACATTCTGACTTTTTCCTTGTAGTCAGTGTTTGGTTTCCCAAAGTTGCAGGGGTCATCCAATATTTATGAAAATGTCTCTAGTCTCAAATTTGGCAAACCAATATTCACCTTTTATCTTAAATTTTGAGAATAATTGTTTACTTCCACTTCAAGTGGTCTTTAGAGTTATGTGATGAAGTCTGCATGGACCTTCCAGTTCAATAAACATCAACATCCCACATTTCTCTTTTGAGGCTGTGGCTTTGAGAAAACTAAGGTTTCTGAAAATCTGGACTTCACACAGCACACAATTTCCTCTGCAAAAGTATGAGGACCTTTAAAACTGAAAAAGGAAAGCAGTCTCAAAATCTGCATTGCGCCTGGTAAGTCAGTGTTCTTCAGCCCACCTAGATAATTGAGTAGGTGTCTGCCACTGAACTGATCCAGCGCTCCAACCTAATTGGGACTCTGTTTATTTCCCCTGTCTATAAATTAATTTGGGTGGAACTTGACAAGTTAAAGTGTTACCAGCTGTAAGATTATGTCAGCTCACCACACCAAGACCAGAGCCAGACTGAAAAGAACACACATGCATTGGGCAATTTCGTCTATTGTAAACGTGGTCCTGAATCTCTCCAGCGCACCAAAAAGGAGAGATTGAACGAGTTACTGTGAGCTGTTGTAGATGAAAATTGGTTCTCGGGTAACTACAAATATGCAGAAAATGGGGAGAAATCAGAAAGGCAGTTAAATCAAATGGTCATAAACGTCCAAAAATCAAAACTGAACTCCACATACATGCAGAAGTAGTGAAAAGAAGAGGCTTAGATCTCTCTCCATCACCTCCTAGGTGTCTATTCCATTTTTTGGGAAGAGTTTTATCATGAGTAGGTGCTCAATTTTGTCACATCCTTTTTCTTCGTCAATTGATGTTATCATGTAATTTTTCTTCTTTAATCTGTTAATATAGTGAATTACATTGATTGATATTCATACATT
Organism: Eschrichtius robustus; assembly: GCF_028021215.1. Lineage (NCBI taxonomy): Eukaryota > Metazoa > Chordata > Mammalia > Artiodactyla > Eschrichtiidae > Eschrichtius > Eschrichtius robustus. Next base: position 98,349,481 of record NC_090837.1, read on the forward strand.
GAAACTACTACCTTGCATCTTTTGATATGTGCTCATGGTATGTAATTGTTTTTAATGTATTGCTGAATTCTTTTTGATAATGTTTTGTTAAGAGTTGCTGCATTTTATGAGTATTGTAGTTTTCTTCCTTTCCTTCCTTCCTTCTTTCCTTCCTTCCCTCCTTCCTTCCTTCCCTCCTTCCTTCCTTCCCTCCTTCCTTCCTTCCTCCCTCCTTCCCTCCCTCCCTCCCTCCCTTCCTTCCTTCCTCCCTCCCTCCCTCCCTTCCTTCCTCCCTCCCTCCCTTCCTTCCTTCCTCCCTCCCTCCCTCCCTTCCTTCCTCCCTTCCTTCCTTCCATCTTTGTTTTGGTATCAAGGTAGCACCAGCATCATAAAATGAATTTGGATCTCTCCTACCTCTTCCAGTTCTTGGAATACATTGTGTAAAACTGGTGTTAAAATTCTCCTGTGGTACCATCTTGGTCTGGAGATTTCTTCTTTTTGGGAGTTTGTAGATTATGAATTCATTTTCCTTAATAAATGTAGGGTTATTCAAATGATTAATTTCATATTTGGTGAGTTGTGGTAGCTTGTATTGTTTGCGAACTTGGTCCATGTCATCTAAGTTGTCACAATCTGGCGGGGATGTAGGTTATCACCCTGCCCTTGGCCTTCCCTGAGAACACCCCGCAAGGGAGTTGGGGTGCCTTGTTACAGCCCAGGAGGTGGAAGTCCGGGCTGCCCCTCCACCTGGCTGGCAGGAACAGTGTCAGGCTTCCGTTTTCCTGTGGGGACGGCTGCAATGGAACAGTTATTGTCTAAATGGTTTCTGTTCAGCTGGGCTGCCTCTTTCCTGGTGCTTTGGCCAGAGATTTATTTACTTACTTATTTTTAATTTTTAAAAAATTTTTGCACATTTGTGGTGTTTCCAGGTGACAACTTCTCCACCAACCAGTCCGGGACATAGGAAGCAGAATATAGTTAGATCACATTTTAACTATTGCACTTGTCTGTTCCTACCTGTCTTACTTCATCCCAACTTTCCAGAATAAACTCTTTAATAGCAAACTCAGTCTCACTTACAACCAGGTCCAAAAATATCCAGCTATAGCTACACGTGATGGAAGTAGGTCCAGCCTCAAGAAATTGGAAGATTTGAAAACAATCCCGGCTGCTTCTCTGCAAGTTTGATAATGTCAGAAACCCGCTACGTTTTATCTTGCTGCCTCCCTCCCCTGCTCCCAGCTACAATTATGCCCTTGGGAAGCCAGGTTGCTTATTTGGTTCTTTTCTGCCTGGGTTTTGGGCAGATACTGGGTATTTTCCCTCCTGCCTGGTCTAGGGCATCGGAGTTGGACTGTGTCTGTCTCACCCCTGTTAAGGATGCTCAGCCCACCTCTCTTCATCCGTCTGCCCCTGGTTTCTTACAGCTTCAGCTCCACTGGCCCTGGAGTTGAGCCACCTTCACTCCCAGCGTGGAGCGTTCCTACCGCTGCTGAGAGCGGGTGCTAATTACCCAGGTGCCTGCTATTAAAGGAACTCCAGTGGAAATTTCTTTTTACTATATCAAATGAAGCAAATCTTTTTCCAGCTTTGCCTGTCATTCCCTATTAAATTCATTTTGTAAGTGTGCATAACATAGTGGGTTCGTAAAGTGTGCTCCCCTGACAATTTTGGTTAAAAGTTGAAGGTGAGGGGCGGGGGCCCTGGAGAAGCGTCCTCTTCATGTTCCTTCCTCTCGTGGTTTTTCCTGATCCGTGGTTCCTGCACGGATCACACAGGAGAGGCACCCGAGAGGTCGTTTGAGCGATGCCAAGCCCACTCCCTCCCTGACAATTAAATCAGAATTTCTTGGAGGTGGCATCTGGCACAGGACGAAATCCTTTCTATCAACCCATAGCTTAGAAATGGTAACCTATTACTGCCTTTTGCAGATGAATTAGTAGGATTTCAGATACTCCTGGACTTTTGATAGGATTTGGCATTTCTACAACTAAAATACAAAAAACATCTTGATTGTATGTGTCTAAGATTATTGATACATTATTTGGTCTTATCACTTAGACCTCATCAACAAGACAGTGAAAAAGCAACACTCTTATTCCTCCTTATGGGAAACTCAGTGGGGCCCGTGTTCTGTTGAGTCCTGAGTCCTGGGTGCCTTTGCATTAGGCAACTGGGGGTTTCTGGTCAGGTGAAGTGGTCCATCCTACAGACACCCCTACTCCTCCTAGACTTTCTTTTTTTTTTTTTGGCTGCGTTGGGTCTTCGTTGCTGCGCACGGGTTTTTCCCTAGTTTCTGCGAGCGGGGGCTACTCTTCTTTGCGGTGCGCAGGCTTCTCATTGCGGTGGCTTCTTTTGTTGCAGAGCATGGGCTCTAGGGCGTGTGGGCTTCAGTAGTTGTGGCGCACAGGCTCAGTAGTTGTGGCGCACGAGCTTAGTTGCTCCGCACTATGTGGGATCTTCCTGGACCAGGGCTCGAACCTGTGTCGCCTGCATTGGCAGGCGGATTCTTAACCACTGCACCACCAGGGAAAACCTCCCCTCCTAGACTTTTTATTTTAAAGAACCAGGTGGATGGGAGGGTTGTTGTAGAGGGCAGGGAATCAACCCCATAAGACCCCGAGAACAGAGAGGTAGCTGCTTTCCACAAATGTGAACCCTGGATCTTCCCACTTTGGTACCTGAGAGAACATGCTAGGGCTGAATTTTGGACAGAGGAAATTGGCACCATTAGCAGAGATTTCTGTCTTCCATATACCACAGAGAGGCCTGGGATTCAGTGACTCATCCTAGAAAACCTGGAGGTCCTTCTTCATTCCCTGCAAGGACTGAGCCTCTGGCATTGGATTCCTGGTGAATGGCTGGGTTTCTACTGGGTCTTGCTGAATAGAGGCTCAGAATCAAAGTTCTTTCGATTTCTACAAATAAAGAACAATTCCCTTATCACCTTATCATCGCACACCTTATACCTCTTAGTCTAAGGCCTGTGTGACCAGGGAAGCATGGGGTGAACGAACTGGGGTGTCAGGTAGATGTTGCCCTGCACCCTCACCTAGACACTCGCCCCTTGTTTTCCTCATCTCTTCAGGTGCCCTGGGCAGGACAGGGGCTCCCCTGTGTCTCTGCTAAGAAACCTGACCTGACCCGTCCCTTCCCATCAGGCAGATACACACCTGAGTTCCAGGGTCTCCAGCAGGTGAGATCTGAACAGTGCTCCCCCGACGTGAGTTGGCTCGGAGTCAAGGCTGACACTGCTCTGGACGTGTCTATAGCCTCCTTCTCTTCCCGAGCCCTAGACTATGATACCATGAGCCGCCATCAGTCCCCCACTGATATTTAGCAGGGAAGGTTGAAGGTTAAAAGCATCAACTGCTAGAGGCAGTACTGACATTTTACTAATGGTGGTGATTTGTTTCTTACGCATAATCTGTAGGGTCTCTTGATATCAGGTTTGATATTTATATTTTAGTGAAAAGATTTAAGATGTGAAAGTGTTAAATCGGTCCGAAGGTCCTTTCGATCTGTTAGAGCCCGCCCCCCCTGCTTTGGACCACTGTGATGGAGCCTGGGAGGCAGGGCCCCCAAGCTGGGATGAGTTGCAGGAGCAGTGCCTTTACTTACATCATTGGTGGGCGGGTGGGAGGTGAAAGGAGGCTCTCAAATGTCTTCCAGAAAGAAGCTTATTGTTTTTCCACCACTTCCTGTGGTTTTAATTAAAACCCAAAACCTTTTGTTCATCTATTTAAACAAAAAAATAAAAAATAAAAAGAGAGAAAGAAAATTTGGGCTCCTGATTTTGATGGGGCCGTACGTTCTACCAGACTACCCGTCATTCATGCTCGCTTTGGGGTCGGTTGGGATAAATGAAAATGCACACACGCGCGCGCACACACACACACACACACACACACACACTCAGGATGAAAAAAACAACAAAACCAAGTGCATAATGACTGAGCCCCTATTTTGGGTTCCTGTTTCTGTCAGTGACAACACAGTAGCAGCCAAGCATGACAGCCAACGCGTGTGCTTGACACCTGCTGTAAACCCTTGTCTACCTTTACAGCTGTTTCTGTAAACACATATGAATAATAGTTCTCTTGTGCCTTAAGCTGAGCAAGAGTTGCTTTTCTTGGAGACTGGCCAGCTGCTAATGGAAGTTCACTCCCGGTGCAGAATTGTGCTTTTTTTGCCCTCAGCCTGGCCCATGGCTCTGCCCCATGTTACGCACTCTCCCTTGGGCATCCGTAGGGGTTAATGATTTTTCCTTATGAGAGACTGGAAGATTTTCATTGGGGAAGTGGACAAAAATAGCGAATATTGCAATAAGCCCAGGATTCTTTATTCATTCATTTATTCAGGTAGTAATTATTGAGTACCTACTGTGTGTAAAACAATTCTATGGTCTTGGGACACATTATAGGACGACTCACACCCTGGCCAGAGCTTATGTTCCAGGGGATGGGAGGGCAGATGACAAGAGCAGTAAGCATAGTAAGATGATACTGGTCCAAGGATGTGAAGTGCTGTGGAAAAAGCAAGTGGACAGTAAGATTGGAGAGACCCACAACTGGAAGCTGAAGACAAGGTATTTCAATACTGTCGAGGTTGTTGGGATAATTTTCCACTTCCTGCCACGTCCAGGAAGAGTCACTTTTGTCCAGTTCCCTGGGAAGCCTGGGATGAGCGTCGTGGCAGGTGAGGCAAGTCTGTTTGTTCCATCTGGTTAACACGGTTGTTGATTTTCCCTATTCTTCATTCCTCCAACTTTATAGAATCAAATGCTGCTCCCAAAAAAGGCTAATTTAAAGAGCAAATCCACCCGAAAAAGTAAAAATCAATTCCCCTTTTCACATAGGGAACCCTAGGGAATCGCCACTTAACAGATCTTGGACATTGCTGTACTAGTTTTTGAAATATGTTCTAATGGGCAAAGAGCCATAGTTATCTCTCAGGAATGAATTAATATAAAGTCTAAGTAGCTAGAAGTTTATAGACTGTTTATCTACTGGAAACAGGGCAGAAGTCACCGGGAGAGCTTCTGTCCTGATACGCACCACGCAGCCCGATGCGCTGTCTGTTCTTCCTTTCCTAAGAAGCACCAAGAAGAACAGGAAAAACAGCCAGTGATGACGCCTTCTGATGGCCAAAAGCCAGTCCAAAGAATATGCTGTAAACATTCAGAACGGGTTACATAGATCTAATTCATTCTTGAAAACTTCTGAGGGGAAGAGCCTGGCAAGTGCTTAGTCTTCTCCCACTGCCTCGTTCATTATGCCGACATGTTTGCCTTAATCGCCTGGTTCCTTGCAAGAAACTGCTGTACAAACTGTTCTTCATTAAACTTTATATATGTATATATTTTCCCTTTTATGGTCCTAACTCAGGACTTACCACTTGACCCTTGAATTTAAGGTCAGTCTTCTCAGAGACCTAGTCACCTTTAACCTCTATGCACTTTGCATATCATTGCAAGATAATCCATTGGCCTTGAAAATTCAATACTTTCACTGTATTGTTTGCCTTCTTGCATGGGGTTCTCTCCAAAGTTTTTCATACTTATTCACTAATATGTCCCCTGAAAACACATAACAAACTAAATATGTACATAAGTCACATGAAGAAATTGTCTAGCTTACGCGGTGAGCTGGAGGTGAGTGGCGGGGGATTCTGTAATATCCAGATTTCAAAAAGGGTAATTCGGGATATTTTGAGGGGAGTATGTCTGCAATTGTGTGTGTGTGTTCTGAAAATTTTATCATACTCATTTTGAAATAAATATTTATTAGTTGATAAAACTACTCTGAAGGGACTATTTCTGAAAAGGAGATTATCAAAGGACAGTTTTTGAGTTTGTTTCCCATACTGTTCAGATAAGAAGGGATCCTGACCAGGGTTCTTTTAGAATTTGGTCCCTTTGACAAGAGCACTCCCAAAGCGTACGTAGATACACTGGGTATCTTTTCTTTCTATTTCTCTATCTTTATTGATCATTAATACATATATCAAAAAGATATCATGAAAGAAATTATACCATGCAGTTTTTAGTGTCTACTTCTTCGTTGTGAGTTTCAAGTCACTTAAATGTTATTTCAAGTAATTTAAATGTTAATTTTTAAGTAACTGTGTTTCATAGTTTGAATTTTATTAGTTTTATAATTATTCAAATATATTAGTTTAAAGAAAAACACTCATTTAACAAATGTATCTTGACATATTTGAAACAAAAAAGTTTGTTTCAAGCACCATATTGTCTGCCAAGGATACAAAGACTAATATGACATGATAGCTGTTTTACCAACTTCATTATCTAGTAGAGAAAACACAGATGCAAATAAAGAGATACATGAGACTTATAAATTTATAAATAGACACACAAAGAGGGTATGGTAACCATTGTATCTGCATGATCACTGAGCAGAAAATAATCTGAGGGCTTCCCTGGTGGTGCAGTGGTTGAGAATCTGCCTGCCAATGCAGGGGACACGGGTTCGAGCCCTGGTCTGGGAAGATCCCACATGCCGTGGAGCAACTGGGCCCGTGAGCCACAACTACTGAGCCTGCGCTCTAGAGCCCGCGAGCCACAACTACTGAGCCTGCGCGTCTGGAGCCTGTGCTCCGCAACAAGAGAGGCCGCGATAGTGAGAGGCCCGCGCACCGCGATGAAGAGTGGCCCCCGCTTGCTGCAACTAGAGAAAGCCCTCGCACAGAAACAAAGACCCAACACAGCCAAAAATAAATAAATAAACAGAAATTTTTTAAAAAAATCTGATATTCCATGCATGAAAATAATGCACTGATTGCTTCATTAACAATATAGTGACTTGTTAACTAAAGATATACAAATATGTAAATGAACATCTTAAATTTTAAATATATGAGTGCCTTTACAGAAGAATTCCACTGCTAGGAATTCATCTTAAGGACATAATCAGAGATATTAAATATATAAGTATTATATATACCATATATACATACATATATATACATAAACACATAGTAAATCAAAGCTCTATTTAAAACAAATAAAAACTCTGAATCACCTAAAAGTCTAATTAAGTGGAATTTTTAAAAAAATATAATTATGATGAACGATTATGTAGCCATAAAGGATCATTTGTAGAGAACTTTTGACTGGCCTGTGAAAATGATCCCAATATATTGTATGTCTTAGAAAGATTGTAAAATAATATTTTTTGGTATTTTAAAAGAAATATTGTTTTCCTATTACCTAAAAGTGGATTACTCAAATTTACAAGTAAAATCATCTGATCATGTTAATTGATGCACAAAAAGCTTTAGACAAAATTCAACATCCATTTGTGATAAAAACTCTCAGAAAAATAGGAATAGAGGAAGATCTTCACCAATTTGGTAGAGACATCTACAAAATGTCTACAGCTAATATTACACGTATGTTGAGAGATTTACTGCTTTGCCCTACAACTGGGAAAAAGTCAGGAATATCCACTCTCACTACTGCTATTCCACATGGTGCTAGAAGTTCTATCCATTGAGGTGATAAAAGGCATTCTGATCAGAAAGAAATCAAGATAACTGCCCCTATTTGTAGGTTTCATAATTGTCCATTTAGAAAATTCCAAAGATTTAAAATAACTCTTAGAAGTAATAAGTGAGTTTTGCAAAGTTGCAAGATACAAGGTAAACATACAAAAATCAATTGTATTTCTATATATAGCAATGAACATGTGGACATCAAAATTAAAAATAAAATAGCACTCACATCAGTCAAAAAATGAGAAATATTTAGGTGTAAATTCAACAAAAGCAAGTGCAGGATTTGTATGCCCCAAACTTAAAAAAAAAACACATAAATAAATGGAGAAACTTACTGTGTTCATGGGTTGGAAGATGCAATGTAGCAAATATGTCAATACTTTCCAAACTGATACACAAGTTTAATAGAATTCTTACCGAAATTCCAGCAAGAACTTTTGTAGATATAGACAAGATTATTCTAGAATTTACAGGGAAAAGCAGAAGAACCAGAGAAGCTGAAATAATTTTGAAGAAAAAAAAAAAGAATAAGGCAAGAGAGTTTCTATACCCAATTTCCCAATTTCAAGACTTATTATGTAGTCACAGAATCAAGACTGGGGTGTATCTGCAAAGAAATAGGCACATAAATATCAACTGAACATAATAGAGGACAAAGAAAGAGAAGCTCACAAATATGCCAACTGATGTCTGACAAAGACACACAAGAAACTCAATGGAGGCAAGATGGGCTGTTTAACAAATGGTACTGGAGCAGCTGTACCATTACAGGCAACAATAAATCTCAGCCAAAGTCCTGCACCTCATGCAACAATGAACACAAAATGAATAATGTCCTTAAATGTAAAACATAATACGATAAAACTTTTAGAATAAAAGAGGCAAAATGTCTTCAGGATCTAGGGCTAAGCAACAAATTCTTAGACTTGACACCAAAGTATGGTCCATAAAAGAAAAAAAAAAAAGATAAATTGGACTTCATAAAAATTTTAAAAATTTTTGCTTGGCAGAAGAAAATTTACCTTTAAAAATCTACATTTAAAAATCTAACAAAACATATATCCAGTAATACAGGAGGCTGACAATGTACCAAGGAATGAGTACATTCATTTGCTACTGGAGATAATTTTAATTGTTACTCTGTAACCATTCTTAAGGGGACTTTGGTAATATATATATATCGGTGCCTTAAAAATATTTATTGTACAGAACAGTGACCTACTTAAACTGGCTGAAGTAAATGGGGTTTGTTGCAAAGGAAGGCTAATATGATTGAAGCGATGGTTTTAATCATAACAACAACTAATCTTTACTGAATACTTATTAGGTACAGAGCCTTCTACTGTCTTCAGCATTAACTCATTGACTCCTAATTTTAAAAAATGATCAGACAGTTACTATACCTATTTAGATTTTACAGATTAGAATACAAAGTCACTTACTCATATTCACACAGCTAATAAATCTTTCATATATCCAGGAGTAATAATAGGACACTATATTTCATTGAACTCTTCTATTTGAACTCTTGATCCCATAAGTCCTGATTGCTCTGGAAGATAAATAATCATCTTCTGATTTGCTGTTTCTTCAGTTAGCCCTTCTCTCTAATTCTGGGATGGTCAATTTCTTCTAAGGCTACAGACATGTTGGAATTTCCCTTATCACAGCCTGTTGCTGTATCTCACAATCACATCATTTAAATATGTCTGTAATAAAACTCAACCTAGTTTACCCCAAATCAGCTCCACCTCTGGATTTATTGATTAATACAGTTGCCTTTTTCTTCTGGGCTTACAAATGGAAAGATATTTTTTATTTTCCCCTTATTTTTTCACCCACATCCAGTCAGTCAACATATTCACCCATTTCTTCTTTTATTGTCTTTCCACCTCTTTTCTTTTACGTTTCTAATCTGACAGAATCAACATGGGCTCTTGCCGGTTCACATGGCCACCAAGCTTGTACCCGACTTCTATACCTTCTCACCTTTTATCGATGAACACAAAACTGCCAAATGCATTTAACTAAAATTCTACTCTTACAGTTCAAATGACTGCCAAAATAGCGGGGAAAAATGTGTAAACTCATACTCTCTACCTGGCTTTACCAAGTCATTTGATCTCAAATTTTTCTTCCAACACTTTTCTTCCTAAAATTGTCAATGGAGTCAAATGCGATTTTTCTGATGTCACTGCATGCATCCCCATCTCTCTTGCTTTGACTCGCAATCATTAAAAATACCACTAACCATTTAGTGCTCAACATTTGTCAGGAGCTGTAGATACAGAGGTGAACAGAATAGACAAGATTACTAGCTTTATGGAGCGTGCACTTCAGTAAGACCACACAGATTTTAAAAATTACAATTCAAATAAATAATTGCTATGAAGAAAAAGTGGTAGTCCAGAAAGCTCTCTTTTGGCAAATATATAAAAGTAGCATTGAAATATGAGTGACTGTCTCCTAAGTAAAAGTCACATCAAAGATCATAAGATGAGCTTAGAGAACACTGAAAGCACATCTGTATACCTTGATCTTGGTGACCAAGGGTGAGTTTGGGTAGACAGCGTAAGATGAGCAGGGAGAATAAGGCTCTTTAGGGCTAATGATTTTCAGTTTTGTCTTAAGTGCAAGGGAAATCAAGGGAATGTAACAAGGTTTACTTTACCATGTGTATTGGGACTAGCCTGGAGGGAGATGGTCATGGAGTGGGGATTACATTTGGGAGATTTTTGCACTAGTGCAGGTGAGATATGGGGTTACAATCTAATGGGAAATACAATCTAATGGGTAATTACAGTTGTCAAGATGGTATAGGAATGAGTATAGGATCCCACAAAGAACAGATATCGGGTTGATCTAAATTACACTGGAGATTAAGAAAAAGCTTTCCTACAGAAGTGATGTTTAATCTGAGCCCTAAATAATGAGCCAAAATTAGCAAAGAAAAGATAGAACCACCATAAGGATATAAGACTGAACAGGTTCAGGCTCTTTTAAAGCACTGAATAACGCCCTGTGTGGCTGAAATGTGTAAAACAAATAGGAGAAAGGTAGGCTTGAGGTAGTAAAGGTACATGAATTAGATAACAGCAAGTCTTTTTGACACACCAAGGCATTTGGGTATTATCCTGGGGGCAAAAGGCAGCTACCGGATGGTTTTAGGCAGGTCGTGGTGTAGTATCTGATCTTGAAAGACCACTCCGGCTGCTGCTCGCAGGCTTAATTGTAGAGAATCAGGAGGAGATGGAAGGAAAACATCAAGAAGGGCACTGCTGTAGCCTGCGTGCAGATGACGCCTCGGGCTAGTCATTGGGAGCTGGAGTGGAGCTCAGTGGTCAGAATTCAGAGATAGTCAGGTGGCAGAATCAACACGATTTGGGGACTGATGGAGCTAGATAGTCAGGGGAGGGTTCCTTTAAGAGTAACTTCAAAAAGCCTGACTATGTGATGGTGTGAGTTATTAAAATGGGAAAGGCTCAGAGCAGACACGTCTTACAGAAAAGAAGAGTACATTTCTCACGTTAATTTTTAACTTTTAAAAAATAACATAAGTAAACAGTTTAATGGAGAAGAACTCAACACCAAGTCCAGAAATAGAACATCTGGCATCTTTGAATGCCTCTGTGTCCTGTTTCTTCTCTTTGCTACCCCCTGAGAAAACCATCATCTGGGATTTCTTGTTAGAATATTTTTTAATATCTTCATGGTTTTTCTACAAAAGATTGCTTTTTTTTTAACCTTTATGTAAATAAAATCATAACATAGGTCTTTCTCCTCCTATGGCCTTCTTTTTTTGCTCAGTATTACCCTTTTGGAATTCATCTGTGGAAACATATGTAAACAATCATTTTCACTGTGTACGGTGTGTTCGGCATTGCATTCTAGGAATTTACGATTGACTTATCTGTTGTGCAGCTGGACATTTGCAATGTTTACAGATTTCTACTATCTCAAAGAATGCTGCTTTGAGCATGTTTCCTGGTTGACAGGTGCCAAAGCTTCTCTAAAGTATAAACTTTTAAAAGGGGAATGACTGGGTCATAGGGCAGGCCTAACTTCAAATTTGGTGGAAAATAAGCATCTCCCAAACATTTGTGCATAATTTACACTGAGATCAGCAATATGTGTTTTCCACTGACTCGTGTGGATACCTGATATTTTCTGATGCATAATTTTGGGGAGAAGTGAAATGTAATTTTACATTTTTTCCATTTCCTGATTTGTAAAAGAAATCAGAGCCCTTTTTATATGATTAATGGGCATTTGTGTTTATTATTATGTGAATTTTCTGTTTGTATTTTTGTCCATTTTTCAACTGAAATTTTTTTAAATTTTCTTATTGATATACAGAAGTTCTGTATATATTCTGGAATCGCATCCTTTGTCTATTCTATATACAATATACAACATATCCTTCTGTAGTTTGGAGCTTGTTTTTTCTCATTCACTTTATAGTGTCTTTTGCTGATTGGGTGGGTTCTTCATTTTATGTAGGCAAATTTCTCATTTTTTTTCTTTTATGATTTGCATTTGAGTTGTCTTGATTCAAGAACTCCTCCCCCAAAATTGACCTCAAATATTTTATCTCAAAGGTTTAGAGTTTGTCTTTCACATTTGAATACTTAATCCATGTGGAAATTATATTTGCTTAAGGTGTGAAGTAGTAATCCAATTTCAGTTTTTTTCTATATGGCTAACCAATTTTCTCATCACATTGTATGTACTACCTATCTTTTTCCTGATAGTATGCAATATCATGTCTTTTTAAAATGAATATTCTGAATATCTTTGTTCCTTTATTAATACATATAAATTTTAGAATTGGCTTGTCAAGTTTCAATCTCTAAAAGTTGAAATATTTATCTGAATTGCATTGATTCTATAAGTAAATCTGAGAAACACTGAGTTCTTTACGATGATAATTTTTTCTGTGGTAGGCCTCTTCATTTACTTGTCTTTTAAATGCTTCTCAATTAAATTCTACAGGTTGCTATATCAGAGTATTGTAAGTTTTTAATTATATTTATTCTTATGTCTTTTATTTTGTAGCCATTGTATATAGTTATTATATATTCTATTTGCTTCTGTAATATGAAAATGCAATTGACAGTTCCATATTAGTGTTATTCTGCCATCATTGTTAAACTGTTTCATTTATTTTAATGACTAATCCATAGAATATTTTGGTTTTATTATGGAAGAGGAGAGAAATTTAATTATTTTTCAATATTATAATTTTATTTATTTTCTTATCTTATTGCATTGGAAAGAACCCCTGTAAATACTGAATAGAAGTCTTAATAGTTGTCTTCATTTTGTTATTTTTGATTCTAGAGGCAATGATTTTAGCAATGCTTTTTCACAATTATAAACGTTTTATTAGTTTATGAAATTTTTCTTATATTTCTAGTTTGCTAAGTTTTTTTGAAAAAATATGAATGGATGTGAGTTTCATCAATATTTTGTTCTGTATTTTGGAGATTCTCATTATAGAGATTATTTTTGTCCTTTTCTACTACAATCCATTGATTTAGTGAATGACATTAACGTATTTGCTCTTATTGAACGAACCTGGCATTCATGAAATAAACTCAACCTTATCATTATGATCTTTTTAATATATTGCCAGACTAGATTTTCCAATATATTTCTTAGAATTTTTGTCTCTTTTCTTGAGAAAGAGTTGGCCATTTTTCAAGTGGGTCACATCTTTTATTCTTGTTCTTGATTTGTCTCTATTTGATATTGATCGCACAGTTAGTTTTAACATCATAAAAATGAGTTTGGAAATATCTCATTTCCTATTCCTTGAAAGATTTTGTGTGAGCTTGGGATTATCTCTCTGATAGAACTAACTTGTAAAACTGTTTCGTCTCGAGGTCTTCTTAAAGGAAAGAATTTAAACTACTGATTCAATTTCTTTTATCTTTATAAGACCACCCATGCGTTTTATTTTCTCCTGAGGCACGTTTGGCAAGTTATATATCTTGAAGAGATTTCTCCATCTCATTACTGACATGAGTTATTGTATTATTAAATTCTGTACTTTATAATTTCATTTATGTTTCCTTTAGGTTTATTCAGAAATTCCTTTTATAACATCTTACGTTGAACACAAGTTTTGTTAAGTGATATTTTTCTTACAATTCATTTCTAAGTAATTCCTATTAACCACCCTAATTTCACTCTAATTTGTATTTTGACCAACAAATCATTTCAGCGCTTGTGTGTGCCAGCTCCTGACCTCACTTTCTTCTCTGTATCTGCACTTTTGTATTATTTCTGGCCTCTGAAGATTTCCCGTTTTAGTCATTCCCTTACTTTCTTTTTAGTTTTGCATGTAGTTCTTAAGTTTTCTTAGACATTTGCTCACTGTATTGTTAAGAAAGCTAGGATTGTTCTACACAATTAACCATAATTTTGGCAAAGAAAGTTGTGTATTTTCATTTTTAAAGTCTCGTGAGAATGTAAAAAGAGGTGTCGCATAGACAGTAAAATATAGAAATCTGGAGTGCAACAAAGAGATCTGAATGGTAGACTTAAATGTTGATGTCCTAAGCTTTACGTAGTAAGGAGCCATGAGATGAATGGTTTAGTCTGAGGACAGAATGCAGAGTAAGTATAGAAGTTGCCCAGGAATATCAGACTATAATGACCACTGTGGTGGCAGAGCTGGCAGGTGAGCCTGCTAGGAGGTGGCTGAGAGAGAGGGTGTGGGGTCATGGAATTTAAGATAAGGTGATCTTCCCAGAATAAAGGAGTAGCTAACTGTTTTGAGATGGTAAGAGCTCAGTCCATTGGAATCAGCAACAGGGACATCTTGGTGGAGTAAGGACATCAATGTGTGTAGCACTTGGGCAAAAGCTACGTTCCAGTAGATTAAGTAGTGAATGATAGGTGACTAACTGTAGGCAATGAGTATTAAACCACTTTTGAGACGTTTATTGTGGACTGAAGTGAGAAATTGAACGGGGGGGTGTAGAGAATAATTAGGTTTTTAGAGAGGTTTTATGACGGATTTATTTTTAAAAGAGCTCATAAAAAGCTTTCAAGATGGTCTAAAAGTTCAGAAGAGTGAGAATCTAGTTAGAACCACAAGGTTCTTGAGACCTTCGGGGGTGAGACTCACGGCAGAAGTGGCAAGATACACCTTAGATTAAGTGAGCACCCTCCTGTTTAATATACTGTGCGAGGAAGTAAAAGGGAGGGATTCAGATGCTGGACTAACACACAGTGTGGGAGAGGGTAAGGCTGTTAGTTTGAGTCTCATGGCTAATCTCGTCAATTACAAGTGAAATCATTTTCTAAAGCTGGTGAAAGAATACAGATGATGAAAATCGATGCTCTCAATTGATGAGAGTTTGTAGTTGTGAAGTGGGCAAGCCATGCAGTCAGCTGATTATAAAGCCACACATTTATAGTGGTGTCAACAAATTGGGTTTAATCATCACCTATGACATCACTCAGCCACCAACGTGCAGACACAGAGAAGGTATACTGTTAAATTATTCTAGGAGTTAGCACTTTTCCTAAGAAAATCTAAGTAAGGGACAAATAGGCGAAAGAGTTTAGGGACTTGGCAGGAACATAATCAGAATGGTAAGGCAGGGATTTCAGCTTAGGAAGAGTGGAGAGGGCATGGGCTGTTGAACGAGAGGAGGAGGAGAATGCAAGCCAGAAACCTGATGTGGTGAAAAACAGAAGCAAGCTGGAAGTTGTTCTAATTGTCCAAAGACTTCTTGCAAACGAGGTTTGTGGTGATACTTACACATCTATTGGACCACCATGCTAAGAGGATGTCCTAAAGCCTCCCAGCCAACTCCTGCTGAGAGAACAGCCCCAGAAGCCAGTCCTGCATCCCTTGACCTGGCTTCCCCTGTTGGCTGGAACAGGGCACCAGCCCCAAGAGCCCCTGGGTTCACAGGAGGTGATAAGCTGGCCCAGAACAAAGGGTCTGCCCAATGGGGACCATTGTGCCTGGTCAACCAAATTGTCTTTGACTTTAAGGGTTTGGATGTGGGATACAAATAAAGAGTAAGATGCCCACAGTGGGATGGTAAGGCCGGGCCGTCAGGAACAAGCAGAAAGTGTGGGTAAGCAGCAGGGGTGTGAGTTGGGTGGGTGGTGGAGTTCCCCGAAATAGAAGCCAGGATCCAGGAGAGGTGCCCAGGGTTGGGAACCACTCTCTCCTTCAGTCCTGCATCATCTTGCCCCAACCTGCGGTTTAATTTTGTCCCAGCAACATTGGACTCACTGCCGAAATTCCCATTTTTCGTCCTTCCATGAGAATTCATGAAAGACACCATTCTTTTATTTGAGGTTATTTGATTGGACCCCTGTTCCTCACTCTAAGAGTAAAACTAAAGGAGTGTTTCTTGTGCTGTGCCCATTGGCACAGAGCAGACGCTAACTTTTGTCGAGATGCCAGCTCTCTGAAACTGGGCCCAAGTCCCAGCTGGGGAGGCCTGTGTTGGGTGTTTCTTGGAACCTTAGTGCCCTATTCATGGCAGGACCAGTAGGTGCTCATCGTCTTATGGACCCACGGATGGCGTGTCTCACACCACGTGTGCACAGCAGTTTGGCACTGCGGTGTTTTTGTCATTTGGTGGGGTTGGGGAGGGGGTCCTTGTAAAGCGTTGTCTTGCACATGGAAGGATGTCTGCCTTCAATGATCCCCATCCTGCAGTCGCTGCCCCCATATCTCCACATCTTCCTTCAAAAGCAGTGCCTCTGGAGAATGACTTGACTTTTCTTAAATTTCCAGGAATTGTCAACTCATTAGCTGTCCAGACATCACATGGATGTAAACTATCTCAGCATGACATTGAGGGCACTAAAGATTGGTTATGGTCTTAAGGTGACCTAGTGGTATATTGATTTCCTGTGGACCGTGCATATGAAAGCACCTCTTGCTGTGTTTGGTGTAACTAGTTATGCGGTTCTGGATAGAAGAAAACGAATACATCTTTTGCCCTCCAACAGAGAAATCGCCTTTCTGATCTGTAGTGCCAAATGGTGGTTCTCTAGTGCCTGGAACCTATCTTTAGGAATCAGTGACACCTACCTGATGTTGACTGAAGGCCAAGAAACAGGTATCGGGAATACCCCAGAGCCCTGCTGACCACAAAGGTACCCCAAAGAGGAGGCAAAGAGCTACCAGCCTTTGATTTTTGAATTTCTTACTTGGTTGAAATGGTGTAGGCTGTTTGACCTTTCATTTTATTCCCAGGCAGTCTTTCTTGGTCCCTGGAGAGAGGAGCATTACCTAATCACAAAGCAAACCAGACTCCAAGCAGTTCACGTGCCCGTCCTTAGAAATGCTGCACCGCCCTCAGGCAGCTCACGCTCCAGTTCTGGAGCCCTGGAGGTAATGTGAGGTGAGGGCCTAGGGCAGTGGGTGTGATGGTCAGCGTGGGCTGGACCAGTGTTCACTGCCCTGTGGGCTGCACCACCCTCTCCCTGGGAGGGTGGCCAGCCCGGGGGTCAAGGTCAAGGAGGAGGTCAGGGGAGCTGTGTGCCGTTCATCGCACCGCCTTTCAATCTGCTCGGCCCTGGATAGAGATCTTCAGCTCTCAGCCCCACCGGTCTCTTCGCCACACAATCAACTGACAAGCACAAGTAATTTCCCACTGTGATCCCTTCTGTGATATCCTGAAAAGAGAAGAAAATAAAAAGAGGGGGGAAAAAAAACTGCCACAAACAAAAAATAGCCCTTAAGTGCACTGCCTGGAAAGAGAGTGGAAATTTTAGTTAACACATGTTAAGTGCTTTCAGTTACCATTCCCTTCCACTTAGAAATTATTTATTTATTCTTTCTCATTCTCTGAAGCATTCTCTCCGCCAAATTGCACATGTGTGACCTATCACATCTTTTCTGCTTTACTTTTATTGCACAGAACAAAAAATGAGCGGAGGTTTTCCCTCTTTATTCAACTCAGAAATCTCCAGCCATTTAATATTGACTGACAAATTAATGAATAAAACTAGATAAATGAGTAAGAGACCATTCTCTGGAATAGAGTTTTGTGCTTTGTACCATGCTTTGGGCCATCTGTTTTTTTTTTTTTTTTTTTTTCCCATTAAACAAGTTGTGCACTCAGTGAGGATTCTGAGAATATGCCATCAGAAGAAACAATAGCTACAGAATATTGAGCAGAGTTCCCTGTGCTATACAGTAGGTCCTTGTTGGTTATCTATTTCAAATATAGCAGTGTGTACATGTCATTCCCAAACTCCCTAACTATCCACCCCTCCTCCCTTCCCCCCGGTAACCATAAGTTGGTTCTCTAAGTCTGTGAGTCTGTTTCTGTTTTGTAAATAAGTTCATCTATATCATCTTTTTAAAGATTCTGTATATAAGCGATATCATATTTTTCTGTCTGAGAACAGATACATGTATAGGTATAAAGGAATCACTTTGCTGTACACCTGGAACTATCACAACATTGTTAATCACCTATACGTCAATATAAAATAAAAAGTTAAAATAAAAAGAAACAATAGCTTATACCATTTTCCACCTGCTTGTTGCTGGCCATTGTCATTTGATGGGGAAGAGGCAGCCTCACTATGTAAACTCTGGCTCTGTTTAGGAAGGATGAAGAATACAAGAAAAATTCTTTATTTTGCCTCTGATTCTCCCTAACCTGAGATAATTATTTAAGATGGCACATTCAAGATAATTTCAATCCAAGTAGTAACACAGAGTTTCTACTGGGTGCTTCTTGGGAAAAGCTTACAGGACCAACTCTGAATATTCTGCAGGAGCCCAGAGATTAGGCCACTTATCCCTACTTCAGTGGCAATTAAACAGTGTGAGAAAGTTGAAGAAATAGCTGGAGATCACACTAATTTTCAATTCTACTGTATCTGCTGTAGATCTCTAATTCCTGTCCGATTCCATCAAGTTCCAACTCTCCTATATTGTCGGTGCCCTTGGGAAGTCAATCCCCAGCCCGAAGGACTGGCTATTTCGAGGCTATTTCCTGTGTATCAAGAGACAATTGATCATCCTGCCCCCAGCTACCACCACCAAAGAATAAAGAAATAAGAAGGTGAAGGAATGCGTCTCTGGTGGGGGAATTTTATGCCATGAGTGTGACATATGAGGAAGAGCCTGTAACCTGAACCTTTTCAGTAATTTACAAAAAACATTCAGTCGGTTATCTTTCTAAGACTGTGGGTTTTTGCTAGTTTTTTGCCGCGTTTGTTGTGGACCATCTACGTATGTTTTTGTAAGCCTCTGTAATCATGTTTTACCTGCAGACATACACATCAACAACAACCTTGCATCATTAAGCTAGACGGGGCATCCTAGGGAAAAGAAATAGCAACCATAACACTGATTCAAACCAAAGGAAATTAGAGGAAAGGAGAAGGACCATTAAAAATGCACCAGAATTTAAAAGGATTAAACAACAAATCAATGCCAAGGCTAACGTATCAGATAATCTGAATTAATGTGGAAGAAAAGACAAACTTTATAAAAATATCATTGGATTAATGTTGGTAGCTCCCAGGATCTAGAAGAAAAAAAATTATCAAAGAAAGCTCAGATGGAGGTGCTTGAAGGATCAGAGACAGTTTGTCACTTTAACACGATGACGTTTTACTTTTATAGACCACAAGATCTCTTGTTGTGTTTTATAGCACAATAAAAAACCATGAAAATAAGAATAATACTATTTAAGAATATACACGTCTCTGAGGGAAGCAGGTCGTTATTATGTGCCAGTTTTGTAATCAACCACAACAGGTCTTATTTTTTATCTGATTAAGCACCTGTTCAGCAAGGCACACACTCATGCCCCAGGAACCAGTGCAGTGTGTATGATGGAGCACAGAGCTCGTGGACTCGTGCTTGGAACAAAACTCAAATATAATTATATCAAGTGAGAGCCGGTGTCAGAATTCTACTTTCGGTTGCAGAAAATATAGAAATCTACATGTTTCCACACAGAACCCTTTGAGTGATTCTTTGAATTAGAATACTAGATTCAGTTAAGTCAGTGGATTCATAAACATTAAGAAGCTGCTTTGCCTTAGACGGTAACAGCCCCTTCGCCCAGGTGAGGAAGCTGGAGTCTGAATTATTTAACACGTCCTCCAGGTCAAAAGACCAATCGGTGGAATTTGGACCCCAGTCTCTGGGGCCCGGTTCAGAGTAATAGTTGCAAAATCTCCTACCATTTAAAAAGTGATTGACCTGTAGGTTTTCTCCTTTGGTGTTCCATCGTTCGTTGGTCTACAGAGAGGCAGAGGTAGATATTCGTGAATAGTTTTGGAGGTGAAGAAGGACACACTGACTGTTAACTAAAGTTTAGCATTCTAACGCTCAGATCATTATACAGAAGGAAAAGATTATGTAAAAACTCAGCTCTGAAACTAAAATTGAGATTTGGTCAAGGCGTAGTATTCTTTTGTCTTGATTTGTTTTCTTTGTTTGTAGTAGATCCGCTATGCTGTCCTGAATCTGTGTGTCTTCTCTTTTTGCTTCGTAAACTAATCACCGATCTTGTTTCCAACTCAACCAGGATGTCCACTGACAGTTCCTAAAGAACTGGAAGAGTTTTTTGTTGAAGCCATGTTGGGGGCTGTGAATATGAATAAAGAAATTGTATATAAGTAAAAATAGGGTCATTGACATTTCTCTGGAGGAAAGGGCGGTATCTGTGTCAAGGGTCCCTGATTAGCGGGCTTCACTGTTACACGTCTATTAACTCAGAGGAAATCAATATATTCACCCAGACCTGAGGGTTTTCTTGGACATTGTTCCTTGAAGCACTATTGTGTTTATATCAGGGCAAAGTGGGGCATCTTCTAATGTAACATTCAGCCGGGATGGATCAAATTACCTTTTATTTAAAAAAAAAAAATCAAAATTTCCCTTTTGGACATTTCGTGACTGGCAGGCTTGACCTTTACTGGTTTGTTTTCTGCTTCATTGTAGTCAGGACCCTGCTGGCAATGGAAAGTGTATTTCCTTTTTGCTCTCACAACCTAATCTGACCTCTCTACGATAAAATTGAGACAATACAAGTTCAGAAGGTGTCTTTTGTGCAATCTACGATTCAGAATCACCCTGAACAATATTCACGTGTATCGTGTACCATATCTGGTAAGGAAGTGACTTTTTAATTCCACCTGGACTGTATCGTTCACGTTACAGTCGTCACCATGTACATTTTTCAGCCCCGAATCATCAAACGTGTTACAACTATAATTTTCAGAGTTAGATTGAATGGTTCCTTTTCTCATTTTGTTTGCTGTTTGTTTTTTACCTTAAGACTTTTTCTTTTATAACATTGGTCTCTGGTTTTCAATAGTGTCACACAGAGGCATGAAAACTCTTTAGTGCACATTTTACATCTTGGCTTTAACATGCATTTGTTTTTCCTGGGACAGAAAGTCAACCTCCAATGTCACGCAAGCTTTTGCTGACTTTCCCCCTTCGCGCACACAGCATTCTTGTCCCACTAACCTTCCAGCAGGTGTCATTCAGACACCAATGTGTAAGAGCTGTTTCCCCACAGCACATTGTTTGTCTTGATTATAGAGAGATTCTTATAAAAAGCTTCTGACTGAGAAAAAGCAGAGGACATTCTCATTTTGCATATGCATTGGGGATGGTATGCAAAGATCTATATTTTCAGTCTCAGGATGAGCTATGATCAGCACAGTGTGTACTTCCTTTCATCTGGGCAACGCTTGACATGTCCCTGCATAAACTTGTTGACACTGTAAATGGTAAACATCAACAAATTCCACATAAAGTCAGCTAAATAAATGAGTGTAAGAAATACAGCACACATAAATCAAAGGTGCTTATTGTGAGTGGCGGACACCAGGCTGTACAAGACTCATGATCACACATCTGCATTTGCGTCCTCCCCGCTCACATGATGGGAGTCAAGATGAGGCCTGTCATCGCCCTGACTTATCATAACATCTTCCAGAAGCTATCTGAGGTCAGTTAATGCAGCCTCTAATTTTACAGATGAAGACACAAAGATTCCACAGGAATATGACTTAGCTCAGGGGATGATTAGTAAGAAATGGCTCTGGGACTAGAAATAATGATTTTTTAAATTCAGCGTTTGTTCCACCAGAGAACCCACACTTGGTCTGGAAATGTAAAAATAAAAAATATACTAAAGCAAAGTGTAAAGACACCACTTGTCATACTAAAAAGTGCTTTAACATATGGCAAATTTGTTCATTTCCAAATGATATGCTTATTTGTGTTAATGAATGAGATTTACTTTGTTTCAGTTTTCAAGTTGAAATTCTTCTTTACACCCAAAACTATCAGAGATTTGCCCACAGTCCTTTGAGGAGTGCTAAGGTACACAGAGGACACGGGTTTGTAAAGACATAATTTCAAAGGCCTTAAAAAAAGGTGACATGGGATAGAATAAACTGTCCCATATAGATCAACAGAATTCCACATAAAAATATCATACTTGAAGAAGTATTTCTTCACGAGGCTCTAAACTTGGTAAAATAATGCGTTTCATGTCCACATAAATTGATAGAATCATGCTTTGTAGATATGTCCAATCAAAATTTCAAATATCGTTTTTCTTAGAGGCTAGATTGTTAAAGGTGAAAGAGCTTCAGTCCCATTCTCCTGGACGCTTGCTCAAGACACCCAGACACCATTCTGGGAGGATGCCCAAGCTCTTTTATTCCTGAAACTCTAGTCAGTGCTTATCTTTAATTTTGCAATTTACTTATATAGATCCATTTATACATAGAAAAACTGTATCTTGTGATCCTTAAATTTTTCTTTAGGAGTAATTTAATTCTAGCCAGGAATTAAAGTAAACTTACAATCTGAGCCAATCAATAATTTACTGAGATATAATACTAGCTTGTACAATCTAATCAAATTCCATATTTTTATGGTTCCATTCTTGAAACAGCTTCTGTGATCTATAAATTCTATAGAGAAAGTATTCCTTCTCCTAGGACCATTTCAACCCATCACAATTGTATTCATAACCCTCCCTGAACTCTGTAGAACTGATATTTTTATAATTGTAATCCCAGGAGTTTGTTATTATTCCAGTGGTAAGTATTCCACATCCTTTGCATTTATAAACAACAAAAGAGTTTTTAAAACGTGACTGCTTTCCCCTGTCTTTAAATATTATTCTCTCCTAGATAATGAATGGGGGGGGGGTGGTGGGAACTGGGAGAAGGTAAAGAAACCATAGCTGTTGTGGTATGCTGCCCTTGCAAAGAGTGGTTGAGGGAAAAAGGAGGAGAAGAAAATGTCTGTGCACCTCCTGTGCTGACCTGTCTATGGCCATTTTAATAGATCACATGATTCCTAACTAATCTGGGTTATGCCACTTATAAAGCCAACCAAATACTGAATAGATCCTTGATTTATAGGATACTAAATAAAATAAAAATTATGCACTAGAATTCTCACATGCTTTCATTCATTCATTCGATCGATAAATACTTATTAAGCACCATTGTTATCCATCCTGTGTCTAAACATTAAGGGTATCGTTGTGAAGAAGACGCAAGGGTCCTGCTTCCGTGGAACTTAGGTTCCAGTCATTTTACAGGGGGGTGATTCAGCCTTTGGAAGTAGGTGCAGCAGGGGAATACTCTGTTTGAGCAGGAGTTCTAGACTTAGTCCCATTACCACGTTTCTTCTAATTGACATAAATATTTTATCCACTGTCTTTGTCATTCCTTCAATTCCCTCATGTGGGAGGTTTAATAAAAATAATTGCTGTTAATAGAGCTTAAGATTCTGGGATAGTTATTTTGCTACTTCTTTCGATATCTCCTATCTGCTAGTTTGCATGAGAGATATTTTTGATAATAAACTATTTTAAAATCCACTTTGCAACTACGGATAATGTGTTTATGAACACAGCAAGGAATGATTCTTTTTCATATTTTAATTGCGGTATGGATTAACTAGGGTCCAATACTGGTAAATATTTGGAAATGTGGGTATTTTTCAATTTAACTGAGAGACCACATAATTCTCCTTCTATGGTAGCTTATAACTTCCATCATCATTATCTCTGAATTAAGTGATCTCACCAGGGTATCATTCTCAACTCTTCTTTCAAGCTTATGCACCTGGTTGAAACAAGCATATGTAAACATTACGATTATATTGGACTAAATTTTTCTCAAGATTTTGCAGTTGCATGGAGTTGTTTCCTTTAGGAACATTTATATTTAGATTCAACATCATTTCCTGCCCTACAAGGATCCCAGGGGATTTTTAGACTGAAGTTCTCCTGGAAATTTACTCAATTAGCATAGTGGTTGCTGGTGACAAAAAGCATGTGTGATTTCTGGGTTGGGGAGAGGTGAGTGGTGAGTTAGACAGCTCTAGTCCTTACAGAGCTTTCTGGACATGTGTGCTGGACTGAAATATATAATGATGTGGCCTGTCTGCCTTACTCATTAACCTACCTTTACATCCCTTGACATTATTTAATACCATTTACAATGATTCAAGCCACGATACACCATCCAGAGCTATTTTGAAGAAAGATTATGTGCAGAGTGACATTTCAACACCTCATTGCAGAAGATATACTGTCATTTCTCTACCCACACCTTACTCAAGACAGCCCGTGTCCTGATCCCCTTAAAAACAGGGGAAAAGGAAGATTCAGAGTCACCAGTTGGACACCAACGGAGATAGAGACACACACAGAGAGAGAAAGAGGCTCTGTTTCACTCTCATTTATGAATTTAAAAATGAATAGAGGTTGGTGGTTATTCTGTTTAAATTCAATATCTGAGCAAGAAGGTGCTGGGATTATTTCTAAGCCATTATCAACAACTGGTAGGAATCGATTCATTTAGAAAACGATAAGCCTTAGTCTATAAATGAGATACATGCTTCTCTACAGTAGGACCCAATTAGAAATATAACCTTCCAGGAGGGGGAGTTAGGAAGATCAAGGAAACCAAATGGATTTCAATTTTCAGACTGGCTGAATGTCACTCTTTTCTATCAGCAGACACACATCTATAGGAAGAAGCCTGGAGGACCGCATGCCTCTCTTGGCGAAAAGAAAAGCTCATTTTCCTGACTCTTGGGGAAGCTACACTGAAAATAATATTTTTAAAAAGTACAATATGCAACATCTCAGGAGACTGAATATGACAGGCAGGGCCAGGCTCGTGTACAGCGGAGTCACTGAAAGCTGAACCACTACTTGTGAAGTGTATATATGCTTGGTGTCTCCTGGTGGGTATTACTTTGACTGGAAGTTGGGTCCAATAATTACAAAAAACACAACAACAGAAAGACAAAAGATATTTAAATCTATACTCCAATGTTTTTATAGTATTTAATATACCCTCTATCCAAATACTAGGAATGGTTGTTTGAAAGGTTTTACCTGATTTAACTAGAAATCTAACAAATTTTGCACGTTTATTTCTCTTACACAGGTTGTCAAAGGTGATATCATGACAGCAAACTAGGATTATAAGAAATTTATAATTATTGTCATATCGCTGACTGAGTAAAGAGAAAATAATATTTTTCATAGCTAGGCAGCTACAGATACATTCATAAGAAATTAACTTTTTGCATTAGTGCAATCGATGTAGGTAGAATAAATTAGTGATCTTTGTTTAAAATTCAGTTAATGTTTTAATCCATCATTCAAAACGTTCATGTGTAGATCACATATGTATATGTAGTATGTGCTTATTGCTTCCTGCTCCACCTTCACCTTTAAAAAAAAATCACCTTGATTCTTCTGAACCCAATAATAAAAATGCACGTATTTTATCAAGAATGCTGGACTTAGCGCTTCAACTCTTAGGCTAAATCTCCCAAACTCTTTAGGAAGTATAAATCAGTCGAAACCTAATACAGGTGCTCTCCTGCCACTCTCTAAAGCTGCAGTATTTACCACTTACCAAATTTAAAGGAAACTCGTTCTCTTTTCCCCGAAATTGCCCTGGTCATTATTGTCTTATCCCTCGTCCCCTGGCTGAACAGGATCTCATAAATTAGTGTGAGTGCATTGTCTTTCTTGTTTCGCTGTTTCATCTTGCCTAAGAGAACTGGCCCAACAGAACCTGAATTCCTTAACTTATCCACGTTATAGCCATTTAGGTAGAACAATGACAGCATTGCTCACAGCGGCAACATCATATTTCAGGTCCTGGCGACTATGCCCCTACTTATTTTAACTCATTTGTGGCAGCTATTTTGTTTACCAAGAAACCAGGACACAGGGATGAACATTTATAGACAGAATGCCGGCGACTGCATGGCTTAGGTTCTGGCTGTCATTAAATCACAGATGCCACAGCTGATGTTACCCGCCTTAAAACACAGTTGCAAAAGGGGCCGCAGGGTAGCTTTCAGACTTAACACAGTATGTTAGAAAATGACTACGGTAATCCCAGTGAAATCTACCTGTCCGCAAACGCGCCCTCCTTTATTTTGTAAATTGCAAACGCGGGTGTGTGCCCAGTGAGGCCACAGCACCCCTGCACGGTCCGTATTTGCACACGCGAGCAGCCGCGTGCATGCATGCACCGAGGGCCCGGCCCAGCCTGCCTGGCGTGGGAGGCCGGCGGGCAGCAGCCTGCTGATGGGAGGTGGTTGTCAGTGTGTCTGATTAATGACCCCAGTGAAACATGTCCAGCCACATTAGAGCTCATGTATCTACCGCGGTCCACATGGACCAAGCTTTGTTCTGAGAGGAAATGGTGTCAGCAGCCACTGGCGTTTACCCATAAAAAGATAAAGATTTACTGTCATCATAGGTGAGATTAAAGTGCACAATGCTGACATTGATTTTTACCAAAAATTCACATTTTGGGAAAACTCATTCCAGGGACGCCTGAGATATGATCAGCTTATTTGGAGAGGGATAATATGGAATCTTCTCTCGAATGAACTTTGAAAGAAGTAAATTGTAAATATTGATTTCTGAAATGAACTGTCAATCTCAGTTGGTAAGATTATTCCTATCATCTTGTTGCGACGATGAATTCAAAACTGCTGACAAAGTGGAGTGTATAGGATTTCTGTTAAGAGCAGTGAAGGGGCTTTACTCAGCAGAGCCCCGTAATGGTTGTTCAATTTTATCAGATAACAGCTGAGATCTCATCAGGAGTGAAAAATGAAATGAATTGTGACTCTGAATCAGGATCTCTACTCTTATCCCAGACAAAAATCATCAAACTGCAGCCGAGGGTTTTATATTATTTCAGGTCACTTCATTATTGGCTAGCACAGAAGTTGAATTGCTGTCAGCAGTGTCGACTTTCCCGTTTCACCCGGGTCAAGTCTGAGGGGCAGCTTGATGGGCTCCCAACATGGTAAGGGGTTATCCTATTACCACTTAAGAGGTATATTGAAAGATAGCAAATCTTGACCACTTGCTCTCCTGCTCAGATTTTTTTCTTATTGTACATGAGTTATCCATTATTACTTGTTGTAGAATAAATATAATTCATCTTTCCAGTAAATGTTAGAATTGAAGGTATCTAATTCATCCGCTTCTCCTATCAAAAAAGGACAATGAAGGTCTGTTGAAGGGACCACATAGCGACACGTGAGTGGCTTCTTTTTATGGCTCACATGAAAAGGAAATGGCAATAAAAGTTTCTTTGTGACAGAATCAAAATATGACAGTGGTGAATGAGCCTGGGCTTCTCTGAAAGCACTGCCGGGGGGTTGGGGAGGAATCCTGGCATCCTGAATATACCGCAAATGCACTGTGCAGTTAGGATGGGTCCTGCCTTCGCCATTATCACACTGTACCTGCAGTTCTCCTTTCTGGACCCACTGCCTTGAGAAACCCATTTCTGGTGACCTTCCCACGGTAAAGCAGCTGCTGGCAGCTCACTGCAGACACAGGGGCAGTAAGAACAGGACTTCCCAGGTTAGAGCATGCTGTCTACATCCAGGTGATTGAAGGGGAGGTGACATAATTCAAAAGACAACATTTTATAGTCGATATTTATTGAGCAGACAGTGCCATCATGAACAAGTAAAACTAAATAACATTGTTTAGGAATGTATACATTAGTAATTAAACTTCCTCAAATAAGGAAAAAGATAAACACAAAGAAATCATCACACAGGGTGGACATCACCTGGAGTTGATGGGAGCATAGGGATGGAGTGGAGGAAGACGGTATACAAAGATGTAGGTTATAGGTACCACTTTGCTCTTGAATTGACATTAGATTTATCATTGTTCCTTCTATTAATATATTTTACATAATTTTACATATTCATTTTGATGTATTAAAGACGTTTAAAACAATAGAATTAACAATGACGGTTTCTGCAGTTGTCATAATTGTCTTTTGTGTCTGAAAATTATGCATCAAATCTAAAATTGCTGTGGCTAATAAAAATGGTATTTATGGTATACCAAGAAAAGATAGCTTCACTTAAACAGAACTTTCTGAATTTAATCTTTGAACTAATTTTTTTCTACAAGAGTAAACACAATGTAAAAAGTTGACCTTGCATCAATATTTAAATAGGACATGTATTTCTTAAATTCTAATTTTATCAAAGTGATTTTTTTTCTTTTTTTTCTTTTTTTAACTAATGGTTTCCAAATAATTCAGATATAACTCATTCATCAAATGGTGAAGGGGAATCCTGATCCCTCAAGAAATTACCCAAGACAAAGACCGAGATACGGTAGCCACTGCCATACAACAAAAATGAAGCAGAGGACTTCCTTGGTGGCTCAGTTGTTGAGAGTCCCCTGCCAATGTAGGGGACACAGGTTGGAACCCTGGTCCAGGAAGATCCCACATGCCGCGGAGCAACTAATCCTGTACACCACAGCTACTGAGCCTGCGCTCTAGAGCCCGTGCACCACAACTACTGAAGCCCACGTGCCACAACTACTGAAGCCCACGCACCTAGAGCCCGTGCTCTGCAACAAGAGAAGTCACCACAATGAGAAGCCTGCGCACGGCAAGGAAGAGTAGCCCCTGCTCGCCGCAACTAGAGAAAGCCTGCGCACAGCAACAAAGACCCAACTCAGCCAAAAAGTAAATAAATAAAATTTTTTAAAAAATGAAGCAGAAACAAGAAACAAAAAGACTGGAAGCAGAAAGAATTCGGGGCATCTTTACAACAGAGGTAAGGAGAGAGCCTGTGCTTTCGTGCTGGGTGTATATACTGGAAAATTCAGATGGCAAGTACTTTCTAGGACTCTTCCCTCCTGGAAACAGGCTGGGGCATGCTGGTAGAGTCAGACAGAGGCAGACAAAGCACAGAATCTAGGGGTTAGTACTAGGCTTGGCCACCATTCCAAGAGACTCATGTTCTCGGGGTGGAGAAATTCTCACGTGAAGGCTGCAACATACAAGCTAGAGATCTGGTCAGGTGAGACCCCCCCCCCCCAAAGAAAGCAAAGTCAGAAATAAATATATTGTTAAACAACCAGGTTATGTACCAGATTATGTTCTTTTGTTTTCGTTTTTAATATTATCTCATTATTTTTCATTGTGAAGTTAGTTTTTAGGAAACTGAAGTGCAGAGATTTTTTGGCCAACTTTTACAAATATTTGGCAATATCAGATGCTTTAGGAAATTAAATACACTAAAGATGTTGAAATTTGACCCTGCTCAGACTAGTCATATTTCCATTCTCATACTGTACCCAGGACTCAAATAAAAATTGAGGTGATTTCATCTTCTTTTGTTCATTTCTCAACTTCAGCCTTAACAGATCTTGAAAGCTTGCCTGATGTGAGATATGTAGATATAGATATTTACCTATCTCTCTATCTATCTAGACATATGTGTGCCATCTAGCTCCATCTTTCCCTCTCTCTTCAAAGAGATGAAGATATAGATGTAGATATATAGATGTCAGTTAACTTCCCATCTGCTAATAGGTAGACAGATGATAGGTAGAGAGAGAGAGAGAGAAGGAGAGATGATAGAGGTGGAGATAGATGATGTAGATATAGGTATAGGTAGAATTATAGAGATAGAAATCTATCATCTATCTTTCTATCTATCCCTACAGACTCCCAAATCAGGAGTTTGTGAATCCTTACAATTCTAAGATTATGTGGCTCGCCTCCATAGGTTATCTATGAGAAACTTTGTTTCCTAAATAAATAAAAAGTTGGCAAATTACCAAACTTCTTGCCTAATAAAATGAATTCTAAGAAACTAACAGCACACGTGTAGATGCGCTTGTAGATTGTGTGAGTGTAAGATAGAGAGAATGATAGATAGATGATAATAGATAGATATATGATAGCTAGCTAGCTAGATGGATAGATAGATGATAGATGATAATAGATAAATAATAATAATAATAATAGATAGACAGATAGATACACAGATAGATAGATAGATGAACAGACATAGACAGCAGATGAGTTCCTCTTCCAGATACACTAAAACACTAACCCTTTCAGGAACTCAACACACTCTCTTCCTTTTTATGTCAGACACATTTTCCGTCAGCTCACGCCTCTGCTCCTGTTCATCTAGTGAATGCCCGGGACCCTGTGCTCCTTCGACACAGCAGACACCCTCTGTTCTGTGATCTCTTGGGATCTTGTGATCTCCGACACACACATCTGTGTTTTTTGTAACACTTTTCTCAACACGTGGTAACCTTTCATTGAATTTCTCTCTCTCGCTGGTCTGTGAGCTCCTTGGGAGGATGGACCAGTGTCCGAATATAGAAGGGGCACAAACTGTTAATGCGAAGAAGGAAGAAAAAGTGGAGGAAGTAAAGTCCGTCGAGAATTTTAATACTAGAGAAAAACAACCATGTTCATCTTCTCATCTTTCTTTCTAGTTTTTGCCCATATGGACTCATTACATATTCCCCAAAATAGCATTATTCAATGTTATTTGAATTATTCTCCATTTAACAGTGGCTCTATCATCTTCATAAAGGTTTTTAATCTCTACATATTATTTGATTGAATAGAATTGATTTAACTGTTTTCCAACCTTCGAATGTTCAGATTATTTCAAGGAATCAAAGAAAATTTTTTCCACTTAAAACTTTCATTTTGTTGGATTATTTCTTTAGGAAACAATCCCAGGCGTTAGAGAATTACAATTCAGGCTACTAGCAGTTTGACTGCACAGTGATGGAGAACAGGGGCTTTGATTTAGACAGACCCGGCAACTCCATTTACTTGCTGTGCGATACCGAATGAGGTACTTAACCAATCGAAACCCCAATCTCCTCACCCACACGAGCAGGATAATATTAGTACTAAACTCTTAAGCTTGTGAAAATTAAATGAGATGATGCATGTAACTAATCACACAGTCCCCATGCTTAGAAATTATTCAGAAAATGATAGCTATTTATAAGAAAGTACTTTATGGAAGTACTCCACCAATTACACTGCTGCCGCAATGACTGTACAAAGCCATCCATGATTTTGCCAGAGTGACGGACTAGAAAAAGGCTGCAGAGAAGGGACCTGGCTCAGTGCCCTGTATTCCTGGTCATTACAGATCGATGGCCCCCACTTGACTGTATCAGAGCATTTCGCATTCATTCACATTGTGAATCAGAAACTCTCAGGGCGCTTCCAGGAAAATGCATTTCCTACAAAATGCCTAACAATTTTTTTTACTTGTTTGTGGCAAATATTTATTGTACCTGCCATTCTGTACAGAACAAGATTGAGATCTGTAAGCGGAAGAAGAAAGGTGGCTTCTCAGCAAGGTTTGCTCTTGTTTGTTTTGTTTTTCTGGCTTTATTGAGACATAATTGACACATATCATTGCGTAGGCTTAAGATGTACAACGGGATGGTTTGAGGTATACTGTGAAATGATTACCATAATAGCGTTAGTTAACAGCTCCTTCACCTCATACGGTGACCAGTGTGCGTGTTGAGAACATTTAAGATGTACTCTTTTAGCAGCTTTCGAGAATATAATACAGTATCGTTTACTATTGTCACCATGCTGTCCATTGAATCCTGGAACTTACTCCTTTTATGACTGGAAGTCTGTAGCCTTTGCCCAATGTCTTCTTATTCCCCCCAAACCCCCGGCCCCTGGCGACCACCGGTCAACTCTTTGTTTCTGAGTTCATCTACTTCAGATTCCATGTATAGGTGGTGTTATACAGTAGCCTGTGTAACTCATAACAAAGTCTCACCTGTGCTTGCACTCGACCATTCATGATATACTTTTCCATCGTTTCTGCTCATGAGCCCTCTCTACTCTCCTGTGAGGCATTTTGATTTGCTCGTTTGACAGGAGAGAATATTGAAACCCCAAAAGATAAAACGACTTTCCAAGGTCACTAAGTTAGATGATGGTGCTTCCTTTCACAATGCAGCTTGAGTAGAAAAATCAAAGAAATTGTATTAATTTTTAGCCCATTGTGTCATAGAAATCAGACACATTTCATTAACTACTATTCATGCACAGGGTCATTTCATGAGCCCTTACAACTCACTTTGCAATGACAGTAGACTCACCATAATGGGAAGAAAACTGGAAAATAATTTTTGGTTGGAGTTGTTTCCACAACAGTTGATAGAAATGTCCAGGGCCAGTTTCTTCAGCCCGAGGAGGGTGACAGCATGAGAGGTCTGTAAAATGAACGACCGAGCAGCTTTTGTTGTTCCTCTCAACTTTGACTTCCTGTGAATCCTCAATTCATTCCTAAACAGAAACTTCAATAAAGCAGGCCCACATTCTAATTTTATGGGGTAAAAAAAGTAGTAAATCCTAATAGCAACACTAGTTCTTTATGTTGAAGATATCTTGTCTGTGGTATCTTTAGATCAATATCACAGAATAGAATAGAATGTAGACAGGCGTGACCCCAGATGATGAGAAATGTTAGTTAGAATAAAATCCCTGAAACAAGGCTGAGTGGTTTTCCCAGTGCTGTGTTTACTAAGACAGGCGAGTGAGGTCATACATTTTAGAAAGATCTCCAGCACTGAGAATTGAAACTTAAGAAGGGTTTTAACCAACTCAATTAACTGGAAACGTCTGTTGATAAAAGTCTTAGTCCATTCAGGCTGCTATAACAAAATTCCACGGCCTGGGTGGCTTATAAACAGCAGACATTTATTTCTCACAGTCCCAGAGGCTGGAAGTCCAAGGTCAAGGTGTCGGCATGGCAACTACCTTCTCACCTTGTCCCCACAGGGTGGAAGTGACAAGCTCTATGGGTCTCTTCTATAAGGGCACTAATCCTACACATGAGGGCTCCACCCGCACCACCTAATCACCTCCTAACACTATCATATGGAGGGTTAAGCTTCAACATGTGGATTTGGAGGGAACACACACACTCACACCACAGCAACAAATACACCAAATTTCTTGAGTATTTTTGGTTTAGAATGTTTCATTGTATTGTTCATTCATTCATTCATTCATTTTTTTATGAATTCATTTTAATTATCTTATTCTATTGTTTCTATTTCTCTGCTCTAGTTTATTAATCCCCCCATCCTTTTTTTTCTTTTTTTTAATCACGGTGCTTACATGCTGACAAAGCAGTCCGTCTCTTGCCTAATTTTATAAACTGTTCAGCCGTGCCCTTATTCACTGTTTTCTCTTAATTATGTATTCTTGTTAACCTCCGTATGCATTCAAAGTTACAGACTACCATTGACACAGTATTAATTAAAACATATAATTTATGACATTGGAGCTTGAAATTAATAAGTGACAACACAATTACATGGTTTGCCTAATTGTCCTTCAGTAATATAAAGATTGACATTTGAAGCTGTATTAGGAGCTAAAAGCACTCATAAACTCACAATAGCTTTGAAAGTAATCACAAGAGAGTCTAAAGAAACCAGCCCCATTTCAAGGGACAGAACACTGGGCAGTTTAGTGGGAGGGCAATTATCTTTTCTCGTTTTATTAACAGTTTAAATCTATGGAGGAAAAGTTCATTTTAATAATTGGAAAGTAGCTCGTATTATATTTAATTTGTGTTGTATGAAACTTTGAATAAATTGTAAACACAGCCCTTTGTCCTCTGGGTGTCTTTAATATCATCTTTGTCACTTTCTATGTTCTTTTAATTTCCTTGTCCACATTACTTTTTACATAATCAGACTGAAGAAATTCTACACATGTTCTGTTTCTGACTGATGACCTTCAAATCCAGTAATTTGACATTGTGTCACCATCCATTCAGTGCACGGTCTTACTTTCTAGAATATTTCTC
Source organism: Eschrichtius robustus (assembly GCF_028021215.1). NCBI lineage: Eukaryota > Metazoa > Chordata > Mammalia > Artiodactyla > Eschrichtiidae > Eschrichtius > Eschrichtius robustus. The sequence continues at coordinate 98,383,175 of NC_090837.1, forward strand.
ATGACACCAAAATAAGTCAGGACTTGTATGCATCGCTTAGATCAAGTACTAACTCAGCCAAGCACAGCTTTTTACTGAGCTTAGAGATGGTCTTCCAAAGGAAAACGTTCTCATTTAAATATCATGATAACGCAGGTGGTTCAGCGGTGCACTTTTGGAAAAGCTCATAAATACAGAGCCAGTAGTGATTTCACTGGGCCAAAAGAAAAGAACTATTTCAAAACTAAATTCTTAATTTAAAGGTTTTGTAAAAGTTTAGAATTTGGAAACTGAGTCAGAAAAACCAATTTTTTCCTGATATTTAAAAAAGCATATGGTAGGAAAGGAATTTTTATAATGTCAATAAGTTATCAACGAATACTTTGGGTTAATATCTGTTTTATCACACATAGAGTAAAATATATTCACAACATACGTGCATATGTTGTGTGTGTGTGTGTTTCTGTATGTGACACGTGCATATTTCCTTTAGTTTTGGAAGAGCACACAATATTGACTTTGGAACTCAATGCTATGGTACAAATTATAGCAAACATCTCCTTCAACTTTTTAGAAGTTTTCCCTAAAAAATACTCACATTAAGAAAATAAAGAATTGGAGGGCTCTGGACTGGATGCAGAATCAGGTTGCCTGGAATCAAATCCTGGACCTACTGCTTTGATGTGATTACAGACAAGACCAAAGTGCTCACCAGATAAGTATCTAGTGGAAGGTTTGGTTTCAATTGAATTTATAAAGCTTTGTCTTTATTTTCTATAAAAAAGTATTAATGTACATTTACTTTTATCTAATCAACTCATTAAGAATCTTTCAACAAAAATTTTAATAATAAATGTACACACTACTATATATAAAATAGATAACCAACAAGGACCTACTGTACAGCACAGGGAACGCTGCTCAATATTCTGTAATAACCTAAATGGGAAAATAATTTGAAAAAGAATAGATACATGTATATGTATAACTGAATCACTTTGCTGTACACCTGAAACTAACACAACGTTTTTAATCAACTATGCTCCAATATGGAATAAAAATTAAAAAGATATTTGAGGACTTCCCTGGTGGCGCAGTGGTTAAGAATCCGCCTGCCAATGCAGGGGACACGGGTTCGAGCCCTGGTCCCGGAAGATCCCACATTCTGTGGGGCAGCTAAGCCCGTGCGCCGCAACTACTGAGCCTGCGCTCTAGACTCCCTGAGCCACAACTACTGAGCCTGCGTGCTGCAGCTACTGAGCCTGCATGCCTAGAGCCTGTGCTCCACAACAAGAGAAGCCACAGGAACGAGAAGCCCATGCACCGCAATGAAGAGTAGCTCCCACTCGCTGCGACTAGAGAAAGTCCGCGTGCAGCAACGAAGACCCAGTGCAGCCAAAAATTAAAAAAAAAAAAAAAAAGATATTTGAATAATAAACCTGACCAAAACCAGAAGACATGTGAGAATATCACCTCTGCATAGTTAGCTAAGAGAAATGAAAACATATGACTACACAAGAATACAGCTCAGAAACAAAAGGGTATGGTCTACTGTTGCATGCAAAAACAAAAAACAGAAACCAAAAAAACCCACCAAAAAACAAGGACAAATCTCAGAAACAATCATCTGATTGAAAAACTCTTACTTAGAAGGAAATATATACTGTTTTTGTTTTTTATCGGAGTATAGTTGCTTTACAATATTGTGTTAGTTTATACTGTACATCAAAGTGAATCAGCTATATGTATACATATATCCCCTCTTTTTTGGATTTCCTTCTCATTTAGGTCACCAGAGAGCATTGGAGATATATACTGTTAAATTTACTTTATTTGGAATTCTAAAACAGGCCAAGGTAACCTGTGATAGAAATAATCAGGACAGCAGTTGCTTCTGTGGGGATCGGGGGCAGGTATCAACCAGGAGAGAGCAAGAGATAATCTGGGGGGATGAGGGTAATGCTCTACATCTTGATAGGGTCTGAGTGACCCGGGTCTATGCATTTGCCTTAGTAAATCTGCGTTTAAGATTAGTGAATTAGGGACTTCCCTGGTGATCCAATGGTTAAGACTTCTCCTTCCAATGCAGGGGTAAGGGTTCGATCCCAAATATTACCTCAAAAGAAAAATACAATTGTAAGCATATAATACATTCTAGTTAATGCTATAAATGCTGCAACATTTATGAGGAGGTGTATCAAAGCCTTCAATTGACCTTGAAATGCTTCAAAAATAAGATGGCTCTATGGATAGTTGTGTGATGAAACCAATATCGTAAAATGGTAGCAGTACAATCTAGGTGGTGGGTGTCTATGTGATCACTATGTTTTTCCACCTTATTTGTATTTTTAAAATGTTTCATAAGAAAGTGTTTGAATAAAAATAGTAAAGCTATAAAACTTGTTGTCTCTGATTTGTGGGGTACGGTTCTCATGGATTATAAGCTGTATTTAAGTATATAAATGCTGTCCCTGCAACAGAAGTTATTCTTATCTTTTGACTAATTTATGGATCACTTTGAATTGCCATGACACTAAAAAAGGAAGGAGTTACATGCTTTTGCAGACACTTGACAGGAAAACACGTAAAGTATTCACTTCTTCCAAATTTACTTTTCTTCTTTAACACACTATTACTATACAGAGATAAAACCATTTAAAATCAGTTAGAATAGATATTTACTTAATACAATTACAATTTTTCTTTCTACATCCAACGTGTATTCAATTGTGCTGAGTTTTAGGTTTCGTAAGCCTTACCAGGAAGCAAAGCTCCATTGGAAGTCTCAGAATAAGGAAGGAAGAAAGCACACCTAAGTGATATGTGATTCAATCTTTGTTTTTCAGACCTATAAGCTCTCAAATAATTTTAGTGCATAAGTTACAATTAGATTTTCCTTTGTTGAACCACAAATCCAATTTTCCAAAAGTGGGGGACTAGTGCGGGGAGAACGCCTTGTGTGTTTTTACTTCCTCTTCAGCAAGGGCTGGAGCTGAGAACAGCAGAGCGTTACAGGCAGGGATTTAGATGAACCCCGAGAGTTAACGAAGGGACTTCCCAGGGTTTTGAACATCACAGACAAGAACAACATTCGCATGCCTTTCCCACAACATCTTTCAAAATACAAGTCCCAGCGTTGCTCATTTGCCTATGAAATTGTAGAAACTTAGTGCTTGTCGGGGCCTGGGGTCCATTGGAGATCAGGGGATGGTAGTTAAATGCCTTTCAGCTACTGGCCAAGTAGAAATGCCAAGGTTGGGTATACAAATATAAATATACACATATGTGTGTATGTATATACAGATACATGTGTGTGCATATTGAAATAGAAGGATATGTTTGCATTAAAGAAAGTAAACTTTCTCCATCCTCCCCTCCTTTTTTCCCCCTTTTCTCCTAAATCGTTAAGAAAATTAAGTGACGCTTTCTAGAGTCGGGAATCGTGAATATCTTCATTGTATTTAGCCATATTTCTTCCCTTTCCCCACATCCTTCAAATTCAAACTAGTTGTATTCAGCTAACTGAATTCAAACTGGTTGAGAAGAAAACAAACCATAAACAATTTGACTTTGCACTTTCGTTTTTCCTTTTTGAATCTGAGCTAAATACTGAGTCATAACAAAGAGGTCCTGGGGTCGGAGGAATGGGCGTTACTACTTTATTAGCCATGTGCTTACTGCTGAAAGGCCAACAGCAGGCGCTCTTCCTCACCTCTGCTTCTTTTGCTCTATTTTATGGTCCAGAGATGCATTCGCATCCACGGGGCAGTGGTCCTCTACACTGAGGTTCGGTTTTCTGTGGTATCAGTATACCCCAAGGCAGTTTATGTGGTAGTCCTACGTGAGGTTCATTTTGGTTTCTTCTGCTTGAGGTCCATAGAACCGCTTGCCACGTTGGTGAAATTATCAGCCACTGATTTTTCAAATATTGCTTCTACCTCTCTCTTCTCACCTCCTTTTCTGGGGCCACAGTGACATGCTTTTTAAATCTCCCTATGGTGGTTGTTGGGTTTTCCCTGTATGTCCGTCCTTTCTCTCTGTGTGCTTCCATCTCGACACTTCCTATGCACTTGTACTGAAATTTACTTAATTTTCATTGTTTTAATTAAATGGTTTGAATTTGCTCTCCTTTGCTGTCCCTGATCTGCTCTTAGCCACACGTGTGGAAGTCTTCAGTTCAGGTTTTGTGTTTTTTAGTTTTCAAATTGGATTGATTTAATTCCTCTGGTAAAATTCTCTAACTTTTCATTTTTGTCCATTTTTTGGGGGGGTTGGGGTGCGTCCTGCGTGGCCTGCAGGATCTTAGTTCCCCAACCAGGAATCGAACCCGTGCCCCCTGCAGTGGAAGCGTGGATTAACCACTGGACTGTCAGGGAAGTCGCTTTTCAGTTTTGTCTTGAATATATAACCATAACTGATAGTTCGGTGACTTGTGCGTCTGTTTCTGTTGTATGATTTTTTTTTTATCTGCTCATGCTAATTGGCCCTGTTTTTTGGGCATACGTGGTAATGGTGAGCTGAATGCCTGAAATATTTAATAAAAAATTGCAGCATTCCAATGATGTTACATTCCTCCAAAGGATTTCGTTTTCTTCTGGCAGGAGGGGATTGAGGTGTTTCAGGGTTTGTTAGGACTGCTGAGTTTCCGGCTTGTCTTTTCTAGTCTTTTCTACTGGAGTGCAGCCTTTAAGGGGTCTGGCCTGAAAGCCTCTGATCTTCAAGGCTTCCTCCTCAGTGAGCCCTGAGCTCCAGTTTCTGTAGCCTCCGCACCACGAAACTGCAGAACCTGCTTGGCTTTTCAGGCTCAGCAGCTGTGTCCACGTGGGTGCTTGGCCCTCACCGGCCTCCAGGGCCCCAGCACTCACAAATGTCCTCTTACGGGAAGTTACAAGAAGAGTCTCAGGCTTGCTGCTCTGACGTAGCTGTTCCTCGGGGATTGGGATTCTCCAGTTCTTTTGTTTTTGGTTGACCTCACTCTGTTTTCCATCTTCCTGCTGCAGAGAGACTGCCAAAGCTCGCAGCCTCCTGTTTGCTCTGATGCGAGAAAAGACAGTGTCCTGAGGAGATGCCAGAGCAAACGTAGCTGCTCCCCAGAATCCTGGCCCCTCAAGCCCTGGCTGCTCCGTCACAGCTCACTGGCCACGCAGCCCTGGTGCTCTGAGCTGCCCACATGCCCCTCCCCTCCCAGGTATGGAAAGGCAACCAGCCTTCGCAGACTGGACCGGCAGCCAGGCTTTCCCCGCCTGCCTTGATTCCAGGCATGCCCGGGTACGTGTGTGTGCGCGCGCGTGTGCGTGTGTGTATGTGTCAGGGCTAGGACTAGAGTGAGGTCGGTGAAACACTTACTTCATGTGCACAATTTAAGGGGGCATCAAAAATATAATGATTTAGGCAACGTTTTCAGAAAATGCAAGCAAAATTAATGCAAACAAAAATCCGTGATGAAAGAAACCATCAACATTTTAAAGAAAGGTTAGATTCTACCCTGTACTTGCATGACCCTCGTCTCTGCCCCATCCCAGCCCTGGCCCTGGGGCCAGTGAGACTGTAAGAACAAGTGGGTGGCCTACATTGTTTGCTGTTTCAATTTTTAAAAATATTGCATTAAAGTGTTATTTGTCTTGATTACTGAAGGTTTTTGAGGGTCAATTCCCAGGGGCTTTTGGTGCCCCCTTAAATTTTGTGCCCGGATCGGCTGGGTCCCAGTGCTGGTGGGGGGTGTGTCCTGGAGTCTTACTGGGGCTCCACGTGACCTCCAGCTGCCTTCTCTAGCCCAAGGGCAGGGAGGTTTCTCCCCGCAGACTGGGGTCTCCTGCCGGCCCTGGCCTGGGAGGGATGGGGGGGCGTGGGAGCTCCCTCCCTCACAGGCAGAATCCAGGATTTTAACGCAGCAGGACGCAGGGTGGCTGGAATCTCTGTGGGGTGTGACATGATGCTTGGGGCATTTTTCGGAGACCCCTCCGCTGTCCGCGTGGGGCACTGGAATACGGTGGGACACGAGTAGAAACCGGGGAACCACACCGTCTGTGCCAGTGCTTCAGGCAAGAGGAGCTGGTGATTTGGACCAGGGCGTGGGGCCGGGAGACCCCTGGGGAGGACTTGAAGAGAGTGGGGAAGTGCGGATACGTGTGGAGATGATAGGCTTGTTAACGGCGTGGATGAAGTCGTGCATGACGCCGTGCATGGGGAAGGAGGGTCCCGGGTCGTGACATCGTGCCCTTGGGCGAACGGAACGGTTCTCACCGTCTCCTCGCTCCTTCCTACTTGGCCAAGGGCACTGCCCTGAATTCCCTTTCTGTTTGTTCAAGAACAGAGGTGGACACCACCGCTGTCCTGAAACAGTTCACCTGGATGGGTCCGAAATCGGGAATTAATTTCAAACCCTATTGTTTGTTTCTAGGGCCCTAAAGCAAACGTAAGACCATCCTAAGTTTTCTGCTCTCAGCAAAATGGCTAAATTCACTTATTCGAAGTATTTATGAAGAGAACAGTGGACGAGCTGCCCCAAAGCATATCGATGCTTTTCAACGCAAGCCGAAGGTTGACTTCCACGGAGGTGATTCTGGAAAGTGAAATTGTAAAGTTAGTACAATAAACAAGAAATGCATTTAGACTCTGAGTGATTCAGATGTTAAGAATTTAGCTCTGATGTCTTTGGAGGCTGGAGGAGGGGACTTTAACCAGCTCACATCTGGCTTATCCTGCTGAGCTGGGCTGAGACAAAGCTGGTGTGTTCCACACCCCTGTCTGTTGGGTGAAGTGGTTCCGGGCCCATCAATGCTGGCTGCCAGACAGGCTGGTGTTGCCTTGAACAGGAGGATCCCCTACCCTGACCTTCTCTCTTATAAATCATGTCATCTATCCATAACTAGCAGGTTGGATGGGAGGTTTGGTTTCCTGGGTGTGACATCACTTACATGCTAACAAACAAGACAGAAAGAAAGAGGCAGCTCACCGAGTCACTGTGATTTAGCTTTTTAAAAAGATCATTGCACCCTGCAATCTTGTAGAGAATTGGAACAAATGCTGACAATTTTATTTTCTTCCAGCATTTTCAACTCATGCAGTTTCTAGGGAAAAATATTCACCCTGAAATTCAAATTGCTCTGGAGTCTCACAAAATTGAATAAAATTCTATCGAGTAAAATAACTGTTCCTGACCATCCAGTCACACAGACCCTACAAGCAAACGGTCCTCCAGTTGGCACTTGACTGTCAGGGGAGGAGCAGAGAAAAGAAATAAACGCAGGGAACTTTCTTGTGGGTGTACAGGAGGCAGTGCCCCAGCGAGCATTTTCCTCAGTGTCCATTTCAGTGTCTCTACATCTCAGCCCTTTGTATGGTTCCCACGAAGAAGGAAGATGCAACAAAGACTGTATATTCTGTAAAAATAAAAGTTTCCAAATTTGGCGGAACGTCAACACAGCGGAGTCATCGTATTTGATAAGACCCGTCATTTCCATTGTTTGCTCCTTCCTTCCTTCCTTCCCTCCTTTCCCTCCCCTTCCTTCCTTCCCCCCTTCCTTCCTTCCCTCCTCCCTTCCACCCTCCCTCCCTCCCTCCCTTCTTTCTTTTCTCTTCCACACAAACTGCAGAGATCAATACTCCCCTGAAAAGACAAAAACGAAGACAGAAGCAGCTGTAAGCAGCCTTGTATTGAGGCTGTAACCCTGATGAATAATGTTGCTGTCATAACAGCGGGGATAATTTAATGCTGGCACTTAGCGACATGATAAATAGCTTGTCAGATGTGGGCAGCGGTGGAGTCGACGGAACTGCCCATGACAAGTTCTGAAATATTAATCTTCTGCGAGACCGAGGCAGTGCTCAGAGGCAGATGGGCAGGAAGGCCAGCTTCAGGAAGGAGTCAGAGAACACAAAGTTTTGTTGTTGTTTTGGCTTAAAAGCATTTCATCTGTGAAGCAACATCTCAAAGGTTTCAAGATGACTCCATTTTAGAAAATATGTCTGAATCTTTTAAATGACTGAGAACTTGTATCACTGAGGGCATGAAACTTGGCCTTTCTTTTCTTTTCTTTCTCTCCAAAGTTTGTTTTCACTCATCAAAATTTGATTTACAGGAGGCATGTTAGAGTTTAAATATCTTACTATAGGGATGAATTATTATGCCTTCTTTTTCCTGCTAATAACCTGAGGCTTATGAAAGGATGCATAGAGTTTAATATATAAGACAATTAGCAAAAATATCTTTATAGTCTAGTCTATCCAATGATGGGGATGGATTTCCATTTTATGTATTTGTAATGTAATATTGACAGTTAAGGTGGAACCCATTGGTTTTTAATCTCGTCTTGGTCTAAATGCAATTATCACACAGGAAATCAAACTTTACCTATTAGATATATTCCAGAGGGCAAGGGAAAGGGAGCATAGTGGGAGGGGAAAAGTGGTTAAAATAAAATTACTTATTTTCTGCCTTTTCCCACAAAAGGATTTGGAATGACTGAGAGGAATATGTGTGATAAAAACTGAAATATATATGTAAAAGTGTTCCTTAAAAGGGGGAAGGAAAATAATACCTTTGACTATGTATTTTCCATTTCTTATATAGGTCTTATGCATTTTCTCTGCTGCTAAGAGTTTTGAGTCAGTGTCTATGAATATTAAAAATCAGTGCAAGGGAATACAGGGTAGGGAAGGAGAGCTCACACTTTTAGAAGCTGGTAGGAGTTTTAGGGGCCACGGAGACAAATCGTGCCTCTGAGGGCCTGGATTTACCTGCGTACGGGCCGAGCCCCCCAGGGGCTCCATCTCATCCCGCCTGCAGGCTGGGTGGCCGGGGCCTTGCTGCGTCCTGTTCTTTACTCCAGCTAAGGAGACATTTCTAAGACGGCCGTGCTGATTATGTCTCCACGGTTTAAACATCAGGAAATCAGCTGAATTCCATTTGAAGGTAGATTTACTTAAAGGCCATCTCAGATTCTTTCAGAATAGCTCAGGCCTCCCCCCTGAACCCCTGCCTGCCCTGACCAGCCTGGAAGGTTGTGGAAGGAAAAAGGTGATGGATTTACTCTTGGTGGCGGCGTCTCTGCTGTCAGGGCAGTGGCGCTGCTTCCCTCACAGTGGCCGCGTCTCTGTTCCGCAAGGTTGAAGGAATCCTCCTCTCCCGCGCCGAAGATGCCCGGCCGTTGTCTATGGTCCTCGTGTTCTGGGCACAGTGCTGACCCGACCTTCCAAACGTGGTCACTTCCGTGAGAGCTGAGATCGGCCTCCCATGTTCCTGCCGCCCATCCCGTTTCAATTCACAAATCTGGATTGGATGAAAAAACAATTTTGGAATATTGGCCGATCATCTGTGCTATCTCTGGGAGTTTAATTCACCTTTTCCCATTCGGCACCTTATTTGATTCTAATACCAATTACTGTTGGGCTGAACTGATTCCCAAGGCACCAGTTTCTCAGCATGACTGACGAGGGTGCTGCTTCTCTAAGCACAAATTGACCTGGGTGGGTGTCATGAGCATCCGCGGAGGGTCCTAAGAGGACTCTCAGTGTGAAACCTGCCTTGCAGCTGGAAGTGTGAAAGGCACAGTGAGGAGTCCTCCTTGAGCCTGTATTCACCTCCAGCCTGCATCTCCCTGCGGTTCCATGGCAACGGCACTGTCCCAGACACCCGCTGCTCCGGGCGCCAGGCTGGTCAAGGACGCCCCACCTGGGTCTCCGGGAGATTTCCACAGATCCGTACAGGAGCAGAGAGAGCAAAGCCGAGCAAGCAGACATCGCTCTGCACCTCTGGACCCTGAGGAGATCGAGGTGGCCCTGGTCAGATTCCCTGGAAATGTGTCTGCAGTGCTTTTAGGTGGAAGCAGAGTCCATTTAGCGGTGAGGTTAACCATGTCAAGAAAACTCTTTACAAAGAGAAGTATAATACTTCTAAGATATTTGGGGAGATGCTGGAGATGGCAATTTTGCAATCCATTTCCAAGACGATGAACCAATCAAATGTTGAAAGCAATATGTGTCTGCACTGCAAAAGCGGGGCAGAGATGTGAACGGTGCACGTACACACACACTCACATGATAGCCATGTCCGTGTCAAAGGGGACCTGAAGTCAGTATCCTTGAAAAGAGCATAGAATTGCACAGTCATTAGGTTTTACCTCTCTCCGACTGAAAGAAAGGAAATATTTGAGAAAACTTCGCTATAACCCTGTCACAGAGCTCAGGGAAATGCTAGATGTGAATCAAGAAAAAGGGTAGCTCGTTTTTTATTGGGTCACTGGTGATCACCCAAAATGGAAGTTTTGGGGAGTTTTGCAGAAGGCTGCAGAGGAATTGGGCTGGTAGGTTCGGCCCTAAAGTATATCTCGACTCTTTGGTGAAGTTCTAAACCTCTTATGGATGTCCCTGTAAGCCAGCAGCCGATAAAGTGAATGAAAAATGGGACTGTTGTATCAACTTGTCAAATGATTTCATGGCAAGGCCAGATGAGGATGTAGGTTCCCAAATCACCAATTCTGATGATATTAATTGTTCCTGATCTAGGAAGCTGGCACAAAGAATTCTGATACGCGATTTACTGTGCAACATTAGATGCCATTTACTGATAAATGATGGGGCCGTTCATTAGCTAATGTTGAAAAATCATGGTAGACATAACAGAATTATTAGGGCTTGTATAGAAATCCTATTATATAATGAGTTATTACTTTAAAATAATAGCAGCAATATGTTACAATTAAGTACCCTGGAAAGGAGCTTTCCACAAGAAAGGTGTCAGTGTTTGAGTGATCCCCTGAACCGCTGCTCATTACAAATGAATTCTCCTGGCTGCCATCCATCAAAACTGTACTTTCATTAACTAATTGAAGAAAACAGCAAAGTTGCTGGAACCTGCATTACTCTAAGTTATACTGAATTATAAACCAGGAGCAGAATAACCACGGAGGGTTTTCTTTTCTTTCTTTTCCGTGTTGTTGTTGTTGTTTTTTTTTTAAGCTATGCTAATGCCAGGGGCGGCTTGCTCACTGGGTCTCAGTTACTGTGATGGCTCACATATTTATTAGGCGAGCACTTGGTAACTCTCCGGAACAACCGCATGGCCCTCCCTGCCCCCATTCAGGTGCCTCTTCATAAGCAGCTTGATTAAATAAAATGCAGTTAGGAATACTTTCACCAGACCTTAATTTCTGTACATCAAATTGACTCTTTTTTTTTTTTGCTTTGCTTTGCTTTGGGTTATTTTTGTTAGAAACATAGAAAGAAATAAAAAAGGATAGTACAGGACTGATAGAAAACAGGTGACGAGATGGAGGCCCATATCTCTATGAGCAAAGGCCTCAGACCCTCAAGGACACAAAGAAGCATAAAAATTCTACGTATAGGATTAATTATGTCTGTGTGTTGGACACTTTTGTTCCAAATGGGGCTTGAAGAAATTGATCCAAGTCATTCCAGCTTTCCAGAGACTGAACACATTTATACAATATTGAGCTTAGACAGTAGCTGGTACTTTTTGTGCCCTTGCTGGGGGCCCAGCGCAGTTCTAGCTGGCCACACCTGCTCACTGCACGTGAAGGGGATCTGCCTTTCACAGGGAGGAAGGACCCCAAAACTCAGGGGTCAAGCTCAAGCTCACCCAACTCACGAGAGGCAGAAGCATCTGAACCCAGACCTGGCTGGACAACCCACGTGGTTTTCCAAGCCCAGTGTTAGCTACTTACCAGATAATCACTGTCAGGCCTTGTGCTTTTGTTGTTGGGAATTTAATTTTGAAACCGGAGTAACAATGTCTGAATCCACTCAGGAAGTACCGGCGATTCCCCTCGTCTCACCGGAGCTGCAGCCATCGTGGACATTCCTGTGGTGTCGTCAAAGAACCCAAGAAAGGACATCGAGGGTTTCTACCAGATAATATATTTTCAGCCGGTTGATGCCGAGGTGATTTGACAAGGACAACATGTGTGTCCCTGGTTAGAAAGATTGCGGCCTGCATGTAGACGTCTGAATTGATTTGATTTCCAACACCCTTATCTTAAAGTATTTAGGAATAGGGAAGTTTTGTGATTGATTACTGAAAGCCATAAAATCTCTGGGTGACAAAAGGCTGCTGCCACCTCTTCTTCCCAGTCGCTTTTGATACACGTAGAATTGTTGTTTTATATTTTAAACACTTGAAATACTGGAAATGAGTTATTGACATGTATTAATTTATGCCTGGAATGAAACACAAGGGATGTTAACATTTATCTGGAAAGTGGACCCCACGTAATAGAAATTAGTTGTGTCATCTTTATGCGTTTCATAATGTGGTTATAAAAGAAATAAAAACCATAGGAGAGCAGTTGAAAGATTCCTAAAATAGCAGTCATACTTATCTGGAATTTGTGATACATTGCTTCATGTAGATAGTCCATTAACTGTCCAAAGTAAAATTGATAAGTAGGAATTATATATTTACTTCCTTAAATATGGGCTTTCTAATGAGGCATATTAAACCTCCCTACCCGTTTATTGACTAGAAGAGCTTTACACATGTCTCTTGATAAGTATTCCCTGTGCAGTATGCCAAGGATGATATTGGACTTGGGCTAATTTAGGGTAATAATTAAAAACATATATTGCTTCCCCAGCACAATTCCTCCAAGTTAAAATTATTGAATTTTATTTAAGTTTGGCCTGAAGAATGGTGAACAGGTACTTTAAGGAGACAGGAGTTTGTTAACTGAAATTTCACCGTGCGTTATGGTAGAATCATATTTAGGGTAGGAGAAAATAGTGCTGTCCACGGACCAAAGTTGTCTTCATTGTTAGGTGACATGAGATGTCGTCACTGTCAGAACTGCCACTAAAAGTCTGCGTGTCTGAGGGTGCAGCAAAATCTAGAACTTAACCCAGGGACAGTCCTCTCGGGAGCATGCCGGAAGGCTTTCCTTCTAGATGGTGCCCTGGACTCCCTGGAGAGCTCTACCTGGAAGAAGCCCCAACTGTAGAAAAGATTTGCACTGGGTTATTTCCCACTAAGTGTGTTGGGGAAAAAAATAAGTGAATTTAATGACCAATTATATTTAAAACAAGTGAATTTAAAGCCCAATTATGAAGAAATTCCACTGAGCTTAATAGATATATAAATTATCAGAAAAGTGGGCTTTCCTTTTTTGGGGTGAGAATGGGAGAAAAAAGCAGTGAAATAAAAAAATGTAATGAGAGGGGATAAGAAGGAATGGGGGGAGAGAGAATAGGCCAGCGTTGCTGTCGTAGTTATGGAACCCTACACACTGTTGGTGTGAATGCAAAATGGTGCAGTGGATGTGGAAAATAGCATGGAGGTTCCCCAGAAATACCAAAAATAAAACTATCGTATGGCTCAGAAATCCCACTTCAGGGATTTTAACCAAAAGAATAGAAATAGGGATCTCAAAGAGAGAGCTGCACGCCCAAGTTCATTGCAGCGCTATTCACAATAGCCAAGACATAGAACGACCTAAGTGTCCGTAGACAGATGAACAGACAAAGAAAAGGTGCTGTAATACGTCTAGCGGAGCCTTAGAAAGGAAGGAAACACTGCCACATGTGACATCATGGCTGGCCTTGGGGAACATTGTGCTGAGTGGAATAAGCCAGTCACAGGAGGACAAACATGATCGGAAATGGTCAAACCCAAGAAGCAGAGAGTAGAATGCTGGCTTCCAGGGCCTGTGGGAGGGGGGCCTTGCTGCCCAGCGGGTGGAAAGTTCCACTTGTGCAGGATGAGTGAGCTCCAGAGCTCCCCTGTGCAACACCGCACCTGCAGTTACGATGGTGCACACTCTTAAAAAGGTGTTGAGAGGGTAAATCTCATGTTAAGTGTTTTTATGACAATTTCAGAAAAAGAACCCCTGGCTTTCTGTGAGTGGAAAACCTGAGGTCTTCAGAGGGCAGGTCTAAAGTCCGTCTCTTCCAAGAGCTCTCCTCACGCTGACTCCACATTTTTTAAAAAGAGTTTGGGATTAACGTATACAAACTGCTATATCTAAAATAGATAGCCAACCAGGACCTACTGTAGAGCACAGAAAACTCTACTCAATATTCTGTAATAACCTATAGAGGAAAAGAATCCGGAAAAGATTGCACACACGTATATGTATTACTGAATCACTATGCCGTACAGCTGAAACTAACACAACATTGTAGATCAGCTGTCCTCCAATAAAGTACAAAAAAAGAGAGCGTTCCATAAATATGAAAGTCCCTCTCTCCAGTGTTTCTAGATGCTTATGTCCACATTTATAAGATGCAGCCAGAAAGGAAATAATTTGTCCAAGGTTAATGGTAACATATAATCAGCGGTCCTTCCCCAATCCTTCCGTTGAAGCCACGGGGCCTTTGGTGATGCAATATTCTCCACCCATCCGGCAGCTCCCGTCCTGCTTGTGGTGGAGAATTTGCACTCATATGTGCTGCTGACAGATCAGGTCTCGCCCTGAATCCCCCTTCGTCGGTTGACATGGCAACCCCAGGATGACTGAAACAGATTGATACCTGGTGTTTGCGGTTTGATACATCGTGTGTATTGATAGCTGGTCTAAGGACTGTATGTAATCAGACAGATAAGCACACTCAGTCCCCTTAAAGCGGCATCTGGTTAATATAATATGGTCCCATAATTCACTTTTAACTCCCCTAATTGCTCCAGTCATTTCATCATTACAAATATTAGGTGTCTGAGGGAGGGAGAAGGGGCTCTTCTGCCTGGACGTGGACTCCTGCTTGGGCGGAGGCTAATCTAATTAGAAAGGTAGCCAAGCTGAACAGAGGCATTTTCTCATACTTAGCATTCACAAGTTGGGTCCCAGCAGATGTGCTGTGAAATTAATTTCCTCTGGTGTAACCAGAAACTCTCTGTTATGCAATTTCCATTTCACAGATGATAACCTATTATCACTTTATTCAAGGGAAATGTGTTAATAGCCACAAGGAAAATTGAATTATTCATATTTGCTCATTTCTATTCTGAAGCGAGCTCTTCTCTTTTCATGCACTGGGAGAAGGCTAATGTAAACATGACCAGATCCTTGTAAATTGGCTTGTAGTAGAGGCTGTTAGCGCACTGCCTGGGGACGGCTCCAGCACTGGGGTAATGCCTGAGCTTGGGAAGTACAGCACGCAGGAGACAGGCGGTCACCAGGTGCTGATGCCGCTAAAGGGAGCCGGGTCAAACACTTCAGCTGTGAAGTCAGAACTTCGCCAGTGCTGGGGTACCATAGACGCAGGGCGAGCGGTGGGTAACAAGTGGCTACAGCGCCAGGGCTGAAGTCCTTGGATGATGCGCTCCTGGGAAGGCGGCTTTGTGGGAAGGGGCCGAAGGCATCCGTAGGTCTGGGATGGACTGGTCCCCAGCCCCAGAGTCCTGGCTCACCCGCACCTCCGCCCCAGAGGTGCGGATCTGCAGCGAGAACCAATGGAAGTGACGCGTTGTAGTAGAAACCAGCCTGGACTCGGGGTTAAGAAACCAAGCCCTCTGCAGAGGTCAGCAGCCCATGCACAGTCACCCTCTGGTCCTCTCCTTGTGGATCTAGAATTCCGTGGTGGTTTCCATCCTTATGAACTTCAGAGGAGGAAGAGTTTGAATTGTGACCCCGATGCGAGGGTCCTTCTGTGTTTCCTGCTGGATCACCCCTAAACCCACCCAGTGGCCCTGAGCCAGGTCTCCAGGAAGAGCCGCGATGTGACCCAGCCCGAGGCGCCTGGGGTGCCTGCGGTCCCGCTTTGCAATGGCGCTTCCCACAGTGAACATGGCAGCCGGCAGCAGGCATTGTTAAAAAACCTAGGAGGCGGTGGCCTGAAGCGGGGTCTGGGGTCCGACTGAGCTGACCCCTCATCCCCTCCAAGCCCTGGAACCCAGGGGAATCAGGGGAACCACTTAACACTCTCTCGGCTTCCCTTCTCTCACCTGTGAAATGGGGCTGAGGACAGGCTTACCTGTACGTACTCAGCACTCATTCATGGGGCTCCTTCTCTTTCCTGGTCCTGAGCTGGGAGACGCCGGGCCGGCCAAGTTCCCTGGCCTGAAAGACGACGCTCTAGCTGGGATGCAGGGAGAGGATGGACGCACAGAAGAGCGTTTCAAGGCGCCAGAGGTGCTGTGAGGGAAACGAGCAGGGACTGAACAGAGAGCCAGGTGGGAGAGTGTCCTCGCCGTGCCTTCTTGTCAGAGGGCCGGGCTTGGGGCCGGAGGTGGCGAGGGGCAGGGAAGCTCCGAGATCAGGGCGGGCGGTGGAGGAGGAGGGCCGGTCCTGGGGCTGGGCAGCCAGCGCCTGGAGGATTGGATGGAGAGCCCGTGCCCCAGAGGATGGAGGCAGAGCCGGGGCCGCGGGCAAGGTGATGGGCAAGGAGGCGGGCTGGGAGAAGCACACAAGGACAGGAGCACGTCTAGCCCTCAGGGTCCCTCACAGAGCAAACTGCAGAGCTGGGGACCGCTGGGCTGGGGCGGGCCTCTCGCAGGAGCTGAGCTGAAGGATGAAAAGAACCAGTGAGGATTCAGCGCGGGGATGTGCCCGGAGCTCTGAGCACGAATAAACTGCTGACGTGGACCTGGAGTTCCCGGCGGCGGCTTTCGGGGTCTGCGCTGAGGCCTCCCCCCCCCCCCCCGTGGCCTCACTTTTCCACCTGCCGGGGAGCACTGAATGTGTTGCGGCCTTCAGAGCTGTCTTTGCTTTTAAAAAAAGTAACACTCTTTGCATTAAAGGTACAATCAACATAGAACACTTGGAGCGCATAAAAATAAACACTGAAATCACTTATGCTGTAGATAAAATATTTTCATGTTGTACTTTTGGAAACAGTGTCTGTGTTGGCATGTCAGAACAAAAGGATGCTGAATATATATGTATATCAGAATGTCTATTGATATATAGATAAGTAAATTATACATAGGTTATCTTTAAATAAAGGGAATTAGAGATTTTTTTATGCATTAGACTTCTTCAAACTCCTCCCTAGTACTTTTGCACAAAGACTTACGGCTGGAATTTCAAAGTCGTCATTTTAATGGAGTTAATTAAAATAATATCTAAAGTATAATATATTCTGTTGCTTACACTGGTCTTTACTATTAAGTACTTTAAATCCACATTTTACTGATATGTGCAAGCTTTTCTTTAGATCCATGAAGCAAATAACTGTATTTACATATACAACAGGCTGATAAAATGAAGGGCCTATTTGTAGGTTCAGAGTGATGTCACTATCACATTGCCCATTTTTAAATTAAACTCTTTTTACTGAGATGGTCATAGATCCACATGCAGTTGTAAAAAGTAACATTGAGATATTCTGTATGCTATTTATCCATTTTCCCTGAAGAGTAACATCCTGCAAAACTATAGAGCAGTATCATGTCCAGGAAATAACTGGCGTTGATACCAGACACTGGTGATACTCAGACTTCCCCAGTTTTACGTGCACCTGTGCATGTATGTATGTCGTGTGTGTTTAGCCCATGTGCAGGCGCATTCACCCAGACACAGAACATTCCACACCCGTGGATCCTTCATGTGGCCTGTGTATAACCTAGCCCACCCTCCGGCCACCCCCACCCCCAAGCCCTCTGTCACCTCTGGATCCCACTAGGCTGTCCTCCTCTCTATACCTTTGTCAAAGATGATGTTCAAGGAATTGTAAAGATGCAGGCTCTTGGATCTGACTTCTGTCATGCAGCAAAATTCCCTGGAGACCCACCTATGTGGTTTTGTGCACCAATGGTTCCTCTGTATTGCTGGGTAAGCTTTGAACATGTAGGTGCACCACAGTTACTTTAATCACCCAGTTACTGAAGGACATCTAGGTTGTTCTGACTTCCGGGCTATCACAAAGTTGCTATGAACTTTTTTGTTCAGAGTATTGTATAAACATAAGTTTTCCTTTCTCTGGGAAAAATGGTAAAAACGCTGGGTCATGTGGTACTTGCATGTTTAGCTTCTAAAGAAGTTGCCTGTTTTTTGCCTTCTTACCTGCAATGTATGTGTGTGACGAACATTTATTTTCTCCTGTACCAGCATATCCTCAACAAAATTTGGTGTGGTCAATCGTTTTCATTTTAGTCATTCTGATAGGTGCATGGGGATACCTCCTGTAGCTTTAATTTGCGTTTCCTTAATGGATATTGACGTTGAGTGTCTTTCATGTGCTCATTGACATTTGTGTGTCCACTTTGGTGAAATGGCTGTTCATGTCTTGAGTCCATTTTTTAATTGGACTGTTTGTTTCTCACTGTTGAGCTCCAGGAGTTTTATATATATGTGTGTGTATATATATACGTGTATATATATATATATATATATATGTGTGTGTGTATATATATATATATATATATATGTGTATATATATATATATATATATATATATATACGTATATATATATATATGAGAAAACAGTTCTTTTTCAGATATGAAAATATTCTTACATTCTTGCAAATATTTTCTGCCTGGCTATTGTTTGTCTTTTCATCCTCTTAACAAGGAGTTTAACAGGGCAAAGCTTTTAATTTTGATGAGTCTAGTTTATCAAATTTTCTTTGTATGAATTATGCTTTTGGTGCCAAGTCAAATAATTAGTCCCAGATCCTGATATTTTTCCTCATTATCTTTTCTAACAGTTTTATATTTTTGTGTTTTACATTTAAGCCCATGACCCATTTTGAGTTTATTTTTATATAAGGTATGAGGTGTAGGTTCAGGTGAATATTTCTTTGTTCGTCTTTGTTTGCTTTTGGTTTCATGGGTTTGTTGTTGTTTTTCTGCTTTGTGTTTTTGCTCATGAATGTCCATTCCAGCCCCATTTATTGACAAAGCTGTACTTCCTGCAGTGATTTACTTTGCATCTTTGTCAAAACTCAGTGGAACATATTTTGTGGTTCCATCCTGGGTTCTCATTTCTGTTCCATTGAACGATGAATCAGTCGCTGCTCAAATATCATGCTGTGTTCATTATTGATGATGTATTGCAAGCCTCAGTATCAGGTAGAATGATCCCTCAAACTCTATTCTTACTTTTCAATATTGTCTTAGCTATTGTGCAACTGTCCTTTTCCATAGAAATTTTAGAATAAGTCTGTTTATGTCTGAAAAACACCTTGCTGGGATTTTGATAGGAATTGCACTGAACCTACAGGTCAGTTTGACCTTCTTCAATGTTGAGTCTTCTGGTCCATAAACCTGGTGTGTCTTTCCATTTATTTAGATCTTTGATTTATTTCATTAGCATTCGATCATTTTCAGCATCTGGATCCTGTAATTGTTTTATACCTAAGCATTTCATTTTCTTTAGATCAACTGTATATGGTAATTGCCTTTAACTTTAGTTTCCACACATTTGTTGTTAGTATATGGAAATGGGATTGATTTTTGTGTGTTGATCTTGTCTCCTGCCACATTGCTGAAATCACTTATTACTTCTAGGAGATTTTTGGAGGTTCCCTGGGATTTTTTTATGTGCATACACATTTAGGATCATAACGTCTTTCTGTTGAACTAATCTTTGTATCCGTGTGTAATATTCCTCCATGTTTCATTTTCTTTGCTCTAAAGTTTGCTTTATCTTACATTAATATAGCCACGTCTTGTGTGTATGTGTCTGTGTGTGTGAGTGTGCCTGTCTGCATGGTATATCTGCTTCCATCATTTTACTTTCGTATCAGCTTTGTCATTGAATTTTATGTGAGCGTCTTCGGAGAGCATATTTCCCACCCCCCCTTTTTTTTAATTTGATTTTTAACTTACTCTGATCATCACTGCCTTTTAATTTTGATTGGTATTATTTACACTGTTTACACTTACAGTGATTATTGATTTCTTAAGCCTTAAATCTGCCACCTTATTTCTTTCTGTTTCTGCCCCTGTTTCTTGTTCCTCTGTTTCTCTTTTGATCTCCTGTGTGTTGCTTTTACATTATTAAGGATTCCAGTTGTATTTATTCGTGGTGTCTTCAGTTGCATTGCTTTGCTCCGTTCCCCTAGTGGCTGCCCTGGGTATGGCAGCACGCCTGCCGTATCACCGCTGGGGAGGTGCTCACCTTACCCAGGTAGGCTGCCTCACTCTTCCTACTCCTTGGATAGTGTGCTGAGAGCCAGAAGGTGCCGTGATGCTGTGGCAATCATCACGTATGATTTAGAAATTCACGAGTTGAAAGGCCATTGATTTACTCATATTCATGTTTCCTCTTCTTCATCCTTCTTCCCCAGTGCTCCCAGGCTTTTTCTTATGTCATTTCCTCTGTTTTTAGAACTTCTTTAAGCATGGGTCTGCTAGCAACAAATTCCCTTTGTTTCCTCTCCTGAAGGTGTCTTTACTTCCCCTCAATTCCTGAAGGATCTTTTTGCCAGATACTGTCCCTTCCTTTCACCCTTGGAAGATGGCCCCAGTTCCTCTGGCCTCCGTGGTGTTGGAGGAGAAATCTGCTCTTCTCTAGATAATGGTGTTCTTCTCTGGTTGCTCTCAGAGTTTTTTCCTTTGTTAATTTTAAGAAGTTTCATTACGATGCAGCTTAGTTTGGGTAGACTCTTAGTTTTGAGTTTATCCTCTTTGGGGTTCATTCAGTTTGTTGAATCTAGAGGTTTATTATATCTTTTGCCAGATCGGGGATTTTTTCATCATTATATCTTCCAATACTCTGTTAGCTTCACTCTGTCCTCTCCTTCGTGGACACCTGGGGTGAATGTTGTCTCTTTCCTTGTTGTAGCACAGGTCCCTCGGGCTCTGTTCAGTTTGGTTTTTTAATTCCATTTTCTCTCTGTTGTTCAGATTGGGTAAATCCTATCGATCTGCCCTCAAGTTCACTGATTCTGTCTTCTGTCATCTCCACTCTACTACCGAGCCCTTCCGGTGAGTTTTTTACTTTCAGTGATTGTATTTTTTAGCTTTGTAATTTCCATTCCATTATTTTTCAAAAACTTACACTTCATCGCTGACACGTTTCCATCTGTTTCAAGATAATTTGTAATTGGTTGTTGAATTATTTTTGTAGCGGCTCCTTTAAAATCCTTGCCAGGTATTCTGACATCGGATCATCTCAGTGTCGGGGACAGCTGAGTGCTTCTCATCCACATTGCGATTTTCCTGGTTCTTCGTGTGGTGAGTGATTTTCAGCGGTATCCTGAACACTCTGTCTGTTACATTAGGAGATCCTGAGTTGCACTTAGGTTTTCCATCTCAGCAGCCAGCTGCAGGCCTAAATTTGGGGTTCCAATGATAATTGAATTTTCAGAGCCTTTGCCGTGTTATTTTGTCTGGTCCTACTGGGCTTTGCTAAAATCTGCTGGTTACACGTAGTGGTGGCGTGCAGATGGAGCTTCCTGGGGTGACCTAGCTCCTCGTCTAAGTGGGGGAGGGATTCTTCAGCCTGTGGATGAAGGGGCTTCCCAGGCTGAGCGGCTGTGTCAGGTTCCCCTTGCTGGAGCCCTTGCACACCTTGCGGCTCTGAGGGAGGGAGGGAGGGAATCTCGCAGGAACTGAGAGCCCAACTCTTTTCATGCTGCTGTGGGTGCCCCTCACACCCGTCCAGATGGGCCTCGATGGTTTCCTCATCCAAACCACCAACCACAGTCGTTGATGACCCTCTACCTTTTTAGAAGGGTGTGTTTATTTAGAAATCGTCTCCACTAAAAGGAATAATTGACTCACCGTCCTGAAGTACAGAGACCTTTGGAGGGAAAAATGGAGAAAGAACTGCTTAAACAATTTTGGTAGAAGGAACACACTTTGATGAATTTACAGGCAGTGGATCGACCTTAAACCCTGAGGGAGGACTATGGTGTTGATTCTTTTCTTCAAACTTGTAAAGTGGATTTCTTTCTAAAATCTATTTTGAGGACAAAATAGTCCCATTCTATGCTTCTTTTTAAGAACAAAGCGTAATATAAGTATGTACTCTTTTCCTTTAGGATTTGTAAAAACACTTTCATTTCTACTTATGATGGAAAAAAAAAAGAGACATCCCAAATCCCCGCTCCCCAAGCTTGATGAAAATTTAAAATTACTGTCAGGTGTCCACATCTAAGTACCAGAGAGAAGCAGCGAGCGTGATCTGGGCAGTGCTCTGGTTCTCGGTGGCCAGTCAGCTAACAAAGCATCACTTCTCTAGAAGGAGCAGCACTTGTTGTCACGTAAGACCCAGCGATAAGTTGTCAGCATTGGATGCCGTAACTGGGCTGGCATATGGAAAAGTGTAATTGATTGAAAAATACATTTTTCCCTACAATAAGCAGAATGAATTTCCAAAATAAAGAGAGTTGAGCAACAGCAATGCAATGACCTTGATTCCTGTAAAAGAGTGGAATGTCATTCAATTAGTGATTTAATCCAGGGTGTTAATAAAACCAAGGTTCAAGATGTGATATCTGACCCAGACAGAGTCCTGCCCACAGAGTAGAGCTCTGTTCATTCACCCACCCCCACCATCCACCCACCAGCCCCTCCATCCTCCAGACATGCCCCTCCCCCCAGCCACCAGCCCCTCCATCCTCCAGACGTGCCCCTCCCCCCAGCCACCAGCCCCTCCATCCTCCAGACGTGCCCCTCCCCCCAGCCACCAGCCCCTCCATCCTCCAGACGTGCCCCTCCCCCCAGCCACCAGCCCCTCCATCCTCCAGACGTGCCCCTCCCCCCAGCCACCAGCCCCTCCATCCTCCAGACGTGCCCCTCCCACCAGCCACCAGCCCCTCCATCCTCAAGACGTGCCCCTCCCACCAGCCACCAGCCCCTCCATCCTCCAGACGTGCCCCTCCCACCAGCCACCAGCCGCTCCATCCTCCAGACGTGCCCCTCCCACCAGCCACCAGCCGCTCCATCCTCCAGACGTGCCCCTCCACCAGTCACCAGCCCCTCCATCCTCCAGACATGCCCCTCCCACCAGTCACCAGCCCCTCCATCCTGCAGCCATCCACCCCCCACACCATCCACCCATTATCTGAGTGTGTGCTGAGTGCTAAGCATAGTTTTAGGTGATGGGAATGAAATTGTGATGTGCTCTGAGGGGATTACAGCTCATGGGAGAAACACAAAAGTATGGGGGACAATCAATTGCCCTGTGCTTAGTCCTGTAGTGGAGTGTTGACCACCCAGAAAAGTAAGGGGCAAGCACGAGTGGAGTGAGTTCAGAGGGTTCCCAGAAAGGGAGAGAGTGAAGTGATAGAAAGTATGAGGGCATGAAAGTCATGGTGAAGCCTTGGAACGTTCAGTATCTTGATTTGGCTGAAATATTGCATTCGGAAAGAGATTCAGTGAGGAGTGCCTCTGAAGAGATAAGCAGGAGACAGGTTAAATGCAACTGATAAAAGAAATTCAGATTTTGAAACTGTATGATGAGGGTGACGGTGTTGAATTAGAGTCTGACTCCCTCCCTAAAAAAAAAAGAAAAAGAAAAAGAAAAGGATTTGATTTCTATTTCACTAGCCCCATTCTGCTATATTGTGGAGATCCCACTGGGGGAACAAGACGAATATTTTTATTCTGTGGCTGAAATAAATCTATTACAAGCATTATCATCACTGACGGAGGTGCTGAGGGAAAGCATGAGAAACCGTGGTTAGATCAATGGAATTGATACCCGCTAACCCCTCCCCACCACAAATATACCCCAGGAAGTAAATATTCCATCAATGATGCTCCAATAATTCAATTTTCCTCCCTCTCTCCCTCCCTCCCTTCCCTCCTTCCTCCCTTCCTTGCTGTCTTCCTTTCTTTCTCTTATTTAACAGAGGCAAGTTTTCACTGAAACCATTAAGAATTCTCAAAATATTTGTGTCTGGAGCTTATCCAAGACCCACATAAAAGTTGCAGGTTAGAAATGTTTCGAGGGTAGAAACTCAAATGTTTAAGGAAAAAATCCCTTCCCTCTTTACCTTCTTTCCCTCTTTTTTCCCAGTCAACAAACAAACAAAAAACACATACAGACCACATTCTTTTTAAAACATCAAAGATGATTTCCATTGAAAAGAACTCGAGGCTAGAGTTGATTCCAATTTTTCTTTTCTTCTAAACCGCTTTCAGTTCTTTTGATAATGCTATTACAATAATCTATGAAAATAGAGCTAGAATACATAGCAGCCGGCTGCCTCTTGTCACTTCCAGCAAGTGCACCCTCTCCATTGAACTGTCCTTTGAAATACTTGACCTTTACACAGACACGCTTTCACAGCCTCTTTCAAAGAACTGAAACAATAACCAAAGGAAATGGAAATACAGCCGTGAAGATACTGCACGCAGGAGGGTAGCCTCAGTTTTATGCGATGTTATGGTATCTTCCAAAATCTAAAGGTTCTGTGGTCAGCCTCCCTGCCTGGGGCCACACCACAATCGTACCCCCCAACTGGCACTTCTCCAGGGTAGAAACCGCTTCTCCCCCAGGGGAAGGAGCGGGAACTGGTCTCCTGGTTAACGGCCCTCCCTGGAAGGAAGCCCTTTGTATCTCATCTAAATCCTCCCTATTGAAGGATAAGCCCATTTCCTCTTTCTCTATCCTCAGCGTAGAGAGGGGACAGCTGGTCACCAGCCTCTGTGTAATAACCCTTCAGCACCCTGAAGATGGTTATTAGGTCTGCTGCTCTTCTCCGGGCTCAATAATCACAGACCCTTTAATCTTCCTTCATAGGTGCTATTTTCTGAGTATTTAATCATTTCTGCTGCTCTCTACTGAACCCCTTTCATCGTCTTAAGTCCTGGTGTGTCACCTCTTCGGAGGGGTGGCATGAACAGTTTGAGTAGCTAGGCAGCCTAAAGGCACAGCAGACCTGTCCCCGATGAAGGACAGTTTTGCCCCTGGTGACACAGGCAAATTAGTTGGAAAGCCTCTCTGCATCTCTCTGATATGTAAACAGGGCAAAACAATCATCACCTCCCCCTGACCAAAAAGTTAAGTAGTAACAATGGTAACGACAGTGATAAAGCAAAACTGATGAGGCAAAAACAAAATATTGAGACAAATGTCTACTTTTTAAGGCTATGCATACGATGGTTGGAAATTTATAAGTAATTACCATTTGGTTTGGACAGCCTGTCCCGTGTGAATTTTATAATTTCTAGGTTCCTGTAATCGATTTCTTTATTAAATTCCCAAACTACTTTGTGGTGTCCTTTTCCGCACGTGGTCTAGGCCCTTTTCTGTCAAAATACAAGTCCATCGTGTAAGTTCCTAAAACAGCGGTTTGCAGAACAGAGACACAGGTAAGAATCAGCTGCAGGTCACCTGGCTGGCAGGTAGGAGTCACCTGCAGGTCACCTGGCTCGCCTGCGCCCCTGACTGCATTAGTATGGGGGGTGGCTGGGCTCCAGTGTGCTTGCAGAGCCCCCGTGTGAAAAGGGAAGGATGCGGGCCCACAGTTGTCAACTTCTTCTGCCCCGATGTCCACCTAAGTGGGCTAGCCCAGCCGCACTCCCCTCTGCAGACTCTAAGCCCCACTCTGACCATATTAGTTAAATGTCACGGTCATGATCAAATCGGTCCCCATTCTCTATGGTGTTATCTGCTGCTCCCAACTTGGTTTCCTTGTACGCTTAATGAACATGCTTTCCATCCTATCATTGAGAAAAACTGATGAAAGTGCTTAAATAGCACTGAACCCACGATTTTCCTCAGGGAAACACTTGCTATGTTCTCTGATATCAGTGTTGCACCATTCCTAAGTGTGTTTTGAGTGCAGGCTGCAAGCATTCTCTGGCTTATGATTTAAGTGATATGTTTCCTATATGTTGATGAGAATTTCATTTATAATAAACACAAATGTTGTGGGAAAAGGTAGAAAACTGGACTGCAGCTTCATTTTTTACTGTGACTTAAGTGGGACATTTCTTCTTATTTATGTGGTAAAGATTATTCTGCAGATTTGATTTTCTATATGAATAAACTACTCATAATGTCAAATCAATGAATGCTGTTTCTAGGAAGGAACAAACTTCTTCAAACAAATCATATAATATTTCATTACTATTATTTTAAAAATCTTTAAAATACCTTTAAAACTTATCCAAACACATAATAGATTCAGTTAAATTTCAGAATACATTTTCAAACTCAAGATATTTTAACACTGGTAAGGGCTTACCTAAAATAATGGAAACGTTTCTATTCAAAATCTAAACATGACTTTAGATCTGGCCCATGAGTATTCATTGAACACCTACTATGTGTACAAAACATCAGTCAGAATTGATTCTGAGCCGTTTTATACCCACGTCTACTCTCAAAGATGGCCAGACACACAGCATTGGGGGTCATCCTGAGAGACAGCCTGTGTTTCCTTAATAAAATCAGAGGGAAGGAACTGTTCACAAAAGAGTGATGGGAATCTTTGGATTTGTGAGTTAGGATATGATGGGTGCCAATCACTTTAAAATGTCTCAGTCCTTTGTTATTGTTATAATAACAGAAGAAAATGTTATCTTCTGATGGAGAGATGCCTTTTTTTCTTCACTTTTAAAATAATATCCCAAGTTTTGGTCTATGTACTAGTTGGTAAAGTGATACAAAGATGAAGTCTTTTTCCAAAAGAAGCAGGGGAGGAGTGAAATCTGTTTTAACCTGTCACCCTGGTGGGCTTCTTGCATTTTTTTCTTGTTTAGCAATGAAATAATATTGTTTCAAATGTGGCAATTTCCTTTTACTCTTGAAACAAGCAAACTGGAAATTGCAAAACGGAAGAGGATAAAGCATAATTGCTGCTTTCATTTATTCGCACCATATTAATGTAATATAATTATCCTGTAAGCAGCCGGAACCTTATGACTATGTAACAATAAGAGCAACAGAAATGCTACAAAGCAGTTCTCTAAGGAACAAAGAAGAAGCATACACTTTAAAAGATGAAACCCTTTTTCTGTTTTGAAGTGACACATGGTTGAAGGTTGAAATGTCACAACTTTGAGTGACCCGCTGAAGGAAGGAGGGAAAGTGGAGGGTGACAAATGCCTTTAAAATAAGCAGGGAGGGAGTTGTTTCCCCTGCAAAGTGAGCCCCAAGAGCCCTGGGGAAGGATGAGCACAGCCCAGCAAGCTGCCAGAGAGAAAGCGGAGATGAGTTGAACCATCAGCAGCTTGAAGGTCAACCAGATGGGCAAGACCTTCTCCGGGAGGAAAGTCATATCCCATCAGCATCAGAAACCTGGGGGCCTGCAATGGGCAGAGAGGTCAGGAGAAAGGCCAGGACCAGCTCCACTGGCAAGGATGCTCCAGGTGGCAGGGCAGAGGAACAGGTGTCTCCCAGGCTCCGGAGATCTGCAGGGGAACCCAGAGCCAGAGCAGGACCACCACGGAGATGCTCGGCGTGGAGATGGGGGACCCGTCCTGAGAGCGCAGTGGGCACTTGACGGTTTCCGGAGAGTCAGAGCTCAGGAAACCATGTGAACTCCTGGCGGAGCCCCTGGGTCTGATGAAGTTGGATCGGCTCCTGTGTCCCCTGGGTTGTGTGCCTGATGTCCTTCGTACACTTCCTACCTCAAGTCAAAATTTCAAACTTGGTTTGAAATATGCACGGTGAAGAAAGGAAATCTGGGCTGAAAACGGGATAATCAATTACCATAATATTTTATGTTCCTGACCTCTGTGTGCCCTCACAGTGAATCATTTTCAATGTCTTATTTCACCTAATCCCAAAATAACTTTATGAAGGTTGTACTATTTTTTACCTTCTTACTACAGATGAGAACGCAGAACCTCAGCGAGATTAAATTACTTTCCCAGGATCACTATTCCGAGAGCTGGTAAGAGGTGTCAACTCATTCATTTGATCATTCATTCGTTCATTCATTCCACAAATGTTGAATGAGTAGTTACCATGTTCTAGGCAATGAGGTGACAGTAATGAGAAAAACAGAGGTCCATCCTCACTGAACTTACAGACTAGAAGAGAAGACAGGCCTTCAACTACCGACCACACCCAACATATTAAGTTGTAAAATATGGTGGTTACCACAAAAGAAGGGAATACGGGGCTGAATTTAGAAAATCTCCTTTAGGAGATAGCAGGTGAATCGAGTCCAGAAGCATGAACGGGGCTATCCAGGCGAGGGCAACAGCAGAGACATTTGTTGGTTTGTGCCAACATCCTGGGAATGGAGGATCTCCTCCTCCATGATATGAGATAAGCCTGGTAATTCAGTCAGGGCAGTGACAATCCCAGTTTACAGGACCTCAGCGTAATTGCTAATCACACTTCACTTCATGGCCGGAAACATCTAGTTTGGGCGCTAAATTGTATGATCGCTGTGGGCTCAGATCCCCATCACATTTGCAGAGTACAGGGCAAGGTACAAGTCTTTCTATGTCTACATATTTAAGAATTGTGCGTGTACCTAGTGCTTTGTCAAGTAAATATTCTTTATCCTCATACACTTTTACAAAAACAATGCAAGTGTAAAGTTATGTATGATTCTTATGAAATTAATTGTAGGCACAGTAAGAAAGGTGACTGGATTTAATTTGCATTGGGTTGCTTGGTGTCTGCAGATCTTTGGTAGGATAATAAAACAAAGACATGTGTAACTCATAAATTATTATTCAACTTATAAATATAATAAGCTATCATTTATTCTTGTCATAAATTTATTTTTCTTACCTTCATTTCTATTAAATCACTAATCATATTGAGATAGTCAAAATGTTTACATAATTTATGTACTAGTGACTATAACACCAAATGATATAACCTTTCTTAAAGAATTGCCCTTCTTAGTTTTTCTTAATTTCACTTTGGGGAAACTTCACTCTCCCCAAGGCAGTCACATTAAACCTGTCAATAAAACTCTTCAAGTAACAGATTCAGATTTTCATTTTCAGGGGACATCACAGTATCCAAAGTCATGGTGGTTACCCAACGCTGCCAGTCAAAAATCTGTACAAATCAGAGGAAAAACAAATGGACCCACACAGTACCATTAGGAAAAATGACTATTCCACTCTTCAAATTACCTGTAGTACGCTGTCTAGAAAGACTCCTCCTTGAGCTCCCCTGGAAAGGCTTGGCACAGGGGAGTCCTGAGAAACTGCCCAGAAGTGAGAAAAAGTCTCTCCCACGGATTGAACTAAAACCACCCTGAGAATCTAGAGAAAAAAATGACACAGAGAGGGTTCTAGAAGCTCCAAGCACCAGGGGGAGGGACTGAGGACCACAGATGGCAGGATGGAAGGGGTTCCACTCGGGGAAGGGGAAGGGTAGAAAGTGAGGGGATGGCCCCCCTGGGTGAGGAGGTGGGGAAGAGACAGGAGGGGCGAGGAGACTCCTGGGACCATGAAGACACAGGGTGCACCGGGCACCGACTGACATGCCAGTTTCCCTTGGCTCTCCCACCCCTGCTGCCCACAGGGAAGGACTCCTGAGCTAGGACCCTGGGCACAAAGAACAGAAACCTTGCCCACGGACGCACACATAGAAACAATTGTAATCCGCCCCATCCATACATATCTACAAATCTGCTACTAGAAGGATACAGACAATGAAAATCAGAACATTTCAGGGGATGAAAATTCCCTCTCCCAATTTCCTCCCTTCAAAAAGAGAAAAAAAAAAATAACACAATTACTCCAAACTCAATTAAATAGCCTCAAAAATAAGCTGTGATTTAAGACAAACTAAAATGTCAAGCATTAAAAACAAAAATAGGGGCTTCCCTGGTGGCGCAGTGGTTGAGAATCTGCCTGCCAATGCAGGGGACACGGGTTTGAGCCCTGGTCTGGGAAGATCCCACATGCCGCGGAGCAACTGGGCCCGTGAGCCACAACTACTGAGCCTGCGCATCTGGAGCCTGTGCTCCCAATAAGAGAGGCCGCGATAGTGAGAGGCCCGCGCACCGCGGTGAAGAGTGGCCCCCGCTTGCCACAACTAGAGAAAGCCCTCGCACAGAAACGAAGACCCAACACAGCCATAAATAAATAAATAAATAAAAGAAAAAGTCTAATTGGAAAGGGCACTGACAATATAGCTAATATTTAAAAAAAAAAAAAAACAAAAATAGATGAGTAATGGGGAGAAAGGAAAAATTGTTGATTGAACTCAAGAAATAAAAGAAACATACAAATTTAGTAACTTGGTCTCAGAAATGAAGACTAAATTAGGAGGTAACAGGAAAGAACAGATTCAAATAAAAATGTAATGAGATATCGAAGGCAGAAAAACAAACAAAATAAAATGACCTAAAAGTAAAAAGTGTCAGAGAAAGTAGTCGAAATGGAGAACAGAAGGTACTGAAGAACAAAACAAACCAATGGAGCAAGTTTCATCTGTACAGCTATAATAGAGGAGAACATTCCAGAAATAAACAAAAGATGCACAGATCCACCAGGTACCTGGCGTAACTGACCCAGAATTATGTTCTTGGAGACATATCCTGTTAAAACTATCAGATTTTGAGGACCAAATTTTCCCTAGGGTTTCAAAGCAGAAAAGTCAAACACCCTCCGAAGGCAAGAGAAATACATTGGCACCAGACTTCTCAAAAGCAACATGCAAGCAAAACAAAAATAGCAATATTTTCAGGAAAATTAAGGAAAAAGAGCAAAAGGATTCTGTAAATAGCCAGGCCGCTGTTTGGCTATGAGGCTATAGAAAAAGTCTTGAATTTGCACAGCTGGGGACCCCTACACACCCTCGTCCTCTTTAGCACCTGCTGGAGAGTGAGCTACGTCCATCTAAGAGGAGACGGCAGGATGACAGAAAACCCGGAATTGAGAAAGGAACATGGTTACCTGTACAACTAGGGCTAAGACAAAGATGGGGTAGGATGGAGGAATAATATATAGACACTCTGTGTTTTATCTGGATTGCCTCTTAATGTCTTTTACTCATTTTGCTATTTATTCTTATTCTAATGATTTGTAGTAGTTTTTAAAAACATGTAAATAGTAACACTTTGTCTGTCCTAGAGACCAAAATTTGTACCTTTACATCTTATTTATGATTGCATGACAAGGATTTTAAACTGACTACAGCCACAGGGACCTCTCTTATTTGCTTTTATACTCTCTTCCACATTGTGCATTTAAAACTTTTCCCTATTTACCGGCCCATCACATAGTTTCTTCTTCTTCTGTATAATATTTTTCACCCTCAATTTTCAAACTGCAAGAACATTATTTTAGGGGATGATGTGAAGTAGAGATTTAACTTTCTTTTCACAAAGGTAACCAATTGGATCCGAAATAGCTATTGAACCACCTTGCTGTCCACTGATTTGCATTACTAATTAATTATGCATGCAATGTCTACATGAAAGGAGACCAGATTTGGAACTCTCTATTTTCTTTTTATTGATTTATGTTTTTTGCTGTTGTTGTTACCAGTACTGCCTTGTTTTAAATATTGGAATTTTACATTATTTTCACACTGTTTCTTATGAAAATGATCAAATGAATGCATTTGTTGTTGAAAATGTAGACAATGGAAGCAAATGAAGAAATAGAAACCACCTATAAACTTGACAGCAAGAGACAATCATATCTTTTGTTTTAGTTTATGGCCTGTCAGGCATTTTTCTGCATATATATCCTATTTGTTTACTTTTATGTTTGCTTTCTCTTAAATGGGGGTCCATCTATATGGAGTCTTTGTTTTTCATGCTTCTCTGCACCATCACCCCCTTCCCTTTCCCCTCTTACCCTTTCTCCACAAGCCCTCCTGGCTTTTGACAGGTCACCCCTGGTGGGGTTTTCCAAGAAAATCTCCCAGATTGCAGAAATCACTGACTTTATGCTATTCCTTGAGTGTCACCCACAAACATTCTGTCCCAGAACTTTTCTGCTTGGCTATTTCTGCCCTCTTTGTAACCAGTGTCCTCCACAGAGGAAACCTCTCTTGCACCAGATTGAGTTTGGCCAGCTCAGATGCTGGGTCAGTCCTACTAAGAAATTCTCCCACTTAGAGAGTGGTCGGTCAACTCCTAGACCCGGGAACTTTCCAAAGCTGGAGGAGAATTGCAAAATGGGTTATACAACTTCCTTGTAACTTAATTTTTAAAATATGAAGGGTCTTTAGCTACAGGGACATAAACAGCAGAACCTCAGTAGTTGTATAAAAGGGAAATGACTGGAACTCCTGGAGAAACACTTCTGCACACGAACGCACTTTCCTGTCAGGAGATGCAGAGCTTCACAAAGGTCAGAAAGCTCATTTTCTTTTAGTCTCGGGCAATAAAAGGGATGCAACCAGAGCAAAGCTAGTCAACTCCCACAGTAATTTTTGCATAGATGTATAGCGACAGAGGGATTGAAATGCAAGTGTTTAGTATTTATTGGGGAAGAAGATGGTTCATTTGATGTGTCAAAGAACTGCCTCCAGAGCGTGAAGGGACACATATGGAAATGTCTCAACTTTTGCAATAAGCCTACATGGCTG
This sequence comes from Eschrichtius robustus, assembly GCF_028021215.1. Taxonomy (NCBI): domain Eukaryota; kingdom Metazoa; phylum Chordata; class Mammalia; order Artiodactyla; family Eschrichtiidae; genus Eschrichtius; species Eschrichtius robustus. Next base: position 98,415,468 of record NC_090837.1, read on the forward strand.
AGGAATTAAACGGGTTATTCCTACAGCCACCCATGTGCACAATCACGGTGAATTTAAAACCATCTCGAAAGGAATCCTACTGGGAGTGTTTAGGCCCACAATTACAGTAAACGAAGATTCAGAATTAGCAAAAGCATTTCACTTAATTAGAAGCATTAAATAAGTACTACCAAATGTACAGTGCTGTGTGTACTAAGATGTGAAAAATAGCTGACCCTGAAAAACATTTTATTTATTTGCTTTTTTATTTGTTCACTTTTCTTATGTTTAGACAGCTATTAAAACAGCCTCCAACTAAAAGATAAAATAGGATGCAGATAAGGAGAGCAAATACCTTTGTCTTAAAAAGTATACACATTACAGAATCTATATACAGATATATAGATATGACTACATTTATATGTATGTTATCTATCTATCACCTATCATCTATCTATCTATCTATCATCTATCTATCTATCTATCTATCTATCTATCTATCTATCTATCTATCAGTTAAATACCTGCAGATTGATACCCTGCAGGAATTAGAGGAAAAAATGATTTTTGCAGAGGATGTTATAGATTTTTTTCTTCAATTTTCTCCTTTGGACATGATTTTTAAACTGTTATTTATCAACTCTGAATGAATCAGAATTCCCTGAGTCAGGGTTTAGTAAAGGGCTGGCAGAATCCCTAATCAAATTTCCAGAAAGAAAGACTGAGGAGGAGGCTGGAAAGAGAAGAGGGTAAGGGGGAGTGACAGAGAGAAGAGAAATTGATGATGAAGATCTTTCCAGAAAAGCTTTCTCAGCCAGCAAGAGCTCAGCTGCACAGTACAGTTCTGTACCTACAGGGATGGTCTTAGAAGATTTGGGTCTGAGCATTTGAACTGAAATTTCTCAGATAAAGAGTGTTTTTGAGACACAGCTCTGTTTTCAAAGACAAATATGTGAGTGTTTCTAAAACTCTACCGCTGTGTTTTGTGACCTCAGCAAATCTGCTAAAGGAACTCAGATGAGTGAGGCCTTCCCCAGCACCAGTGACCCCAAACGTGATCAAATAGGAAGGGTTCCCCCGCCACTGCTGACATCGATTTGGTTTCTCATTCTTTAACCTAAATTTTCAACCTATCGTATCTAGAGAGTTGGAATGTGAACCAAAAAAAGGGGAAATTGTATATGCAGAAAAATTTTAAAGATAAGAATTTCCATTTCCCTATCCAAATACATGTTTGATGTCGTCCTTACCTCCAAGAATATACAGGATATTGAAGTTTTACTTCATGGAAAAAAAGAAAGAGGTGAAGATGGCTGTGGAAATCATTGGTTCTGTAATTCTGGTGACCGGGTTTTCCAAAGCAGACGTCAAGACACTTAGCTGATTCACGGTCTGACAAAGGGGGATCAATTATTCTGAGCAGGGTGGGCGAGCCAGGGCCCTTCAGCCAAATCTGGCCCACCACTCGCCCTTGAAAGTGCAGACTCATTGGATCCCAGCCAGCCCGCTTGTTGGCACAGGGTCTGTGGCTGCTTTCATGCCACAAGGGCAGAAATGAGTAGTTGCGGCAGAGACCGCATGACCTGCAAAGCCTAAACTGTTTGGTGTCTGACCCTTTACAGAAGAAGTGTGCAGAGTTCTGTTTCGGGGAGTGAACTGTCGAGAGTCAGGACCCAGGGGTGCCACAAGGGACAGGATCTAGGCAGAAATAAACATCTCTTCCTCAAGCATAACAACCTCAAAAGCTAAAGGAGCTGCCTATCACTGAGACCCTGCCTGAGCTAGAGATATTAGGAGGGGCTTTCAAACACTGTCATTGCAAATTCTCACTGCAAACTTCTGAAGTGGGCTGGCCTGTGAGACTGGGTCCCCAACCCTTTCCTCTAAGACCTGGGTCTCAAAAATGGGGCCACGGCCAGGCTGGGTCTCTGTGCGGGTATTTGTTCTCATGTTCTTTGAAATATAAAAGAAAATAAAATCGCACTTCTTGATAACATACACAATCTAAATTTGATGAGAGGAAAATTGGGATTTTAATCTTCTTGGGCGACGTGCAAACTAAAATGGACGTCGTCTGCCATCAAAAAACATGGTAGGGAGTTTGCATTGCTGAGAGGCCTGCTGAATTTTTACCCTTAACTAAGCATGCAAGATGAGTACCAAAATCATTACATTTATGCGTTTTTAATGGCTTGTCTGGCTTGTGTTTTGTCCATAGCTAGCGACGGAGCTGAGCACCAGCCAAGTTTTTCAGAATTCACACAGCTCTGTTGCAGCATAATCATCTGACAATACCTAGGGCTTCTGCCATTCCCGTAGGTTATGTTTTGAGTCTAAAAGCACACCAGCATATCAATCAGCTGGCTGGGTTATACTGTCAACCGTGTCCTCATGGGGGCAGGAAGTACCCAGCACGGTCCAGGGCCGCCCCTGTGCATGCAGGAGGGGGAGGGCAGGGGCTCGGGCACCAGGCTTCCTTTTACCTGAGAAGGTGGCTTTTGGTGGGTCCCAGCCTGGGGGTGAAGGGAACTCTGCTCCCACCAATCTGGCTGCCGCCTGTGGCTTCCTGATGAAGCCCTAGGGTAATGCTGAGACCAGCAGTGCTGGTCACTGGCTGTGGTTGTCATTGTTGTTAACGGAACCGAAGGCTGCCCATCGTGTGCTGGTAGAGAGCGTCCCTTTGACGTAGAAGTAAAACCGCATCAATCCTTAGCTTGGCAGGACTAGGGTATTCAAAACACCTCCCATTTATTAGAAAATATACTTCTTGGTCACAAATACCAGCCAATGATCCCTTCTTTTCATCTGATTTTTATTAGCCATGATGTTTCTGTTCCAGACCTTTATCACCTTGGATTCAGTTTTCATGAAAATCTAAAACTGAACAAGATTTACTTAATAATTTCAAAATGCGAATGGTCGTATTTGTCTTTTAAAGAGAAGAAGTGATAAGAACATATGAAAATGTTGGGAAAAGAAGAGTACACAAATGAAAAGGAGTACTTTGTGATTTTAGTACTGAGATACAATACAGTTTACTAAGCATACATCTACTTGATGCCTTTCCTAGGCATACATGTATTTCAAATTTCAATGATAACAATACAAAAAATGCATTTCCAGCTTTCCTGAGAAAAGACAAATTATTGTTTTAAATGTGTACAAGGCACATTGCTACACATGTTTAAATGTGTAAGAAGTCACATGTAGGAAGGTAGGGGACGTGTGGGTATCTCTGTGGAGGTAATGTTTTCCCTAATTTGCATTTACTTCATCATCTGTAATGAACTGTCCGCCTGCCTTCAAGCCTGTCAGAAGAGAAAGTAAACCAGAGAGAGTGTGTTCCTGGAATTGGACTTGACCAACCCCAGAACCCAGGGATTCCTGGTAGCTGACATCAGTAGACAGGCAGGTGCCTTTGTTTTAAAAAATGAGGTTGGTGGCTTACTTGTGAAAATAAATTTTTAGGAAGGGAAGAAAAGATACACAAATTGTGTATAAACACATCATCCCCTACTAATCGTACACACATAAGAAGTTCTTCAACTAGTAAACACCCACAGTATTTTTGATGGGAAGCAACTAAGATACCAGTGACAGCTTTGGAAAAGAGTATTAGGCTTCTGGATTCCAAAAAGTCGTTGATAGAACTGTTATTATACAATTAGTGAGACAGGTAATGAGTCTTCTCTGTTACCATTACAAAAACACTATTGTTACAAGTAAAAATTTATTGGTACCTGTTTGAAAACTAGTTCCATTTTCCCTCAGACTTGAGATAGTCCAGCATAAAGAAAAAAGAAAAATAAATAAACAAATAAAAATGAGGGAATTCCCTATTGTTCCAGTGGTTAGGACTCCGCACTTTCACTGCAAGGGGCACAGGTTCGATCCCTGGTTGGGAAACTAAGATCCTGCTTGCCCCGTGGAGCAGCCAAACAATAAGTCAATAAATAAAAAAGAAATAGAAAAAAGAATAAGCTATATTTTAAAGGATATTTAAAATAATCATTACAGAGTAGGTGGCTTGTGATTTCCTTGCCGTCTTTCTACCTTTATAGAAATATTTCTGAATAGCAATATACCTACCTAATGTTAATGCTTTAGCTCTGTTAAAGATTCGAGAATTTTTTTAAGTGTTAAGAAAAGTACTATTCTGTTTGAAATCCCTTCATCAGTCTTAGATGACCCTAAAATATCTTCATGGGTTTGAAATTGGAAAAATCAGTTCTGATATATACATATATTTTTTTTCTTTCTACCATTTGCAATGTACAAAGTTTTACACTAGTTTGGATATTTTTAGTGCTTTGGTAAATGGGTATCAACATTGCTGTGACCATGTATTTTAAACTTCTGGGGAAAACCCAGAAAATATTACTTGTTAATCTATACGGACAAAAAAGGGTTTCCTCCATGTAGTCCAAACATAAAGGAAACTTAAACCCGTAGAAACAAATGTTTAAATCAGGAACATTTATCACCTGTTATTTTGTTTTCCAAAACATTTTTTATAGGTGCCAGGCACTGTGGATGACTGTTTTCCAGTAGCAAGATCTCTGCATGGCTAATTCCATCTTCATTTTTTTTTTTTTTTCAATATCGTGACTTCAAACACCCAGACTGTCTCTTCCTTGTGCCATTTTCAGACCCAAAAAGCATTTGGCTAGCGCTTGGTGGGCCCCATCACCCCTGAGAGGCAGAGAGGGGCTGCATCTCTACACCAGGAGACCACCCTTGTGTTTCCTTTCTTTCTGTCATTTCAGCAGCTGAGGTCTGACCGCTGGGAAGGTGCATTCTTTCTGCCTGAGTGCCAAGCGATGCAGCTGTGCCGTAAGACCGTCTCACACAGGCTGGGGCCTGATCACAGAGACATTCCCGTCCAAACCCGCAGGCACTGATTGGACGTGGCTCTTCCTGCGGAGTAAGGCCCCAAAGGCCCACAGAGAACCTGGGGGTCAGGAATTTCAGAAGCCTGTGCAGAACTCCCGAGGCTGCTGGGCTGGATGGAGCCGCCCAGGGCCGCTAGATGGCAGTGCATCCCCCAGGATGCAGGGCGGAAAGGCTGCCCCAAGCTGGCTGTCCCTGGGGCTGGGCCAGAGTCAAAGGGGGTTTTCAGGTTTGGGTGCTTCCCCAAGACGTTCAGGAGGGTCTCTGCTCTTCTCAAATACACTTCACGCCCAGGAGTAGCATGAGAAGCCACCGGATTTTGTTTTTGGTTCCAGATTTCAAATGATAGAAGCCTGTATTTTAGCCACTTACAGTGAATTAAAATGCAATTCCTTTTGAGGGTAACTGTTTCAAATAATACTGGTGTCTCGTTCGAGAACAGTCTTGCTGTTTTCACACGGAAGTTGCAGTTTCTGCTCCTGTGACACCACGTGTCCCTCTGAATGGCTTATATTTGGGGGCAGGAGGGGAGATTTGTCTTTAGATTTAAAAAAAAATTTTTTTTTTTTTGGCCACATGGCTTGCAGGATCTTAATTCCCTGAGCAGGGATTGAACCCTGGGCCATGGCAGGGAAAGCTGAGTCCTAACTACTGAGCCACCGGGGAACTCCCTAGATTTTGATGGGGAGATTTTGATTGCTTATTCTCTTAATTTATTTCTGAAAAGTAAGTGTTTAGATGTTTTAAATTTACTTAAAATAATTTGAGAAACTTGTACTATATTTTTATTATTTTTTTTTGTCCTGAAGAAGAGGATTAGACAAATGGTTTTTAAATACACACACATATATATATACATATTTACGTTTGTGTAGAATACATGTTTATATAAGTATATATAATTTAAAGAAATGTACTAATATTTTATTGGTAGCAAATAGAAATAATTAGAAGATTGATTTTAAAAACTGTTTGAAGTGTTTGTATATTACATTTAGTAAAGATGTACTAAGTATATTTTTACTCCAATATTATCTTAGAAATTTTCTAACCAAAAGGACTCTCAGTGTTTCACAGTATTAAATATGTATCCTTTGATAGCTTTTAAAAGAAAGCTATCTATAGTTTTCTTTTAAACTATAAGAAAACTATAAAACTAAAATTTTATCAATACCATGCTTAGGTTCCAAATATTCTGTGCTCATAATTGTGTGAAAAATAAGCAGTGAGCACATTTCTTGACACATGTTAATATCATTGAGAAATTCAGCCACTTCATCACTGCTTGCATAGCGTAATAAAGTCAATGAAGTACTGTCTTGTACATACCAGTACTTAATAAAATAAAAACTATAATACTGTGTACAGTTATACTTCATGCAAAATACGCAGTTGCAGTTTACCATGAAGCTGACCCAAGAATCTAAAACAATGTATTATTAAGAGAATCTTTTATTTTTAATTTTTAATTTATTATATGGAAATATAATTGCTTTACAATGTTGTGTGAGTTTCTGCTGTACAGCACGGTGACTCAGTCATACATATATATACATTCTTTTTCGTATTCTTTTCTATTATGGTTTATCTCAGGATATTCAATATAGTTCCCTGTGCTGTACAGGAGGACCTTGTCGTTTATCCATCCTATGTATACTCGTTTGCATCTGCTAACCCCAAACTCTCACTCCATCCTTCCCCCACCCCCATTCCCATTGGCAACCACAAGTCTGTTCTCTATGTTCGTGAGTCTGTTTCTGTTCCGTAGATGTGTTCATTTGTGTCGTGTTTTAGATTCCACATGTAAGTGATATCATATGGTATTTGTCTTTCTCTTTCTGACTTAATTCACTTAGTATGATAATTAAGAGAGTCTTAAATTTTAAACTTTTCATGCTTCAAGCTGTGGAGGAAGATCCACAAAATGCTTCTGATACATGAAAACCATTCATCAAATGGCCACCTGACTAACTGGTCCTCCTGGAGTTTCTGATCCGAGCAGTTGCATCATTTGTACCACCATTCTCCTCAAAAACATAAATTGTATAATATATGTGTTATCTTCAATTATTTATTTAAAATATAAGAGAGCTTTATGGGTCTTATTTTCTACAGCCATGAGAGGTGAATGTAGAATAATCGTGAGCTAAAACACTGATCACGTGAAGGCGCCCCTGGCCTCCGTCCTTCACGTTATGAGTATTCCACGCCCAAAGTTCCCCAGACAAAAGTAACCCCCCCTTGGTTTTGCATTGCGTAAGGCAAAATGTAAACACAGCTCTGTGTGCGCACACACACATACGCACCTGTGCCCAGTGTGTTGCTCATGTCTGGGTAAGTCTCTCTTCTGAATAGCTTAGCTAAAATATAAAATAACACAATTCTTCCTTCATAGTTCATCTTTTCAAAAAATGTTCTAATCCAAACCTTTGTTCTGGGATGTTCTGGGTACTGCTTGCCTAAACTTTGGAACACTTGTTATCACTACAACCAAATAGATTGCTACTGAGGTTTAAATGATGGGTATTCAGGGCTACTGCAAATACAATTTTTCTTGGACTTAAAGGCTTGTCCTTGTTCTTGCAATGGAAAATACCCACACTGGTTTATGTAACACGCACCAATTATCAGTCAAGGTATATGGCAGCCTTGCTGTATATTTATAGGTGGTTGTAAGTCTTCGCTCCATGGAAACACCGTCCGGACAACGGTCTGGAGCTGCATGTGGGATTAAAGACATGCCCTCCCTATGAGATCTCCTTTCTCGTTCCCTGCGGCTGCCTAGGGTCTAGGCCTGGGTTATCTTCTGAGGTTTGGCATCTGGTAAAAACGAGGACCCAGATGGTTTTGAAGAGCGATTGTTTAACCTTTGCTGACATTTCCCCTCAACGAGCATGGTTCTCCCAAAGGTCCCGTTGCAGGACTGAGGCGTGAGCTGCCTGCTAGGAGGTGGCGGTCGTCCACGTGTTAGCGCCTCTGGGGTCAGCGTGCACCCCGGCATACCCTCCCCTCCTTCCAACCTCGGCCCTCCCTACCTCCACCTGCCGGGAGTGGCCCATGGATATCAGTCAGGCAGTCTATGAAATCATGAGTGTCAACGGAACGCACATAACAAGTATGCATGCTGAGCTCTGTAATCGGCTGCATTTACCATGGAATCTGCACTAGCCCGATAGTCCTGGCATTGGGGCTGTTGTCTATGCTGGTACCAGAGGTTTTTGGCGTCATCTACTGTCCCCTTCGTACCTACAACTGATGTGAGAGTCCGGACTTTACCCTCGGGAAGAACAGAAGAGCACAGGATAAGGCTGGTCGCGGGGAGGGACGGGGTGTCTTCTCTCGATCGATCGTGGGGCAAGAAGGCCCTCAGCAGAACTGCTGGCATCCGGGCTTCCCAGACTGTCAGGTACTTGCCCTCTGCAGACGCAGTGATAATTTACACTGAACAATAATCTTACAGCTGAACATTATATTTCTCCTTTTCCTAAGGACTCATTATCCTGGAATGATGGGGAGATGGGCAGTGGAATATAAGTGTATTAAAAACATAATTGCTCGTCTAGTCACACAGAAGCACGCCGTGTACATGGGGGACAAAGCCTGATGAACAGGAGAATCTGGGTTCCTCTTCCTCTGTGGCCATGTTGTCATCAGTGCATATTTAAAACCTGAATTGTTTTTAATGCCACCAGCTAGCCGATGGCTTCTATTGGCCACAGCACGTGGGTTCCTGTCTGTCCCACACTGCCGTCTTCAGCGATGTCGCTAAGGGGTGGCAGGCGTAACACACGTGTAACTTATGACGTCTTTATCAACCTCGGCTCAGGTATTGATGTAGATTGTTTGCAAGCACTGAGGAGGAAAAATAGCTCGTGTGGGTTAAATCTGGCAAATTCCATGCACGTATGACACACACACACACTCACACGTATATGTGTGTATCATGCACACAGGAAGTTTACCAGATGTATGTGTATATAGGTAATATATAATACATAAAAGTTATAATATATCATATATATATATATATATATATATATATATATGTGGTCCAGTAATGCTAAATTTTAATTGATACAAAAATGTTATCCATGTCAGTTATTAAAGCCCATAGAATTACAGTATTACACACACACACACCCTCACACGCACACACACACATACTTACATGTGTGTATCATACATATATGAAATTTACCAGATGTATGTGTATATAGGTAATATATAATACATAAAAGTTGTATCATATCTTTTATATATATATATATATATGTGGTGCAGTAACGCTAAATTTTAAGTGACACAAAAACGTTATCTATGTAAGCTATTAAAGCCCATGCAATTAGAGTACCTTATACACACACACACACACACACACACACACACACACACCTGCCAGCTATCGTTTTCCAGGAGTACCGCTAGGCATCAGGAATTTCCAGGGGTTGGTGGCATCCCCCGATATCACGCAAGCCATGCACAGTGAGATTCTCTGCCCTCCCAGATGTCTCATTGGTGCTGCTGTTCTCCACATTGAACAGTTCTCAAAGACTGGCATTCTTTCCTCCCCGAATTCAAACAGACTTCATCCCATATTTAAAGACAATGGCCCTCATTTGCTAAGCCTGCCAATTTTGCTTTCAGTCTGAGAATTCCTGCTGCAGATATGCACATCTTTCCGCAACTCCTACATCACCCGTATCTCTGCATCCTTGTTTGTTAGAACAGAGCGTATATGGCACTTGCATTCTCTCCTGGCTGTCACTGTCACACTGCTCCAGAAGATTTTCCAGTGAAGCCATTTTCTGCATTTCTTGGCTCGGCCTCTTGGACCAGCATGCCCTCTTCCGAGCTGCTCCTGGGCAGCGTGGCTGATTTCAAGTGCTGTCGAAAGGAGAAATAGCCCAAGAATCACGTACAATGAATTTATTCCATTCCATTGTAAAGGCATCTATGTCTGAATACATACTCACTAATTGCATTAACCTGTATCTGTTTCAATTTAATGCCTTCATACCATTCTTTTAATTCCTGATATTTTGAGATACCAAGAAACAACAGTAAAGTTTAGAAGTGATTCTAACATCTGTAAGATTCTCTCTCTTAGGCTCTGTAAAATCTGGATGTCTATGGATGGATTTAAAGAGTATGTAGGGTGTAGACAGCTCTCCGGGGGACAGAATAGAGAGGGTTAATTCCTCCAGCCCTCATCTGAAAGGAGAAGTGACGATAAGAAAGATAATAATTATACAATGAAGCATCATTACATTATTATTGCATCTAATGTTTCCCCGCGTATAATGTTCAAGTTCAGAAATCTCAGCCAGGGGCCCATAAAATAATTCTTGCGCTTTTTGTTTTCCGGCTTATGCTGGTTTATTTCACTCTTTTGAGAAAAAATGTAAAAATAATTTACTGAAATAACAATTAGCACTTATAAAGTGGCTTGTAACCTATGACCACCAGCAAATTGCTACCATGGGATGGTTAGAGTTGGCTGGACATTTTAGTGTCGTTTCGGGAAACTGAGGGAGAGACTCTTGCAGGTTGAAAGTTCCTGGAGAGCAAGAAATACATGCAGTGAAATGTGTAAACTCATTAAACCCTACACAGTCGTGGGATGGTGGCAGAGGTGGCAGAAGTGGCAGAATTGGCCATGCTCTGGTCTCAAGGGGCCAGGGGGTTTACATTTACATAAGGATGACGTGTTCCTCAGCATCTCTGCAAGTGTGGTGACATCACCTCCTGGAAAGATGAATTATGATCAGCGTCTATCAGAACACGCTGTGGCCCAGGGTCACCTCTGCCCCAGGTCTCTTTCGACCTGTGACGGTCGCGGTACGTGGGGCTGAAGCTCGACTCTGGGCCACCCCTCCGAGCATCACCTGACCCCCATCCACCCCGAGAGGGACCTACAAGTCACTGTTTTGCTCCCTTTTGTACCATCCGGAGGATCAAGTGCGTTGTCACATCGCGCAGCTAGAAAGTGGCTGGTGTTAGACCTGATCACCAGCTCACTCTGCCCTGCCAGCAACGCCGTGTGGAGACGGTTCTCTGCTGGGAAGGAAAAACCCCCGGGGCCCCCTCCTCACCCTTGGCTGGTGGCAAGAACGTGATGGAGGCCCCGACGGATGTGTCCACTCCCGTCCTGCCCCGGCCCTGTGACCCTGCCAGCTCCATCTTCCTGGATGGTCCCCTCAGCCTCCGGGCAGTGGGTGTGGCCACACCCTTCTTGCCTCCAACCCCTGTGAGCTGCATCTTGTCCCTTGTCAGGGCCCAACGGACCCTGCTGTCCCCACCTCGAGCACGTTGCTGACCCCTCTGGCCCCTGCTGCCCGGCACCCACCTGTCACCCTCAAGCCCTAGCAGACCTCCCCTGCGTGTGTGGCCTCTGTGGGAGAGCCCAGCTGTCCCTTCAGGGAACGCCTGCTCCGAGGACAGCCCTGCAGGCCCCGTGCTCTCAGGGGGCCCCGTGGACCCAGGTTGCGCGAGCTCACACCAGGGAGGTGACAAAACCTGCGTTGGATCCCAAGTTCTGTTTCAGCAGCCGGGAGTCCTCCTTGCACAGGTATGTGTGTGTGTGCAAGTGGTCTGCAGGTTGTAGACTCTCCCAGACGATCTCACACGTGTGAAAGCACACAGGCACACGAACACACACACACACACACACACACACACACACACAGATTTATTAAATCCAGCTTCTCTCCTAAGCAGAAATGATTGTACCTTGGACACTTTTGCTAACTGTGTCTTACCTTATTTCTGGCTACAAATTTCCTTTTTTTCTCCCCGATGGGAAGCTTTTAGCATGCATTTTATTCTCCTTCCTGTGTTTCAAGTAAATCACTCTCACATTTCCTGGCTGTGGCTTTCTCACCACGATTTACGTGTCTTCTCCTCTCTTCTTTGCTGTCCACAGTGCACTTGCAGGACGCAACGGGCAGTTTTCCCCAGAGTTGGGTCCATGCTGGGCAGCAAGGCTAGACATTTACTGAGTCATCTTAGCTGCCCTGGGCATTCCTTCAGAGGCCACAGGGAGCTTCTGGGTGGGTCCTGGTGCTGCAAACTCCATGGTTCCTGCTGTCTTGAAAGATGCCACATCCCGAGCGCTGTCAGCATTGCATTATGGAATTTTAGGATTTCAGATTATCTGATAGAATTGTTTTCACTTCAGGCACTCAGCCCCCTTGAAATGTTTGACGTGGATAAAGCAGTCGAGCGTGAACTCTGCTTTCTGAGACAGCCCCACTGCCTGGGAGCAGCCCCGAGCCGGGCCCCAGACCCACGGATTCTCTGTTCTCAGCTGAACTCTGTGCGGTGCTTCTGGCTGTAAAACTCCAGGGCAAGACCAGTGCCTCCCAGATACACTTAATAAATATTTGCCAAAATAGATGGGAGATGCAATTTGGTCTTATTTTATATGCACAAAATCTCAACCATTTAACTGTTAACTCTGTTTTGATAGTGCCGTGAGATGAATGTAAGAAAAATACACTTTGAACGTAACATTACTGTCATGTGTAATGGATGGTGACAGCACTTCATTGGTGCAGAGATGTATTAGGGACGTGAGGACACCAGAGCCTTCGAGAGGCTGGGCTTAGAATGTATGTTTACCCACATTTGTCTCTATACATAGTTCTGTGTTTGCAGATGTAGGATGCTCTGGGAATGACAGAATCATTTTTCTGAGTTATGAAACACTTCCACTTATTTAAAATAGAAACAGAGGTTGGTAATAGCACACTAAGGAAGTTACCCTTGACCTTCTGCCTCATTTAGAGATCATTAAAGTTTTATTATTTTTTTAATGTCCCATGAATTTACTAACTTCATAAAAATTTGTTTTTACATCTGTATAATTATTTTAACTGCGTAATGGTTTGTACTGATGAGATACATGTGCGTTTTTGTGTATATACAAAATACATATGAATAATGTGCATATATAATATGTAAATATATATAATATACATATTTATGTAATATATAATACATAATACATATTTATATAAAAATAAGGTGCATATATATGACTTTGTGTGATGCAATATGTATCATTTTATTTATAATTTACTTTTACCAAATAGTAAAAATAAAAATGGTATGTGTAGTGAAAAATGTTTTACACAACCCTAAAAGTAGAGATTTAAAAATTAATCTAAGGCAAAGAGATGGAAAGAGTGAAAAGATCAGTTGTTGCCCGGGGTGAGGTGTTGGGGGAGAGATAAGTAGACAGAACACAAAGGATTTTAGGGCAGTGCAAATACTGTATGATACTATAAAGATGGATACATTTGTGTGCACTTGTCCAAATCCATAGAATGTACAGCACCAAGAGTGAATCTTAATACAAACTCTGGACTTTGGGTGACGTGACTTGTAAACGTAGGTCCATCGATTGTAACGAATGTCCCGTCTGGGGGGAATGTTGACAGTGACTACGCGGGGGCAGGAGGTACACGGGAAATCTCTGTAACTTCCTCTCAATTTTGATGTGAACCTACAGCTGCTATAAAAAGTAAAGTCTTAAAAAATTAACCCAGCTTTTTTTTTTTTTTTTAAATTTATTTATTTATTTATTTATTTATTTTTGGCTGCGGTGGGTCTTCGTTGCTGCACGCGGGCTTTCTCTAGTTGCGGCGAGCGGGGGCTACTCTTCGTTGCGGTACGCGGGCTTCTCATCATGGTGGCTTCTCTTGTTGCGGAGCATGGGCTCTAGGCACGCGGGTTTCAGTAGTTGCAGCATGCGGGCTCAGTAGCTGTGGCTCGCGGGCTCTAGAGCACAGGCTCAGTAGTTGTGGCGCACGGGCTTAGTTGCTCTGTGGCGTGTGGGATCTTCCCGGACCAGGGCTCGAACCCGTGTCTCCTGCATTGGCAGGCAGGTTCTTAACCACTGCGCCACCAAGGAAGCCCTAACCCAGCTCTTTTTGAACTCTATTTTTTAGAGCTCCAAGGATAACAGTTTAAGTCCATTTGCAATGCCTTCGAATCACAGACTACGTTGCCCTTTCGATTCACTTACGTGACTTTGGGGCGTCAGTAGGCAGAACACCCTTTGGGTTCCACCAGTGATTATCCCAGCACAGCAGTGCCCACGCCACATGTACAGCCCCAGGCTTGGACGGAAGGCAACTCCCCTCCTAGGGCTGGCGCGGCGCAGTGTGTGGGCAGATGGCTGCCCTGAGGGTAGGCTGCCCTCCACAGTGAGACACAGGGGAGAGCCAGGAGTCCGGGGGTGGGGGATGAGGATCCCTCCACCTTCAGAGGCTGGAGGCCCAGGTCCAGAGTCCTCGTTGGGTGACAAAGGGGAAAAGCAGTCTCCCATCACTTGTCTCTGACCAATGGGGGTACCTGGATGGCTCTGGTGCTGTTACCATGACAGCACCGCCCCTCAGCATCTTCACCTGTCAAAAGACCCAGTAAAACTAAAGCGCCTTTCACCTGTGTGCACTCAGCATCCTGCAGGACCGAAGCCAAAGCTTGCCCCGAGGACCCTCGTATGGGCTGAGGACAGTGAACTGTAAGATCTGAGGGGCAAGTCTTTCCACGAAGACAGTTTGCTTTTCCTTTACCCCAAAGCTTACAAAGGATCCCCTTCCACCCACTTGTGGAGTTCCTGATGAAGAGACAGGACAGACTCCACGGATGAGCTCAGCTTTACTCCAGCCACAGCTGAGGGTGTGAGAACGTTCGCGAGGCTTTCAGGATTTCTCTGATCTTGATCTTCGGGATGAGAAGGAGACCACAGTCACGGCGGCCTCGGCGAGGCAAATGCTTCAAGGCCTCTCCGACCCGACCCACACCTCGGAGTTTCACACCAGCCATTTATCCCTCGCAATGACCCAGTATCTTGTAAGATGAAATGGAAATCTGCAGCGAGGCGGTACTTCTGCTTTAAAATGATGTTTTTCTTTGTCATGGAGCATTGCCAGTCCAACCATTCGTGAATTGCAATTAAAATCTGAAGCCGGCAGCACTTTTGCAATTAAAACTGGCATTTAAAAAAAAAAAAAATTCTGCACCAATCTAGATAATTAGATAGGAACTCAAATGCCCATTTATTACGCATATGGACATGTATGAGGAAATAATTTGAAATTTATTATTCAAGATACTCTCTTTTTAACGAGGAACATGCTAAATTCTACGGCAAAACAAATTGTTTTCGTAGTCATACAGTTGAACCCACGTAAGAGAACTGGTATTAGATATTTAGTCACCAGTGTGTTTTTTCTTTACTTTCACCACTTCCTTTTTTACTCTTTGTTATAACAGGAAACTATGATGGTGCTAAAGTTGTTAGGATACATATAACATATGACTAATATCTATCTTAAGGCATCAATCACGTGGGGATGTTAATTTGTAATCGTTTAAGCACAGTTTCTCCCTCAGTTTGTAGTATAATTGTAATTAAATTCTGCTAGTGAAAATTTTCAAGAAATATGAGAATTATCTTCATTAAGTAGAGATATTTGAAGGTGTGAGTCTCCAAATCCTTTTCCAGAGAGTCTAGGACATAAGAACCAGTAACAAACTTCGGGATGACTGTCTTCCTTCCCTGGGATGTTACGTCTCATCTATAAGAAGCAATGCTGAAAGCCTTGCTGTTGGTAAGCATCCTTACCTTGTGGTGAAAGGTGGGACTCTGTTTCCTGATTAACATGTTTATAAGGATTTGGAAAATTCAGATTTAGTTGATGGTGCAAGTTCACAGGCACACAGTTGCATACGTGCTCTGTTTATTCAATGCTTGTGTACAAATCTGTCGAACTTTGACTTAAACCTTGCATTTTGGCACAGGTGTTTCTCGTCCTGAGCTTCCCTCTGCAGTGAAGTCACACTGTAAGTTGTGAGCTTTGGCACCAAGCGTTTGGCCGTCTAAGGCTGTGTTGCTAGCGGACCACACATCCACCTCCACCCCAGGCATGACCTTCACTCCTCTCTTGTGCTCTTCCTCCTCTATCTTAAAGTATCTCATTTGAAGATTGTCTTCTACAAGGTAGTCACTGGTCCTGGTCTTTGAGTCTCTGTGACCTCATTTGCAAATGAAAGCCTTCGACCCTGTTCCCTAAGCTTCAATTCTATCTGGGAATGTTATGTGGTCTCTTCCTGAGACCAGGGGCAAATGCAGACACCTGGGCGAAGCAAGCGCCTCACGAGTAGAATTTTATCTTTTTATACATTTTCCAGAGAAAGAAATATTGACTAAGAGGCGTTTCCAAATAACCCCACATTAAGCCTCTTAGACCACTGAGTTTACAGGTGGATTCATCAGGAGTAGAGAGTGGGGTGGTGAGGAATCTGGCAGTGAGGTGTACAAGCCAAAGAAGATGCTACAAAGAAAATGAAAGCTAAGCCAATAGGCAGTGGGGACACAGAAGTAACACGTGCGGCCAGTTGAGGTGTCCCTATGAGGGGATTGGCTGAAATACAAGTTTCAGAACTCAAAATGCCATTGTTGGCGCCACAGCCCAGTTCACAGCTGATTAAAGTACGCGGTGCAGCCCGCCCAGTCATGCTGCCAATACAGCCCCACTGCCGAGCGCGGGTACCACTGCCGAGCGCGGGTACCACTGCCGAGCGCGGGTACCACTCCCGAGCGCGGGTACCCCTCCCGAGCGCGGGTACCACTGCCGAGCGCGGGTACCACTGCCGAGCGCGGGTACCACTGCCGTGCCCACCACTTGCAGGGACAGCACCTCGGCCCGTTAGCTGCTCGCTGTGATAGTGGCCTGTAGCTCAAGCATTTTTCCACCCACCTTATCTTATCTTGCTCTGAATTTACAGAATTAGAAATACAAGACATAATGGCAAGAACGCTAATTCCCTGATTTACTAAATCTGTACATTGACACTAAAATAAATAGCTTTGTTCCTCACTCTCAATTCATCATTTTCACTTTTGTTACTACAGAGACGTTCCCAGGTTTATATTTTTCTCCTAGTTTTTTTTTTTTTTAATTGAGATACAATTCACACACCATAGAATTCACCCATTTAGAGTGTACAGTTCAATGTTTTTAGTATATGCACAACCATCACCATAATCTAATTCCAAAACATTTTCATCATCCCCTAAAATAAATCCCGCCCCCTTGGCAGGTGCTCCGCATCCCCCCTCCACCCAGGCCCAGCCCACTCTTAAGCGTTTACTCTACTTTCTGTCTCTAAGGATTTGCATGTTCTGGACATTTCCTGTAAGTGGACTCTTAAATGACTTTTATGTCATTTCTGCTATTCCTCTATTTTTCCTGAACATCTAATTTGATTCCCACACAATGGTTTCCTTTTCTGGGTCTTCACCCTCGCCTATCTGAGAAGTCGGCAGAGTCTTATTGGTTTGGGGTTTCTCCAGGGCTGTTGCTCTCACGAGCTCAGCCCATGTTCCTCTGACTACCTGCCTTTTCTGCTTCTGACACGTGCCACTGAAATTTGGGTCTGGTCCGCTCTGAAAAGCTACCCGTTCCGTCGGTGGGCTGAGATGTGGATGCCCTGCCTGGTCTGTGCAGGATTCTGGGAAGTCCAGCACATCCCTCGGGCGAGGCTGGCCCCCAGCCTCTTTAGAGAACCTCTCAACTATTCAAGGTCCATCCTTCTAGTAAAAGAGACTCATAAAGGAAAACATACATTTCCATCCAAACATCCTCTGCAACGTACAAAATTTCAGAGGTCGATGGAATATGAAGGATAGAGGAAAGACTATTCCTTCTCCTAACAGAAGAAAACAGCAAAATTTAAAGTGCAGGCCGCTTAGCAGGGCTTTAGGGAGTTTCGAGTGGAATAATTAGCGATATCTATGTAAAGCAGCCTTGTTTCTCCTGCTTCCTCTTAAGAAAAATGAAAGACACGGTAAAGAACAGACGCGCGGACAACAAACCCACGTTGTCTGAACCTCAGGCTCGACTCTTTCTGGATGAGGACGTTGGTACATTGTAGATGCGCTGTAGTCATCAAATGCCTATCGATACTAATTTACTAATATCAATAATAATCTGTTTCCCAGGGGACCGGTGGTCCCCGAGCTCTTCAGCGTAGGTGTCAGTAAAACTGACAGCTGCTCTCAAGCTATTGACAGTTATTAGAAATGACCTTGATGTAATTTCACGCCTATCAAAACAAAGACCATACGCTAAGGATTAAGAGCACTCCGGTGAAGGAGAGCAAACCGCAGCAGCAGGTGGGCAGGGGATGCTCTGTGTCTCCACTGGTCACTGGTTTCCCTGCCCTCTCCTTCCTTCTTTCCCTGGAATACTGTCCACTCCTGGCTGGAGGCACCTGCCTGCCCAAGGTCTTCATCAGAGCTGTTTGGAGCCCTCGTGTGTTTTGCAGAGAGCTGTCCTAACGCATCAACTCAACAGTTAACGTGGTGAAAAATATCATGGGTGCTGCTGCGGACCTTTGGTACCCAGGGCACCACTGGTCTGTGGGTGCTGATGGACACCGTCACTACGGGATACAGAGGGTAATGGGTCAGGAGCTCTCTCCCAATTTTCTACCTCCTTGTAAAGGGAATGATCTGGCCCATTTTTAAGAGCCTGCTTTCTTTTCTACCTGCAGTTTTAACAGATGGCCCTTGTACGCACACTTGAAAAGCCACAGAGCATGACTATTTAATAGCCAAATAGTTTATTAATAATTGTAACTAACACTGAAATGCATCCCCCGCCTCTGTATGCACAGTGCAATTGTATAGAAGCAAATGCATGACAATAGTCTAAAGCAATGTTTAAGAACACAAGCTGCTTTCAGACGGACTACATTGCTTATGCTTCTGCTGACTGACCAACATGTGGATTCTAAACCTGCTTTGTGAGTGAAAGGCCGAATCTGGCCTCTGTACCGGGACACCGAATTAAATCTCGGAGACAGAGTTTTGAGTGAAGTAGAAAAGAATAGCTTTATTGCTTTGCCAGGCAAAGGGGGTCACAGCGGGCTCATGCCCTCAAAGTGGGAGTCGGCATCATCAACCTTCCGGTTCCAGCTGGTCTGGGGTCTACATGCTTGTGGGCAGCAGACAGTTAACTCCTCCCGCCTGGCGGGGGGGGGGGGGGGGGGGGTTTCAGTAGCTGCAAAACAGCTTGAAGATATTGTTCTGTGTATCCCTTGAGGGGGGACCCGGATCCTCCCCAAGGCTGCGCTATTGTTTCCTGACTGCTCCTCCCTGATCGCTACATCCCCTCCCTTCCCTAATTAGCAACTGTTTGGACCTGCCCTTTGGAACTCAGGGAAGGTCTTGGAGGCTGAATGAAGCCTATTTCCTGTAATCAAGAAATGGGGGAAACAGAAAAGCTTTTGTGCCCAGGAGCCCCACGGGGGCCCTGCTCAGTTTCATGAGTTCCTATTATGTCCTGCTCTACTGCATCCTCGCGGCCTTGATATGTACCTTTCATCTTCAAAGGGAATGAACCTATTCTTTCTCAAAGAAAATAACTGAACCTGTTGCTTCAGCTAAACCCAGAGTTAGTTGAGGTCAATCTCTTCCTTCTTAGTTGGTATCCCTAAAGGTAATTGTAAAGATCCAGGAATTTCCCCCAATGGTATCAATAATTATAATTTGTTCAGTTGCTGACACTAGTGATCTGGAGAATATCCAAAACAATTTCCTATTGATGAGATTTATGACTAATTGAGACGAAAGGTCAAAAATAAACAAAGCAAACCATGCTCCAAACAGCAACGCGCACCAGCTGAGTCTAAACAGCAAAGGCTTGGCTTTTTCGTTTTCTTTTGACAAATGTCGGTCTTTGTACAATTTAAAGTTTCTTGGATTTTGATTTTTTTAATGGGTGGGTGGAGAGGGGACGAATCCCAGCTGATGTCCATGTATGTAGCTCTCTCACCTCTGGGATCAAATCAGATATTTAAGAAAAGTCTGATAATTAGGCTTATGGATTGGTTATGCTCAGGGAATGAAGTACACGGGGCTCAAAGAGCGGCTGTGTGATCTTTGCACGTGTGTGTGTGTGTGTGTGTGTGTGTGTGTGTGTTTGAGGGATTTTACTCTTCTGTGGCATGGCACACATAGAAATTCATAACATGAATTGTCCAATATAACCATCATATTCCCCTAACACAGCATAGCACAGAGAACTGGGAGATCTCAGAGCAGATTTGAAGCATCCCAGGGGGAGCTGGTTTAGGACCCTGACTGCAGGAGGCCTGGGGGGAGTAGAATAATATTAGCAACATATTAGCAGTAATATTAGCAACAGGAACATAATAATATTCTATTCATAATGCCATGCAAATATAAAAGTTACAGGTATCAAAAGCCAGGGAAAGCATATATAACCCATCTCTGGGCACAGGGAAACAATTTGTCAGTGACATCTAGTCATATCCTTTACAAATTATGTTTGGCGGCCAATACGTGAGATCTGATCAACAGTGGGTTAACGATGTGAAAATCCCAGAGACGGGCAGACTAAAGCGTGCATCCCGTCTTGAAAGTGGATTCATGAATCCAGGGTCCCTCTGTTTACCTGCTCTTGTACCCTAAGCATGTTATCACAGTCTTAGCGGTTGCCTCCTGATCAAAGGATGGCTGCTGTGGTGGTAGCGATCATGTCCATTTCCCAGGAAAGAAGAATGAATTGTCAAGGGGAAAAAGTCATATAACTCAGCATTCTCTTCTAAAGGCCCTTCCTGGGAGCCACAAAAGGGTGAAAAGAAGGGAGGAACCGAGGAAGGACCTTCACTCAGTAGCCTAACGTACTTTCCATCCTCTGACACTCCTGTTACAGATGAGCTAACCCTCTGACACACCTCCCTCGCCACCTCCTTGCTCTATAGCCGCTCGAATCATGTATTCTTCCCCTACAATCTCCCATCTGATTTGGCCAAATCTCAGTACTCAGGTGTCTCTCTCCTCCTTGAAACAATCCCCTCATCTGCCTTGGGGACCCACGCCCTCCTCATGTGCTTCCTCTCTCACTGACACCCTCTCCAGTCTCTCCTCAGGGTCCTTTCTTCTCAAATTCTACAGCTGAAGCGCCCAGTTTCTGCCCTCGGATCTCTTCTCTTCTAACCTATCTGTTTTTTTCCTCCTACATAACAGAATATGCTTATAATTCCAAAATTTATATTGCTAGCCCTCCTTTCTGCTCTGAATTCCAGACTCATTTACCAACTGCCTACTTCCCAACTTTATTCATATGTCTAATAGGCATCCCGACTTAATATGCATGAAGCATTGCTCTGGATTTCCCCTCACAGCCCCCAAATCCATTTCCATCTAAATGTTTACTATCTTAATTAATGGCATCACCACTGACCAATTCTCTCACAAAGGCTTTTAATGTTTGTTTGTTTTTTTTCTTCTTTTAACCCACAACACATCCAGTGCAGATCCTCTCGGTTCTGCCTTGAAAATATATGACAAGTCTCACCCTCTCACCCCTTTCCCCACCTGTCTCTGCATCCTGCTCTGAACAAGAGGCCACTCTTGGTCCAGGGACGCCCCGCATGCTTCTCCACGGGGCAGCTGTGCCCACTTCTAAGTCTCCGATGGATTTCCATAACCAGGAGCAGAATGACATGTCCTCAACCCCCTCCCCCTCCGCGGGCCACGTGGCTTTGTTGCTGCTGCCAGACACATCACTGCCTCAAGGCAGGGTCCTTCCTCTGCATCCTCCCCTGATTCACTTTATTTGGGTCCTTGGGAAACGCTTTGCTTCGCAGAGAAAAACTAGGGAGTGTCTTGCTAACCTTTCCAGCTTCACCTGGCTGTGCTTTCCTCACAGCACGTGGTGTCTTGCTGTGTTCTTTCTTCCTTGTTGGTGTGTCTTCTGTACTCCAGAGAGATGCACTACACAGAGCTGGGATGTCCTGTCTTCACCCGGTTCTCCAGCAGCCGGTGGGCACGTCACACGTCCCTGAGTGCAGGGGTGACCAAGGAGAACAGCCTCTGCAGCTAATCCATGAGCCTCATAGAGGACCTGGCAACTAGTCAAGTACTCTTTCTTTCATCTGGATAAAAAAAAAAGTTATTAGAATTAGAGACAGAAAATAACCAGACATGGGTTAGGTTGTTTGCCCATAATCTCCATTTGGCTTTTTGGATTTTGACTTAAATTTATGTTTTATTTCGAATGTGAAGCTAATTTTATCCCTCTTACCTAACTACTTTAAAAAAGTGGGAATTAAAGGCTAAGAGTTTTTTTTCTAGATTTGCAGTGTCTCTTATTTCGGTACCTGGATATTTTGAACAGAGCATCCGAAAAAAAACTGGGTGGGGTCAGATGTGTACATTGAGCAGCTCATGAATAAGTGTGTTTGAGAATCGTGAGGGCTTCGGGAAGTAAAAACCAGCTCAAGGGTGAGCACATGGGGATGTGAAGGCACCTTATGGCGTGTTATCCTGCGAAGTCCCTGCGGGGGATAAAGAGTCCAGGCGGGCTCACACAGCCCCACGGAAGACAGAACTGAGCAAACCTTGCCTGTCTCCCTGGTTTTCCCACTCACTCTGCACGATATTACCTGCGAAACACAGACCCTGAGTCTTACAGCGACCCAGTTATTACCTCATTTTCTCAGAAGTAGTTTTCGAACCTCAGAGAGGTTAAGCATTTGCTCCAAGTCTGCAGTGCTGTGCTGGTCAACGTTTAGTGAGGGGATCTCTGGGAGAAAAATCGCCTTGTTCTTTAGCCTGTGTCAGTTACCATTGTGTAAATACTCACAACCAGGCCAATTCCCAGCTACCAGCATGGCTTCAGCCAGCTCCCAGAGTCCTAAAAACCAACAGTCAGCTTTCCTGAGCTGGTGAAGTACCCCCAACCCAGCAGCAAATGGCAGAATTTCATTCTTTTTTAGGGCTGAGTAAATTATGCTTTACTGAGGATTTGCTTTGGAGAGGTGGTACTTTAGCAATTATTTTTTACCTTTGAACAGAGAACTTCCATAAATGGGAAAGGTAAGGCGTTGGTTGAGGGATTTAATAATAAGCTATTTAGTGGCCGATTTGGGATTCAAACAGGAGTTTCTGAATTAAAACCTTTTTTTCTACACGGTCTTCCAAAAGGGAAATCATTATCTCTATTACATTTAGTTGCACGTCTAAGCCAGGAGACATTTGCGGTCTTTGGACCAGGTTAGACCCAAGCTCCACTTTCCCTACAGAACACCGACTGCATCCTCAGTGACAGGCCCCCTCCTTTTCTGCTGCTCCGAACCTGTTTATTTTGAGTACCTACTGTATGCCAGAAGCTGCTCTGAAGCAAAGGACAAGACGGTGAAGAAAAAACACAGAAATGTGGGAGGGACATAAAAAATAGTGGAAGCAATCAAACAATAAAATACAGGTAAAATACTACCTAACATTTTCTCTAGAATAAAAACCCCAATAAGAATAGGGACAACTTCTGGATTTCTTACCTAGAATGGGGCTCAGTAGATACAGGTAGATACTAACTAATATGTGATGGGTGTAATTTTCATAAATGAAAAATAAAAATGAGATGTAAAATTTAAATATTCTTTAGAATGCAGATAAAATAGCTTAGGGTAATTTATTTAATATTCCTTTCAATAAAGCCTTTACATTAAAGAATTACATTTACAAAAATGTATTCAATGATCTCATTTTCTATTACATTTTGCAAATAAATAATTAACATACTAGACAACAGTTGACTTTTATTGTCTTTTCTCCTTTGGAAGAATTCATATTTATATATTTATATGCATATACACACATATATGGTTATATATCAAAATGTCACTTATGTTACTGGAACAAGATGGCATATGTTAAAAATTCTAATCAGCTTGTCAAATATTGTTCATTAGTAAACAAGAGAAGGACATTTTTGGCGTTAATAACATGATTCCTGTTTTCCAAGTCTGTGACTTAAAAACAAGTGTCTTGGGAGGTGAGATTGAGTCTCTTGACGATGGCCTATACGTCATGGAGGCGAGAAAAGGTACAGGCGCCTGGCTCACGTTTCATAATCCACTTTGTTACCTTGCTTTGCATCCATCCAACACTTCTTGAATGATGGCATGAGATGTCTGATCTCGTGTGATTGATAATTTAGCTACGTTTGACTGATTGGCCAATACATCTTTTTTATTTTTTTATTTATTTTTTTATTTTTGGCTGTGTTGGGTCTTCGATTCTGTGCGAGGGTTTTCTCTAGTTGCGGCAAGTGGGGGCCACTCTTCATCGCGGTGTGCGGGCCTCTCACTGTCGTGGCCTCTCTTGTTGCGGAGCACAGGCTCCAGACGCGCAGGCTCAGTAGTTGTGGCTCACGGGCCTAGTTGCTCCGTGGCATGTGGGATCTTCCCAGACCAGGGCTCAAACGCGTGTCCCCTGCATTAGCAGGCAGATTCTCAACCACTGCACCGCCAGGGAAGCCCTTGGTCAATACATCTTAACAGAAGCTGCACTTGGCCCTTCACACCATCCCCCTGTAACGTGGACCAGAGAAACCCGTTTGTCCCTTACACTTCAGATAATGGAGCCCTCCTGCTGCCTCCTGAGTGCCGGAGAGGACCTTTAATCACGGCATTTAATCAGCTTCACACACATACATACATACGCACAGTTTCAGCTGTGAAAACACCAAAGGCTCAGAACATGCAGCCCGGGCTTCTGAGAACTGACTGAGGGAAGCAGGACCAGCGTGCACATCAGCCAGGCCTGCTCTCATGTCCCTGGGATCTCGGGTAAGCTAGGCTGAATGGCATAGCACAAACGCAGAGTCTTCACACCCAAAACTGCATTCTAAGTTAAAAAACTCCATAGAACTGTTTCCTCTAAGTTGTTGTCAAAACAACAAGTTGTTATGTATTTATTGTAATTGTTTCATATTTTTAAG
Organism: Eschrichtius robustus; assembly: GCF_028021215.1. Classification (NCBI taxonomy): domain Eukaryota; kingdom Metazoa; phylum Chordata; class Mammalia; order Artiodactyla; family Eschrichtiidae; genus Eschrichtius; species Eschrichtius robustus. The sequence continues at coordinate 98,440,163 of NC_090837.1, forward strand.
ATATTATCAATTTAAAAGTATTATTCTATTATTATGATCTCATACTTATTTTTAATCCTTGGATAATTTAAACTTTTAATCAAATGATGGCATAAACAGAAAATCCATATTTAGTATGAATAAAATAATTCCTCACTTTCCAACCTCCACATGGAATATACTCACTTTGTATTTATTCATCTGGGTTCTAGAGAGTCTGTGATTAAAGTACTCGTCATAACAATTCTCCACTTTTTTTTTACAAGTTTATTTTATTTATTTATTTTTGACTGCGTTGGGTCTTCCGTTGCTGCGCACGGGCTTTCTCTAGTTGCGGCAATTGGGGGCCACTCTTTGCTGCGGTGCACAGGCTTCTCATTGTGGTGGCTTCTCTTGTTGCAGAGCACGGGCTCTAGGCGCGCGGGCTCAGTAGTTGTGGCTCACGGGTTCTAGAGCGCACGCAGGCTCAGTAGTTGCGGCACACGGGCTTAGCTGCTCCGAGGCATGTGGGATTTTCCCGGACCAGGGCCTGAACCCGTGTCCCCTGCATTGGCGGGTGGGTTCTTAACCACCGCGCCACCAGGGAAGTCCCTAACAGTTCTCCACTTTTGATTCATACCTTATTTGTGACCTCCTTCTCGGGTGTGTTGTGAGTAGCTGCTTGATCAATGACAGTCACGTTAAGTTCGACGTAATGTATTATTCTTAACATTCGCCTCTGAACTTAGCTGTTCCATTTCAATTATTTATATGGTATACTTTTTGCACATATCACTTTGGGTTTGTTCATTTTTCCCTTCCTTTCTGCAGGCTTCCAATTAGTGATTTTTCAAAACAAAGGGCATCAATTCCTTAGAACGCTGCAGTTCTCTGATCCCTCCTCGCAATTCTAGTTTAGAGCCTTTGTTTGGGATGAAGTGCAAACCCTCACTGCCTGCTGTTCCTCTTACTTGCTCACTATTTCTCCCACTGCATTGCTGGTGTTCTGTCCTTGAACTGATTAAAAAGATAAATGAGACTTCAGTTGCATCTATTTTTTGCCTCTGGGAGAAAAAGAACAGTAGGGTGGGCTGTAGGAGCACTGAAGTTAGGGTGGGCAGAGGTGAGATGTGCGTTAGTTTGCCTCTGCCACTAGCTGGTAGTCTGGACAAGTCACTTTCCAACCCTCGGTTGCCCACCTGCAGAAGGAAGGTTGTGTGTTGACAACTGTTTAGTTCTCTTCACGGGTCAAGATGTTAAGATCCCACAGACAGTGGCTGGGCCACTCCATTTGTCTGACTGTGTAAGGAACTCACTGGAGGGCCCACAGTGAGTGGACACAGCGCATTTAAACCCACACGCCTCCCCCCTGGGACAGGAGCCATGCCATCTTCCGCTCAAGGCGCCATGTGCCCTGACTTTCTTCTGGCACCTGTAGTGATTCTGAAACTACACCTGCAACTCCCCCAAATCTTTGCCAGACAAAGCAATCCTACGTTTACGAAAGTGGGCCAGGTTTAGACCACACTTTATGACTGCAGGAGTTAGTCCCACATACAGTCTACCACTGGGTCGAACACCCCCTCCACTGAGAAGTTATAATACAGCCCTTTAACACGCCATCCAAAACTAAATTCCCTAACAACTTAATTTTAGCCCCTAGGTTCTCACTGACCGGGTTCTTTTTAAACCATAATGACCGAATTGCAGAATGCTGATTAAATACGCAGTTCATTACAAGTATACTGCTCGCACATTTACCTCGTAAGTAACCACTGTTAAATGGAGTCTTTTATCCTCTTTGGATCATTTTGACTTTGACTTCGAATACACGCATATGAATTTCCCAGCCCTCCTCTTAAATCTTTAGTCAGCTGTGGAAATCTAAAAAACACCTCAGAACCCCTTCCACACGTGCTAGTGTAAGTGCCTTTACAGAGTGATCTGGGTATTAACACGCGCAAACATGGCGGACTCCAGAAATCAAAGCCTTGCCTACTTCCTACCAAATTACTCTGACATCAGATTGTAGACTAATGGTCATAACTTCTGACTCTTGCATCTTCACCGTATCAGGCAGTTGGAACCACAGACAATGGAATTAATTGGTTGTTTTTCATAGGTTTCAATGAAAAAAAAATAACCCAGCTGGTTTACATGTTATCACATTTTTACTGTCTGACTTCAGGTTTGTAGATGTGGCTGTATTTGTCATCAGGGCACTTAAAATTTTTGGCTTTTAAAAGGCCTCCAATAATTTCTGGATATATTTGTTTTTAAATAAGCCACATGGTGCAATAGGATTACTAATTGCTCAGTTATTTTAGATGATTCATAAAAGTCACCCAGACAACAATTTTCACCTTTAAATCAGTTATACAAATGAGAAAAAAATTGCATGCTTTCCTAATAGTGCCATTATAAAAAATATATATTGGGAAAGAGGTAACTGGCTTTGGACACTTCTAAGGGAACATTTTTAATCTAAAGGTGGACCATGAACTTTGGTCTCACAAGTTAAGGGCCTTCCCAAAGACAAGGAACCATGGAAAGTTCTTTCAGCCTAAGGCGACCTTAAATAAAGGTTTCACCAGAAAGAGGACCTCACTGCCTAAGGCAGGTGATTACAATGGTGGGTTCAAATCATGTTGAATTACTGGAGGCATATAAAATCTTGTATTTGTAATTTATCTAATGTATCTATTTTCTTTTTGTGAAGAACCCATTGCTTTAAAGATTTTTCCTCTTTTTTTTTTTTTTTTTTCAAATCCAAAGAAAGTAGGTGCCAAGAAAGCAGGTCTTCTCCTTCGAGAGCATCTGTTTTGGAAGTCACCTTGACTTAGGTTTGGAGGCATTTCAGACAGTTAGCTTTTCACATCAGAACAAAGGCTCCCTGAGAAGCCTTGACTTTGTTATGGTTAACTTCATCCATCAGCAAACAGCACCTCGGCTCCTGTCGTTCTGCTGCCACCACTGAAAGCCACAAAGACTTTTACCTGTTGACCTGTTTTGGTGACCTTCCAGGGTCAACAGGACCCTTTAATAAAGCTGGAAACCAGGCCAGCCCGGATGGGAAAACTCAGGAACATGCACGGACTTCTGGACTCTCACCCGTGCTCACGAGAACGCGTGACCACACGCTGTACACGGGAAATAGGATCATGCGAAAATGTCTAGGGGTTCGTCTTCTCCTCGCGTTATGAGCCATTCCTTATCCCCCCAACCCCACCCTAGACATCCTTCTCCCATTGGCACAAAATTTCACATCACCTCATGTAATGATGAGCTGGATTTTTTCGTAACCGCATGACAGTATCAACTAACTCCAGTTTTCCTAAGATGAGACTCTTAGTGAGACGCACTTTCCTCTCTATTTCCGGGTCTCATTCTGCCACCTACGTTGGAAACTATTATAAGATATAACATCCAAGAAGGACACGTGTAATCATTTATGCTGGTTACCCTTCTTGACATCCGTGTTATTGTTTTCCAATACTTTAGTTTTAGCTTAACCCCATAATTTAGACATTTTAATTGTTTTACAGTCAGTATGTCCATATTTACTATTTTCTTTGTGCATCATTTTTTTTTGTTTTTTGGCATCAAGGATATTTCTTCAAGATTGTTCTGTTTTTTGAAGTACTTACTTTTAAGAGTAATTTTAGTGAGGATCTATTGGTAAAAATGCTCAATATTTTGGGTGTGTATGTGTGAAAAAGAGGACTGGAAAAATGCATAATATTTGAAATATAGTTTTACAGTATATTCAATATTAGTTATACTAGTAGAGCAAATATGTTTTTTAATGACTTGATAATGTTCCAGTTTTCTGCTTTTAAAAATCCAGCTGTCAGCCTGTCGTTCCACTAGAGGTGATATTTTGATATTTCTGTTTTTTGCTTCTCTCTTTTTTTGAAAATAGTTTCTTTGATATATCATAAATTCCACCCATTTTAATGCACACTCAATGAATTTTTACTTTCACGGTGGTACAGACATCACCACAATCTAATTTTAGAACATTTTCATCCCCCTATTTACAGTAACTCGGCACTCCTGCACGCGGCCCCAGGTAATTCCTAAACTGCTTGGGTCTCTCTGTATTTGCCTGTTTGGAGATTTCATATAAATAGACTCACACCAAGTGCGTTGCTTTGTTCCTAGCTTCCTTATCTAAGCCTGATGTTTTTGAATTTTATCCATGTTGTACTTCATATACTTCATGTTCTTTTATTGCCAAATATTTCCCTTGTATGTCTTCGCACATTTTGTTTATCCATCTAACCAGTTAGTAGACATTTGGGAGGTTTCCATTTTTGTTTATTATGAATAATGCTGCTGTGAACGCTTGTGTACCAGTTTTTGTATGGACATAAATTTTTATTTCTCTTGGCTATATACCTAATAGTCAAATTTCTGGGTCAGAGGATTACTCTATGTTTTAAAAAGAGACCAAACTGTCCTCCCAAGTGAGTGCATCCTTTTACATTAATCCATGAGCAGTGGATTAGGTCTCAATGTCTCTGCATGTTTGGCCAACACTGGTCATTTTCTCTTTTTATATTATTGCCATTCTGGTGGGTGACAAATGGTATCTCATTTTGGTTTTATTTGCATTTCCCTAATGAGTAATGATGTTGAGAGTTTTTTCATGTGCTGATTCGCCATTTTTATATATTCTTTAGAGAAATGTCTATTCAACTCCTTTGCCCACTTTAAATTGGGTTATTTGTCTTTTTATCTGAGTTGCGAGTTTTTAAAAGAATTCTGAGCACAAGTCCATTATCAGATACATGATTTTGAAATATTTTCTCCTGGTCTTTGTGCTGCTTTTTCACTTTTTTGATGGCGTCCTTTGAAGCACAAAATTTTTAGTTTCAAGTCCAATTTGTCCATTTAAAATTTTATGGCTTGTGCTATCAGTGTCATATCCAAGAAGTGATTGCCTAAACCAAGGTCGTGAAGACTTACTCACCTGTCTTTTTTTCCCAAGAGTTTGATACTTCTAGATCTTACATTTAGGCCTGCGATCCACTTTGAGTTAATTTTTGTGCATGGTGTGAGGTAGAGGTTCAGATACATTTTGGATCTAGATGCCCAATTGTCACAGCAACATTGTACCCTGAACTTTTTGATACTGACCACAATTATACACGCGCACACACACATATTTACTTGGATAGTAAATGTTAAGTCTCAGTCTACATACATGGGTATAAGAAATACTTCATTTAAAAAAATGTTAATGTTTTTATTTAAGTCAATTTGACTTCACTGGAGAACCCCTTGAGGAACTGGTCATTGTCAATACTGGTTGGCCCGCCGTGCGCATGGCTGAGTCCACACGGTGCTCTGGTCACAGTGGCTCTGCTCTTTCCAGGATGGGGCAGACATGCCCGCTGAGCCATTCAAAGCCGGATCTACTCCTCCTATGCACTGGCTAGAAAGACAGCCCCCGACCAGGGCAGACACAGTGGTCCTGGAACTGAGAGCCCAGGCTAAGGCTTCCTGAATCCACAGCCTCAGAGACAGCAGCTCTCCTGGTGGCCCAGTTCTGGGGTGTGGGATTGGGAGATGGTCCTGAAAGCTCAGCCCAAGGATAGCTCTTCATGTCCCCAACCCAGATTCTCTCAGCCTCCTATATGGTTGGTACATACCAGCGCCTGTGTGGCCTTTGTTGTCTGTGAAACAGCCAGTATATGTGACAAGAATATTTGGCAGGATTGTGATTCCCCGTGGCGAGGAGAGTGATCCCAGGGACTTCCTGTAACTGTGATCGTCTGAACTCCATGCAAGCCCTCGGACACTGCCAGGCACCAGCGCACAGAGCACACGGTCTGCCTTCCCACCTGCATGCCCTTTGCCTCAGTGATACTCACGGGTCCTTTCTTGATCTCTTCCTGCTGAGGGGCAATTGATTTAAGTTTTTAATTGTTTAAGCTTCAGGAAGATGAAAATCAAAAAAGAAATGAGTTAATGCTATTGTTTAAGTCCCATAACATAACTATGCTCTTAATTTAAAAAAAAAAATTTTATTGCAGTATAGTTGCTTTACAAGGTTGTGTTCGTTTCTGCTGTACAGCAAAGTGAATCAGCTATACGTATACATACATCCCCTCTTTTTTGGATTTCCTTCCCATTTAGGTCAC